>NC_079209.1:25206072-25523367 GCF_026745355.1 Beta vulgaris subsp. vulgaris
AATATACTCCTTAACCTCAGCTGTGTTTTGCAAACAATTGTCAGCTCGGACGAAATCTGGACATGACCACCCAAATTGATCGCGTCCACAAGGAGACTCTTGGAGTAATCTTCAATTCAAAGCACAACCATATACATAACATATATTATCATATATTGCAAAGAAAGTTCATTATTTCATAAGTACCGATGTTATACCTCATGAATGCTTGAATTAACGAAACATTCAACATATCTCTAGAAAGGAACTCTTTCACATCATCCTTGGACACCCATGTCGGCACTTCCTCGTGGTAGTTGAATTTCGCGGTACCCAACTTAACCTTCAAAGGTGTATCATCCGGCATATCACGCATATTTGCATGTAGTCATGAGCATGCCTTAGTGAGACCTTAGCTTGAAGCGTTGATGAGTCGATCCAAGTAGGTTTAGGAGGGTTTTGTTGGCGACTTGAACCTTTGGAGACTTCCGTTCCTTTCCCCAAAATCGCCTTCTTTAGCTTGCTTGAACCCTCCTTTTCCTTCGCTTTTCTAGAGGAGGTGAGTCCGCCTTGCTTTCGTTAGGCTTCTTTATTCTCCCCAAAACCTATTGATTGAAACGAAAAACATTCAACTTACTTAGTTAATACTTAATAGATATGAATTAAATAGATCAATATGATTGAATACTTTAGTTGCTTCATTTTACCTCGTCTGAAAACCTCACCCATGCCGATGGCCAGAGCACATAACCACCACGAGCGTCGGTCAAGACATTTGTATCCGTCGACGGGTTAGGCAATGGGAGAGCAAAGTCTTCGTAACCAGGAGTGATCAAGACTACACTAACCGCCAAGTGATCATTGTCCACAGACTGATGATGGACTGTTGCTCGTTCACTTCGTGGTTGTGCATTTCCTTCAGCCACCACAATCAAACCCTCATCTTTTACATCTAGTAAAACCTGGCAAGGCGTTTCTTCCTTCAAAAGTATATGAATTGAGGTTAGTTTATATAATGACTTTGTTTTTGAAGTTATAAGAAGACAATAGTTACCTCTAACTCAAGTATAGATGGTGCTGATTTTTGTGTGTTAGGATGGCTAGCTTTGTCCTCCAAAGGACGATCCAGTTTAGGTTGACGTATCGCCGGTAAACCATACTCTGTAAGGACCATGTTGAAACTTGTCGTGAGTTTCTTTGTCACCTTCTCTGTAATTTCCTCTGTAAGCTTCTCCCGAAGAGCTTGTGCCATGGCTTCCATATCATGTGGGGCGGAAGCATTAGAGTGTGACCTTTGTGATTGTGGAAGAATCTTTATTGTAGGCTTTTGTCACACCAAGACGAATACCACCAAAATCCCTCAAACGTCCATTGTGGTCCTTTCCCAAAGTCTCTCAAAGAGCATCTTTGTTGGCTTCGGGAGTGAACTCGCCGCTAATCTCTTTTTGCTTGAGCCCCATCTACATAGATTATAGAAAAGTAAGTGTTAGTTTTGAATGAGAGCGAGTGAATGGGAGTGAGTGTGCAAGGGGAGCGGGGATTGTGCAAGTCAATGAGAGCGATTGTGCAAGTCAATGAGAGCGATTGTGCAAGGGAGGGGCAGCAAGGGGAGTAGGGCGGCAAGGGGAGGAGGGTGCTAGGGGGCATGGGGGAGGTGGGGGAGGGCTGCAGGGGTGGGGGAAGCAAGGGGGAGGGCAGGGGGTGAGGGAGGGTTGAGGGGTGGGGGCACAAGGGGGAGAGCAGGGGGTGGGGGCAGTTTGCAGGGTGGGGGCAGCAAGGAGGGAGGGCAGCAACTAGGGGAGGGGGTGGCAGCAACTAGGGGAGCGGCTGGCAGGGGTGGGGCAGCAAGGGGATGGGGATGGCAAGGTGGGGCAGCAAAGGGAGGGGGTGGCAGGGTGCAGCCGGTAGGGGAAGGGGCTGGCAAGGTGGGGAGGGAGATGCAGCAGCTAGTGGAAGGTGGCTGACAGGGGTGGGGAAGCAAGGGGAGGGGGTGGCAGGCTGCAACAGGTAGGGGAAGGTGGCTCGCAGGGGTGTGGAAGCCAGGGGAGGAGTGGAAGTGAGTTTTCTTGACTCTAATGGTTATATATGTTGTATTTATAGTTACATATGTCTTAACATGTGGCTAAATACAAAAAACAAAGTACATGGAACAAGAAAAGCAAAAATCAGCCCGAAATGACATTTACTTACCCAAAATGGGTTTCATGTTCCCAAAATAGATTTCTAAGTATATGAATGCTTTTATTTGCCTATAATGGTCGTACATGTTGTTATTAGAGCTAAATACGTCCTAACATGTTTCTAAATACGTGAAACTAAGTACATGGAACATGCTTTGCTAAATGTTAAAAAGTTAATTTACATAAGTGTCTTCCCATAATGATTTCTTCATTGCCTCGGGCACATCTTTCCACTTCACCAAAATGTTAAGTTTGCGCATACAAAACCCAATATGCTCCCCATACTTTACACGCCACTGACCACAAGGTTGACCCATATCATCATACTCGAGGGTCATTTGGTCTTAACATTCAAACCCTTATTCGCACCCCTCCCTTTCCGCTTCTTCGTTGCAACACTCCTTGGAGTTTTGGTTGAAACATGCAATTCTTTCTCGACCTTTTTGGGTGGCACACTGAGCGATAAGACCGTTGGATAATCTTCCCGGGCGTTGTTGTCAATGGGGGGAGCATTCTCGCCTAGCTCCTCAAGGAGTTGAACCTTGTGCATTTCTTCATCTTCCAAGCCCTTCTCATCATCATGCGTTATATTTTCCGGTTCACCTTAATCCTCCTCCTTATCCGCATCATACTCGTCATCATCCAATGACTTATCGTATTCATCGTCATTTTCTTCCTCCACAATCACATCATCTAGGACCGTGTTTGAAAATCCTGAAATATATACAAAAAGATATTAGAAACGCGCAAGATCAAACAAAAACATGAAAGAAATTATAAACGCGAAAGATAAAACAAGAACATGAAAGAAATTAGAAACGCTCATACTTAAACAAAAAAAGAATGAACTTTGAGATGTAATATATACTAACTCCTCAAAAAAAAACCTTGCACAATTCCACACCTGCATTGCCTCCCCCACCCCCTCCATGGCCACTGCACACACCCCCTGCCACCTGCCACTCCCCACCTGCACTGCCTCCCCACCCCCTCCCTAGCCACTGCACACACACCCCTGCCACCTGCCACTCCCCACCTGCACTGCCTCCCCACCCCTCCCTGCCCCAGCCACTACACACACCCCCTGCCACCTGCACACACCCCCTATTCACCACCTACCACTCCCCACCCCCTCCCTGCCCTGGCCACTACACACACACTCCCCCTGCACTGCCTCCCCTCACTGGACACACCCCCTGCCCTGGCCACTTCCCCCCTCACTACACACACCCCTGCCCTGGCCACTACCTCCCCTCTCACATCCTCCCCCCTACACTACCTCTCCACCCCTTCCCTGCCCTGGCCACTGCACACACACACCTTGCACTGCCTCCCCCCCTTGCACAGTCCCCTCCACCACCTTGCACACACACTCCCCCCCCCCCTCATTGACACACACTCCCCCCTCACTGCACACACCCCCTACCCTGACCATTGCCCCCTTACTGCCACACCCCCCACTTCCTCCCCCTGCACTGCCTCCCACCCCTCCCTGCCCTGGCCACTGCACACACACTCCCCCCTGCACACACACCCCTACACTGCCTCAGCCAGCACTACCTCCCCCCTGCACTGCCTCCCCCTTGTACAGTCCCCCCACCACTTGCACACACCCCCCCACTGCACATACCCCTGCCCTGGCCACTGCCCCCCTCACTGCACACACCCACCTCACTGCCTCCCCCCGCATTGCCTCCCCCCCCCCCCCTACCCTAGCCACTGCACACATGCCCTACACTGCCTCTCTCCCGTGCACTGCCTCCCCTCCTTGCACAGTCCCCCTAACCCCCTTGCATAGTCCCCCCACCCCTTCTCAAAACTAAAAATAGGCCATAAACGAGTTTCATCTACCCAAATCAGTTTCTTCTATCATGTGATCCAACTTTAAGTGACTCTAATGGTGATACGTGTACTAATAAGAACTTTACATGACATTACATGAGGCTAAAAGTGATAAATTAATGAATTTCAGCTTGAAAAGTTGAAATCGGCCCAAAATGACATCCACTTACCCAAAGTGGGTTTGAATACATGTGAAGCTAGTTTAGTTGATTGCAATACATATATAGATACTAATAAGAACTATACATTACATTACATGCGGCTAAAAGCGATTAAAGAATTTTAGCTTGAAAAGCCGAAATCAGCCCAAAATGACATCCACTTACCCAAAGTGGGTTTGAATACATGTGAAGCTAGTTTAGTTGATTGCAATACATATATAGTTACTAATAAGAACTAAACATGACATTACATGAAACTAAAAGAGAGAACCTAAGTCAAGTGACCTTGAAGATCCAAAATCCGGAATTTGAAATGAAAAGTCGAGCCTTTTGCCACCATCCTATGAAGTTTCAACCATTATCCCTTCCCCATGATCTGCACGCATGTAATTTGTCGCTAACTCCACATCAGTGACATCGGCATTGGGAATGGTGAAAGGCGGGGCGTCTTCAAAAGTATCATACTCCTTCTCATCCTCAAAATCACCAACTCCAAGTATACTTCTTTTTCCCGGGATAATAATTGACCACTTGTTATCAGAAGGGTCAATTACATAGAATACTTGCTTAACTTGTGATGCAAGCACGAATGGCTCTTCACTTTCACGCAACCGACCTAGGTTTACAAGAGTAAATCCACAAGGGTCATCTTTATGTAGCGCGGGTTATAATCAACCCACTTGCATCGAAATAAGCAGACCGTGAAACCAAAGTAGTCAAGCTCCCAAATATCTTGAACCCGCCCATAGTATATCAATGTAGCATCAATAAGAAACTTGTCTTTGACACTTGCATACTGTGTAGATGATGCCTCTACTGAAACGCCACTATTCTGCAAAGATCTCGATTTTTCATTTTGACGATCTGTCCAAAACGTATATCCATTAACATCATAACCCTCATAGGAGTGCAAATCTTCTCGAGGACCAAAATGCTAGGCACTTAAGAGTTTCTGAAACAGTGGAATCTACTTTACGCATTAACCGGTTATGAAACCAATCAATAAACGTCTTATTATGCAACTGCATCAATGCTCTAACCCCTTTTCCTGGATTTTGATCACACAACTCCTCCATATTCTCATCCAAGTAGAGATAGACTTGTACCATATGCTGCAATACAAATAAGTGTGCTTGTATCCGCACTTCAATAGGAGGTACAATCATTTTGGAGCCAAGTGTACCTTTACCCTCGAGTTTACCCTCGTGTCGAGATGTAGGAAGTCCAATAGAATCAACATTACTTAAGAACTCGGCCACAAAATTACCGACCTCTTCACTCACAATCCCCTGAATAATACTTTCTTCTAGTTGCGCTGGATTCCTTACTTTATCTTTCAAAGAGCCTATATGTCTCTCAAAGGGATAGCACCACCTCAAAAATATCAGATCACATAGCTTAATCTCTCTAACTAGATGTACAACCAAATGGACCATAATGTCGAAGAAAGCAGGTGAGAAATACATCTCAAACTTGCATGAAGTCTCTATCACGCCAGCCTGTAGAGCATTAAGCTTCGACGGTTGTAACGTTTTACTACATATAGTATTGAAAAAAGAACACAACTCTATTATGGTATGTCTCACGTGTTTCGACAGTATCCCTCAAATTGCAATCGGTAAGAATACTTGCATCATTACATGACAATCGTGAGACTTCATACTCGATAGCTTCAACTCACCGTCTAAGGTAACAAATCTTTTCATGTTCGATGAGTACCCTGATGGAGCCTTAATGTTGTACAGAGACTCGCAAAAAAGTCGTTTCTCAGCTCTAGATAGAGTGTAGCAAGCCGGAGCAAATAGTTCCTATCATTATCAATCAACTTTTTCTCTCCTTTTCCTTCAATTCTTGCAGCCGACCCTTCTTCAATTTCCTCTTTTTTTCCCTTTCCTTTTCCTTTGCCAGACACTTTCTCTTTTTTCTTTCTTTTATTAGTGTCCCTTTTTTGAGCCCATAGCTCTGGTCAAACCCCCTCACTTTCCAGGTACAGTCACACTCCTTTATTATCCTTTGTCTTATGTGGAATATTCATAAGTGTCCCCAGAATTGCGTCACATACATTTTTCTCTATGTGCATGACGTCGAGATAATGTCTAACCTCTAGATCCTTCCAATATGAAAGTTTCCACATAATAGACTCCTTTTTCCAAAGTCTCTTACCACCATCACCCGCTCCTTTGCGGAATATCGTTTCAATACCCTTGACCAGATCAAAAACCTCAATACCAGTCAATGGCTTACGAGCAACCCCTTCCTCAACTGTTCCATCGAATGCCTTCTTCTTATTACGAGCGATAAGGATGGTCACGTCGAAGGAACCTTCGGGTCCGCATATAAACTTCTTTGTGACAAGAAGAAATGTATTTAGATTCTGTGTCGTCGATTCAAATCGAGCATGCTTTCTTCCCTTTGTTCTTGTACCTGGATAAGTTTCCATCAGGAGGAAAGTCATTAAGAGTGTATAAAAGCATGGCACGCAATGTGAATACCTCATCAGCATGTGCATCATACACAAAAACTCCTTCATTCCACATTTTTCTCAAATCATCAACAAGTGGTTGGAGGTAGACATCTATGTTGTTTCCAGACTGTTTCGGCCTTGAAATAAGAATTAACAACATGATGTACTTGCGTTTCATGCACAACCAAGGAGGCAAGTTGTATATAACTAGAAGAACCGACCATGTACTATGTTGAGAACTAAGAGTGTCAAATGGGTTCATCCCATCCGTACATAGACCAAGCCTCAAATTTCTATCCCCGACACCAAAGGTCTTATACAGACGATTGATACCTTTCCACTCAGGAGCATCAGCCAGATGTTTGAGAAAACCGTCCTTTTTCCTTCGTTCTACATGCCACCTCAAGTTTTTAGCATCTTTCTTGATTGAAAACATGCGCTTGAATCGTGGTATAATCAGAAGATACCACATCACCTTTGCTGGAGGCCCTTTCTTATCACCAACCCCTGACGCTATAACGGACTTCCCACATCGAGGACACTCCTCCATATTCGCATATTCATTTCGATATAGCACACAATCGTTAGGACAAGCATGTATCCTCTGGTACTTCAAACCGAAGGGACACATCAGTTTCTTCACATAGTAGTTCGACTTGGGTATTTCATGGTCGTCCGACAACATATCACCAAATGCTTGCAACAAGGAAGTGAAAACTGAGTCACTTGATGTTAAAGAGTGTTATCACGGCCGTCAGCTTGGTGTACCTCGTACAACTGGACAACGATTTTTGAGACGCCTCGGCCATGCACGCAAAAATACGAGGTCGTTTCCCAGCATGATCATCCACCCTCTCCATCATATCCTTGATATGGTCCCCATCATCATCATCATCCTCAATATTCTCATATTCGTCCTCGAGGTTCTTGTCATTCTCAATGACATCAAACTCACCTCTTTCATGCACATCGTTAACAACAGCATTCCCACCATCATATATACCCTCCTCACTATGCCAAACCCATACATGGTAGTCTTGTCTAAACCCACGATGAAAGATATGCTCCCTCAGCGACCCAATGTTACTAACCATGCCCACATTGCCACCCACATTGCCACAATCAACACAAGGACAATAAAACCCCTCAGTTCCCGTTGCAGCCTGATGACTTAATGCAGCATCACAAAATTTAAATACCCCATCCACGAATTCACTCGTGTCATGACTACCATACATCCATGCACGATTCATTTCAATCAGACCTCTAATTACACACAAGCAATAAGTACCTCATGTCAATAACGAACTTCATTACATGATTAGAGTTTATATATGAACGATATACATTCAATGAAATTAGGCATGCTTTCCAAGGGTCCTTATCACTCCAACCTAACCCATCCTTAGATGTCTAATCTCAGTAGTGAATGTATGTCTTCTTTTCGATTCTACTAGAAAATTCGGCAGCATTTCCCTACAGTTCTCCAAGTACACGATGTAGATATATAGTTACTTTTATCTACATATGTACCCAGAGAACAAAAGTAGGGAAACGACGAGCCGAGATTTTCCTCTATAGAATGGAAATAATGACATACATTCCCCACCTAAGTGAGATTAAACATCTAAGAACAGTCCCAAACCGGGGACTATTCAATACTTACTCCTAATGAGTAAGTCTCGAACGAGTATCTAGGCATATGATATGATGATGCATATATACATAGGTTTTTGAACAACGTAACAAAGCATTTTACATCTAATCTTAATTTAACGATACATATATATACATATTTGCACATATAAACCAATTTACTAATATGAAATTAAAGAAAGTTAAGTATGAGCGATAACATACCAATATCAAGGTTGGAAATAAGGAAATGGAACTCAACACTCCATCACTAGCTAGCTTCAACAACCAACAACAAAGTTGAAAGTTCAAATTATTATAAATCACCAAACTAAACTAAACTAAACTAAAATAAACTAATCTAAACTAAACTAAATAAACTAAACTAAACTAAATTAAACTAAATTAAACTAAACTAAACTAAACTAAACTAAACTAAACTAAACTAAACTAAACTAAACTAAACTAAACTAAACTAACTAACTAAACTAAACTAAACTAAACTAAACTAAACTAAACTAAACTAAACTAAACTAAACTAAACTAAACTAAACTAAACTAAACTAAACTAAACTACAAAAAAAAATAACAATCATACTCATCGTACCACAAAGACCTAGTTTTTTAACCTCTAAATCAAACTAACTACTCTAATTAAATTAAATTAACTCAAATGAATAAAATTTAAACCCTTAAACTATTATACAACCTAATTTCACTAATAATTGTTCATAAAATTACAATGAATTATAAATTTATGAGATTACAATAAAAGTTATGAAATTTTAGTTACCTAGCTAGGAAAAGGTGGTAATGTAGTTGTTTAGGGAGGGGAGGAGGAGGAACGAAGCTAGGGAGCAGCAGTGGTGGCGCGAAACTAGGGCAGAAGTGATGAAAGCCCAGCTGGTGGTGGCGAATCTTCAAGTGCGCAAGTCGCCGACGTTGATGGTGGTGCGCAATACTAAGGTGTGGAGCTGGGGCACTCGCCGGCGTTGGTGGTGGTGGCAAGTCGCCAGCGTGGGCAGTTGTGTGGAGTTGGGGCAGTCGTAGTGGTAGTGGCGCAATTTGTTCGTGCAGTGAGTTTTTTTGAGGGAAGAAATTTGTGTTTAGACACAGGCGGGTTTTTTGAGCGAAGAAGTCATTTAGCACATGATTTTCAGATGCAGTCCCCTGAACTGCATCAGGTTAAAAAAACCGCATCCGATATTAAATCTGATGCGGTATTTTTGGACCGCATCCGATTTTCTTTGCCAAGTTTCCCACCAATGTTTGGGTTGATTTTCGGATGCGGTTTTAAACCGCATCTGATACTATGTGACATATATGGTTTTTTCCACTAGTGTTTTCGCAACCCACCACACACTCTCTCCCCTGTTTTGAATCAGCCACCACCTTTCGGCCCCCGCACCACCGAAGCACCACCCTCCGGCCTCAGTCGCTGCAACCCTCACACACCAGCGCACCTCTTGTGCACCACCAACTGCACCGCCAACCAAGTTGTGTTCTTTTCTCCCTCGTTCGCCCACTCTTCCTCTCACCCAACTCTATTTCCCTCTCGCGTTCCCCTTCTCCACCTCGTTGCTGACGATCCACGCCCAGCACCACCGGACCTCCGCGCCTCCAGCCATTTTGCCTCGCCACCTTGCTGGCGGGGCTCTAGTCCACTGCCCAACCTTCCTTCCTTAATCACCCGTTCTTTGTCTGCTCAGTTGAGGAGGTATGAAAATACCTCTTCACTGTTGTTTTAATTGTTGATTTCTCTTTTGTAGTTTGAGCCCAAGTATATCATAATATGGGCCTACAATCTGGTTTTAGTTTAGTTAAGCCAATAAAATCCATATACTTAATTTATTAGGCTTAATGAAGCAATTAATTAGGTTACATCTTTAATTAGTTGTTCTAATCAAGCAATAAGAACTAAACTAATTTAGTAATTATCACAAATGGTTCACCTTATTCTTGTAATACGAAATTTGTTAGATTTACTTAAGTTTGTATATTAAATTATGAATTTATGACAACTATTTATGATTATGTTAGATAAACGTATAATATTACGAATTAACGAGTGACCTTAGCAATAACATCACGTAGTAAAAATAAAAAGTAATACTAATAACTCAAGGTAAGTGGTTAAAATAAATCAAATATTTATATTTTGTTACGTCATTTCATGGTTAGATTAAACGGAAAGGATATTACAACCCCCCCCCCCACTTTCAAGGTTATTAAGCACGAATCGAGGTAACATCTATTTCTAATACCCACGATCCCCTTTGAAATGTGTTTGTGAAATAATGTTTATAATTATGTTAAGGATTTTGTGATGTGATTCTTTATATGGATTGTGGGATACTTCAAATGTTTTCGAATGAGTTTCGTATATGATGATCTTGTGAGTTATTGATGCTCAAGTATGATTGATGTAAGATCTATGGCTTATGCTGCTGAATGCAAAAACAAATGAAACATGATAAATAAAAGTGAAAGAGATTCTGGCAGTATAATGCTATGCTTATCTACTTTGTGGTCGTGCACGTAACTTCGGACCCGTCGTACACCCGAAAAGGGAGCCGGGCTCCTTGAGGGGTACCACATTTATGTTACTACTCTATTTTGGTGCAAGCGATGTATCCAACAAGGGAGTTGGGCTCTTTGAGAATCATCGCATGGTGGGAGACGTCCCGCATGTCTATACTTGCCAGTTGCAAGCTAAAAGATGAAAAGATAATGGGAACTTATGAAGTTTCAAGACGCTACTCAAAATTGTTCACCTTGTTATTATTTTATTACTGATTTCTAATGTGTTTTACTATATCCCCTTCTCACTGTTTGCAAATAAAATGCATTTACGTTGTTAGGGTAGTATCTTACTGAGCTTCGGCTCACGATGTTGTTTTTGGTCTTAGATAATGATGAAGGTGACGGGATGACGTACAAGTGAGGATGCCAATTGCTTTACATTTATGAAAAACTATATTTGGTTGTAATCTAAACTTATGATCACTAGAACACGAACTTAGTTTACATATAACTACGTAATTATCTATACTTAGCTATTTATATTTATAAAATTAAGATGCTTATGAGTTTTGATGATTAAAATACGTTTATCTTCACGAACGAATGTTTGCCTTGTATTTCCTCGAACTGAAAATACGGCGGTAACGCACCGACCATCTAAGGCCCGCTGCTAATGATGGATTAATTAACTTAAAATGATGTTTAGAGGTCGAGGCGTTACAATTACTTTCCATTGACTGTGGAATTATTTAATATATCCTTACAGATGGAAATGACTACTAGACTTGTGACTGCTTGGGCTAGTAGAGTGTGGGTCGATAATGAGAGGAAACTACTTGTAGTGTTTTTGGTAGATGAGTTCTATACAGATAATAGGGAGTCCTATGTTATGCTAGGTCTCAAGGACATTTAGTTTTATTTGAGATGTTATGGGGGACTTGCATTTCTCGTAGTTTTAGATGATGTTATGTTCTATTATGTTTTGGGATGCTCCTTTTTTTTAGAATTATAATGTTTGAGATATCTCATTTGGAAGCTATGAAACTTTAGTTTGAGGCTGTCTTTATTTATTGTTTTAGAGTAGCGGAACCATCCTGACGTTATTTCCGCTAACGTCTTTTAGTTAATCTAGAGTAGATATTGTTTACTATCTTAGTAGTAGAAGGACGGGGTGTTACAATATGCGTACTACCTACCCACCTCACTCCACCACCCTCACCTCCACTTTCTTCGTCGCACACAACCGCGTACTTAACCTCCCCAACCATGGTTAGAACGTCCTGGCCTGACGTTCGCCCCATGGTAAAAAAAATTTCAACGGGCCTTAAACTGGTGGTGGGGGTGACGCGAAGGTGGTGATGGTTGGGAGGTAGGTGCTTGCAGGGGTGGCCGGGTGTGGCAGGTGGGGGTGGGGGTGGTGGGTGGTGTGGAAAAATGGAAGGGTAAAATGGTCTATAAAAATGAACTTGGGGCAATTTTAAATAGTTTTGGGACAATGTTTAACGAACCCCTATACAAAATAGGTCGAACCGATATGGGTCGGATCCCGAGTCCATACCCATTTCTAAAGTTCAATGCAGAATTAAGAAGAAGAAAGAGTAGGCCAAAAGTCCAATCAATTGACGTGCTGAGTGTTGAATGTTGACTCCTAAGTTGTCTTACCGAGTACCGATGGCTCCTCCCTTCTCAAACAAATGTCATACATTCTCTCTCATTCCCAGCGGATTCAGGAAACACTGATCCGTTCACTATATCTGAATTCAATCTAACGAACAACAAGATCAGACGCAATCGCATTCCCATTTTTGATTTCGTTATCTTAACATGCTCTTTCTCTCTCCTCGCTTAAGCAAGAGGAAAATGCGTCGGAAATTCTGATCCAAAATTCAATACCATAAAAACTTCAATTCCACTCAATCGAGGCTAATCTTGACATCCTGGACCCCAAATATATTCCAAAACCCTAATTGTTGAATTTGAATTTCATTTCTTCTTCATTGTATTAGGAGAATGTCGAAGTCTCTGCCTTACTCCATGAAAGATGTTCACTATGACAATGCCAAGTTTCGCCAACGCTCTTTCTCTAAGGTGGCTTTTCATTTCATTCTTAACATTTACTCGCATTTTTTGTTGGTTGCTGATCTCTTCTAATTCTCTTTCTTCGATTCAGAGTAATATGAACTTTATTTTGTTGATAACAGTTAGTGATTGTAGATTCGACAACAAATGCTGTATAATTGAGTTTTAAATGATATATATGAAAATCAGGGTATCAACTTCGTCTATTAGTTATTTAAGATGACAAAGTCTGGTATACAACGTTTCTGTGATCTGATATACGGCTTTTGGAATTTTTTTTTAATCCATATGAGCCATGAAGGCCCTCCAAAGTACAAAGATAGGGAGGGGAAATTCGAACCTAAGAGCACCTCAATCTTAACCATTAGGCCAAGACATTCTTGGTGTATATGGCTTTTGGAATTGTATTTACTATTTACTAATATGTTCAGAACAGTTGTGAAGTACGCAAAGCTGGGCAAAGTAATCGATTTTCGATATTACCATAGAACACAAAATTTTCATTTCTGCACTTTGGTTTAATGACAATTTGTACATGCTTGGCTTAAGTTGTAGAGGATAGTTTGGTTTTGCCGTTGTATCTTACACAGCCAAATCTAAACAGCCATTGTAGAGGGTGTGTTTTAAGCTCGTTTGATATTATATTGGGTATATGGATCCTAAACAGTCATTTATTGAACTTTTATCTTTTGGGAACATTAGTGTTGGTTGAAGAGAGATGCCCATGAAACTACAGTGGTGGTGGGTGGAGGAGCAATTTCTGTTGGGTAGTTGCCGAACTATCCCCCTAGGAAGACAAGGTTCATTTCTTGGTTGGATTCCTGGCTTACTTGATGTCTAAGAATATAGTGTTCTTGAAGGATTTATGGCAGTGGAGCAATTGGTGTATATTCATAATACATTTGTACATATTTCGAAATTTCTTTCAGAGGAGGGTATTGGACAACTTATTGAGACATATGATTGTGCTCATTGCAATTCAGAGTTAGAAACTGTGCGTCATTATTATTTATATGCGAATGGGTGATTACTACGAGTGTTGTTCCTGACCTTGTAAAACTCCTGCAGGCAATATACTATAATATTCACGACTCTTTCATTGAGAATTTTTTTCTTTGATCTATTCCTTCCAAGCTTGGGTGCTCTTATTTATGGAAACACAGATTTCCTTTTCGAGAGGGCGATATTTTGGTAATATTTAAAGATGAGATTGATAGGATTCAAAGAATTTATGATTGCAAATCACACTCGCTATGGATTCTCTCCATGAAGTGTTTTGGAGGTCAAGGTGAACATACTTTTATCCCTTGCTAGTTAAGAGTAACAGAGATGTCATCTTTCCATATGTTAAATGAAAGAACAAGAGTAATTTAGTCAAATTGGAGAATTAATCATGTTCTTCCACTGGTTTTGGTTCTTTAGTACTTTGTCTATTTGTCGCAAACTCGCAATACAGTGACACACGTTTTTAAGTGGGAAGCATTGAAGAAGTATCTCTTAATGTGTTTAATATCGATAAGCACTTTCTAGCTAGTAGATCTTATGATGACTCGAACTAACATAGTCATTATCCGCAATACTTACTAGTATATAAATGTTTTATTAGTATTAATGGCTCAAACTTGAGCTTACCTCTAAAAGTCTTAGTAAACAGTTCTGAACCATGGCTATGTATGAGAATATAAAAAATCATGTCAAAATGCAAATTTTCATTATTTGTGCAGCTACTTATTACATCCGAGAAATTGTGTTCACATACGTTATCGATCTGCAGTGTAAACTTTGACTAATGGACATATTTTTTCATAGGTCCTTAACCACACTATACTGACCAACAATGTAAAACGAGAATGTTTGCGGTGTAGCACTGGGAAATTTTTGGCAGTAATTATGCTTTGTGGCCTTGCTTATCTCATTCTTACACCGTCAGGACATGTTGTTTCTTCCCATGGAGTTGATCACGCTAGATTAAAGGACAATGTTACACTGAACACTAATACTAGATTTAGGAGCTTCTTTAGAAAACCACCAAGGCTACCACCTCGATTAACACCTGATGAGATGCGTGCTAGTAATGAATCTACTCACCAGCTAGATATAGATGCATCAAAATGGATGGGGAGACAGCAGCAAGTTAGAGAGGCTTTTATTCATGCATGGTCTGGTTACAAAAGCTATGCTATGGGTTTCGATGAACTTATGCCATTAAGCAAAAGGGGAATAGATGGTTTAGGAGGTCTTGGTGCAACAGTTGTGGATGCCCTAGACACAGCCATGATAATGGGTATTGAAGATATTGTTAAAGAAGCTGGATCCTGGGTTGAAACTCACCTTGCAGAAAGGATTAGCCAGAAAGGCCAGGTCAATTTATTTGAGACTACAATACGTCTTTTGGGTGGCCTTTTAAGTGCTTATCATTTAAGTGGTGGAGCAAGTGTAGCACCTACATCTGTGGGGCCGAAACCAAGTGTATATCTGAATACTGCTACGATGCTAGCTGATCGGTTGCTTTCTGCTTTTACTTCTAGCCCAACTGCCATTCCCTACAGTGATGTTGTACTCCGCGACAACTCCGCTCATCCAGCCCCTGATGGACTAAGTAGTACAGCAGAAGTTTCTACACTACAACTCGAATTCAATTATCTGAGTGATGTATCTGGTGACCAAAAGTATAGCTTGGAAGCAATGAAGGTGTTGGAGCACATGAAGACTCTGCCTAAGGTAGAAGGGCTTGTTCCTATTTATATAAGGTATTAATAACAGAACCATTATGAATGCCATTAGTAGAAGAAAGTTTGCATTGTAAAATTCCATGGTGGAGCTGCTTCAAATTATTCTCAAATGCTTTTGTTCTTGTCCAATGTTTTAAATTCCATGGTGAAAAACTTTTTGTTTCTTAGGCTTTGTATATAATATTGTGCATGTATTCCACTCACTTACTTATATGTACTTCCCATTCTAGCTGAGCTAATGATTGATTTCCCCCGGGAAAGATCCGGTTATCTTATTGAAGCTTGAGACTTGATACTTAATAGTCCAATGGTGGCATTTCTCACGGTCTCTGCATGATCAATATGAAACGAAAATGACGCATGTAAAACATTAACGGTGACCAAATAAGCATTTACTGACTTTTTCTTCTAGTCTCTTCACACTTACTTAGTATAATTCTAATCTCTATCATAAACAAACATAGAGAAGGCAGGAAGAGGACAGGGTGATAGAACTGGTGAAAAATTTTCCAAAACTATTTTTTTTATCTTTTAAAACCTTTTAGATGGAATATAATGGTGGAATATATGTAACAAGCATTTGTCGTTGGGTTTGGTTCTGAGTTTGGGTTTTGGTTTCGGTTTAGGTTTATATATATAAGTTCCATAACGCAGATGGAGCCCCTGATAGGAAGAAGTGAGAGTTACTGCCTTACTGGTCTCAATGGCTTGCAAATATTGCCTAATTTGATGGTCATTTTGAGCTTTTCTGAAACCCATAATCCCGAAATAGCACTTGCATATGCAGAATGATGCATGTGGATGGTATAATTTGCGTGATTACTTCGTTTCATGTTTCGTGCAATAACTTTTGCTGTCGTGCTTATTATGCTTCCCAAAAAACGGCCTTGTTGTTTGAAATGTGTCAATATACTACTAGTAAGATGCAGCTAATTCACATTTTAACGTATATCTTCTTATAAGAACTAAGAAGCTACACACATGTCTTTTGATCAAACCAAAATATTGATTTGATAATGGTTGCATGTCTTCTTGTCTCCTGGCTTTAAGGGGGTGAAGACATCCATGTTCACTTGGCTCAGTCATGTTGTGTTGATACAGGCTCTTCTTTTTTGTTTTACCTTCTTCGTTTTTGCAGTCCTCAAACTGGTGAATTCAGTGGAGAAAATATTAGATTGGGATCACGTGGTGACAGCTATTATGAGTATCTAGTGAAGGTTTGGCTGCAACAGGGAGCAAATCGAAACAGTAACTTAACATATTTATATAATATGTATGAAGAAGCTATGAAGGGTGTTAGACACCTCCTTGTACGAAAATCAGTGCCAAATGGGCTTCTTTTTGTTGGGGAGTTACCTTATGGAGCGAGTGGTTCTTTTAGTCCTAAGATGGATCATTTGGTACGTTTTTTTTTTTTACCTTGTCTGCGGACCTTGCTCTCCTTGAACTTTTGTATTAGTTGCTGAACTGAATTGTCATTGACTGTTCGTGGATAAGGTGAATGTGTATAGAGTGGCTGTAGCTTTTACTCTACTAGAGCCTTGAGATTATTCTGGCCGTACTTTCATACTTTAATCATACATTTATACTTTATGAACTCAGTCATGATATAAGCTACACAGAGCGTCATATATGTGCCTGTTGTAGCACCATTTTTTTGACTTCGAGAATTAGAGAAATGCAGCTCACAATGGGTGGTCAAAAGAAAATCTACCCTGTAGGGGTGTGGTTCAATTTATATTTTTTCATCTAAAGGGAACAATGAAAGCTTGAAGCAAACTGGTTTTAGTGTTAATGCTATAAATGTTTTGTGCAGAGCCATCTCCAAGATTGTAATGGACAAAATGGCATGCCTTAGGGTCTATTCAGTTTAACTTAATTTCAGAAAAAATTAAGAAAAGTTAAGTTAGAAGTTTAGAACTTCAAAAATTTAGGAGAATTTTAGAAAAGATTAGAAAAATAAGAAAACTCAAAAAATAAAAGATAACTTTAGGATAAATAAGTTGAATAGAACATATCCTTTGTATGTAGAATCTACGAGACTTCTGATTGTATGATAATGGAATCAATATTGTAAGTTGGTTCTCTGTTTGTTGGACTCCTATGGTGGTTTCAAGGATTTTAAGTTTTAAAGAGTGTGTACATATGGAGCAAAATAAGGAGTTTTTTTTTGTTTAGTGTTTTCTTGTATCTTTGTGTTTTTTTTATTGATGCATAGATAGGATGATAAAGACAAGTAATTTGAAAAGGGCCCACTTGGCATCATGGCCACATATCCATAGCGCAATGATGTTACTGATTGGTCTCATGGACTTCTTTTCATGAGCCTGTTCCATAAAAGAACTTGTGCTGAATAAATATAAATTATATGAGTTTGGGAGCTCAACGCTTTGGAAACGACAACTGGGGTAATTTCAAAATGGATGTCAAGCAGAGTCCCCTGCTATGAACTCAGATCAACAACAACATAAAACACCAATATAAAGCTAAAGTAGGAAGATAGGTTTGTCTTCAACTTATGATCACCAATCTCATATAAATCTATGGTCCACCCTTTTCCTTGCGGATGGGTTTGAGCATGGCTTTTAGAAAAATTCCCGCTCTTCCAAGGTTGGATCACCCACTAAACCGACAACTTCTCCCCTAACTTCGAATCTAACTTTGAGTTTTCCAATTCGTTGTCATGGTCCCCCAACTTTTCAAGCCGTAGAACTTTTAATATTAAATCGAAGTTTCCCTATGAGAGGGCAAGAAAATCCTTCGAACTTCGAGCCCTTGCAATTTGAGCAGAACCTGCTTACACTCTCCTTCTCCTTGAACGACTTTCCCTGTTCTAAGGACACACCAAAAGTTTTGGAAGTGGTCACTGGAATTCCTAGCTGCCACCACAAGGGTGGTGGATATAAAGTTGTGGGTTACTCTGCGGTCCACCATGACCACCACCGGAATGTCCTGGATCGTCCCCCTTCTTTTTTTTGGTTTGTAGCTCTTGTTCATAAAGTCTCCGAAAGACTTTGGCTTGGGTAAAAGGTACTTGTGGCCTATGAAGCACGGGTACTCCTCCCGGACACCGAATCCCGTATCGGGGATGGGTACAGGACGGCTACGACTAGGTTTCGTCCCCAAAACGAATCGGGTGGGTATGTGGGTTTAGTTTGGGTACGGATGGGCTGAATCTGGGTACGTGGTAGGTACGAATTCAGAGGGAGAGAGACGTACCCAACTACCTTTAATAAAACTTAAAGGGGAAAAAGCCAGATCTAGGGTTTTCTTGGAATATTTGAAATCTCTCTCTGCTCAAGCTATTTCGAAGAGCACCCCTCTGTTTCTCTCTCAAGTGGTCGGCGCCTGGCCCATCATCGCTGGCGCCCGGCAGCCTCTTTTTTCGCTCCTTCGAAGTTCTTTGTCGCTGCTCCAGTGCTCCTGGCGTGTTTTGTTTGCTACTCAATTTGTTTTTTGAAGAAGGCAGTAATGCATAAAGCACGTGAAGAAGGCATAGTGGAGTATAGGTGTACACCACCTATAAAAAAATTAGATGTAGTGCTTATTGTATAACTTAATTACAAGACTTTTTTTAATTACTTTTCTAATGTTATTACCTACATTAACCCCATATAGTCATAGACTTCTTTTTTACTTATATTCTAGGAAGGGAGGAAGCTATTTTTGTTTATATTTTTATATGTATGTCATATAATATTTTTGTGCAAAAATCAAATAAATATTATATTTATTAAAAATTTAAGGTAATATTATTCATTAAATGTATTATTTTCTTTTTGCCGAATCCAAACCGTACCCGTTTTTGGAAATTTTTATTTTGTCGTTTTCCGTCCCCGTATCCGTTCCCGTATCCGTGCTACCTAGATTGTGGCTGGGTAATTTTTGTGGTGTTCGTGGGTGTAGGGTTGAGTTAGAGGTGATCAAATGGCGGGCCAGGTTCGAGCCGGTCCGTGCCTTGAAAATTTTGTCCATTTTTCGGAATGGGCCAAATTTCGGGCCAAAATTTTGCGCCGAAATCCCGCTTTTTCGGCAAGAAACAAGAGGCTTCTGGGGCAAATCGTACTGGGCCAAAATTTAAATTGAAAAGTCATTTTTTGGTTGCCCAAACCCGCCCGGAACCAAAAAAAGGCCAAAAATATGCCCAAGCTTAGGCATTTTCGAGCAACGTCCGGACAGGCTCACTTTGATCAGGTTTAGATTGAGTAGTTTGGATTTGGGATGGGTTTATTGATGTGGGCTGGGTGGTATGGGAGTAGGTTAGCTTAGACCCAATCCCGGTCTCTCAATTCCGGCCCCATCTTTGCTGAAAGCTTATATTCCACCTTAAGTGGCTGGTTCAGATTTGTTGACACTCTCACTTATGCCCCGATTTTTCCCTTGAACCCATTGATAAAATGACCCTTTGCAATCTCCTCCTCTTTAAAGGGGCCAAAAGTTGAATGAACTTCTGGCGATACTCCGCCACACTCTCCCACTACCGGTGGTCTAACCATCGCTTGTGGAGGGTTCCGCTGAGAGTGGAGCTGAATTGCCGTAGGATCATTTTTTTCAACTCCTATAGGGTGCCTCCTATTTCCAACTGAAACCAGAATAGGGCGTCGCCGTCAAGGGCTACCACCGACGGCTCTTACTTCTCGTTGAGGCAGTAATACTTGAAAAACCGCTGGGTGCGTAAGATCTAACCATCGGGATTCTGCCCGTCAAAAGTGTGTAGGTACAACTTCTTGAAACGCCATCGTTCGCCACCATTACCCCATTTTTTTAGGTGAACTCACCTCTCCATTTTCACGCCCTACTACCTCTTCAAACTCCCTTCATCACGCCGCCCACTGCCGCCCACATAAGAATATGGGTGAGCACTTCCTTGGTCGTCAGTGCGACGCGGCGTGTTCCCATGCAACAAGGGCTCTTCCATATCTCTTTGCGGTGGCTTAGGGTTTTTTCAGAGTTCAGCTTCGACTTTTGCCAAATCCGCTCTTATTTTCAAAATCAGAGCCTCTTGACTCTCTCTTGTCCGTTCAATCTTCCCTTCTAGGCGAACTCTATTCTCATTCAGGCCGGTGTTAGTTTTCTCTAACGCCGCCATGAGTTTCGTGAGGGCATACTGGAGGGGTTCAGCCACCCTACTCATCGCGCATGTGATTTCTCTGGAAAGTTCTGCCTGGAAGGCTATGAATTGTTGTTGGAGGCTGTCTGGGTGTTGTATTGAGGTCCTACCATGGCTGACAATGGAGTTTTTTTTTTTACGATGATGGTGGAGGGAATCGCACGGCTCTTATACCAAGTTTGCTATGAACAGATCAAGAACAACATAAAACACCCATATAAAGCTAAAGGAGGAAGATAAGTTTGTATTTCACTTAATATCACCAATCTCATACAAGGCTCATCATTGGAGAGGATGAGTGCTCTCTCAAGGGTCCTATTCTCTCACTACTTTTTCTCCATGATATTCCCCCCGGTACAGTCCCCCTTTTATTACAGCAGCACACCCACTAGGCCACTACCTACAGAACAGAATTATTAATAAAAGACAAGCTTGCACCTTCTAGAAGAAGGCTAGATATTTTTGGCATTGCTCTGATCATTCTCCAGCTTAGCTGCTGTGAATACTTCCCAGCTTAGCATTCCCCTTTTCTCCTTGTTTCTTCTCTTGTAAGTCACTTAAGTATCACTTGTTTCTTCTCTTCTACCCTGACAATGAAGTATTTATGCATGAATGTAATACGTTGAAGACACTTTCAATTTTGTTTGTGCTTTCTCCTAAATAATACAAATCAACAATTTCCAACTGCTTTATGTTTTTAGTTATGCTGTTGTCTGTTGACCATTGAAGTCCTTATAGGTTTGTTTCTTTCTTTTTGTCTTGTAATAGATACCCCATTCTAGGTGAAGTTCTTTAGAGTACACTATGCCAAGAAATGAATAAAACTGTTGTTACTTGTTACCTAAGTTTGAATTGTCTTTTTAATGTATTTGTTATCAAAGTCGCACTTATTTGTTTTCCCATTTTATGCTCGATTGTTCCTTGAAACATTTAAATAAATGTTTTACGTGTCTTTTTTAAAATCAGTCTGGTCTTCTTTTATAACAAAATTCTGCTAGGTTTTCTGAAAATCATCGGTGTATTAGTTTTTAACTATTTAAAGATAAGGTTGTGTACAATGAGACCTGTTGTCTTGACAGGATTTATGATTAAGTTTTCTTGTTTATTTACCGTTTTTGTGTGTGCCTTCAGGTGTGTTTCCTTCCCGGTACTCTTGCACTTGGTGCCACCAAAGGCATGACCAAATCCAAAGCTATGAAGGAAAACTTTCTAAGCTTTGAAGACCTAGAAAATTTAAGGCTTGCTGAAGACCTAGCTAAGACTTGTGTTGAAACATATTTTGTGACTAAAACTGGACTTGCTCCAGAAATTTCTTACTTCCATGTGGAGGTTAGTGCTTTTGTGGTACTTTATACTATTTTCTTTTTGGCGTTTTTCTGTGCAGCAGCTTTGATCTGTCTACTCCCCATCTTTGTCTTTTTAGTTACATCTATGGTTCTGATCTGCCGGAGATTTGATAATCATTTTTCCAATTCAAGCAGGATTACTTTGAAGAAGGGTATGATGGCGGCAATAAGAGCTCAAAATATTTGAATGACATAGTTATCAAGCCCGCTGATCGTCACAATCTTTTACGTCCTGAAACAGTCGAATCGTTGTTTGTCTTGTATCGTATAACAGAAGACCCAAAGTTCGTCAAAATTGTTGAACCTTGTTTATTAGTGATCTAAATTGTATTAGAGTTTGAATTCATCTCAATTCATCACTGAAGTTCCTTTGCTCTGCAGGTATCGTGAATGGGGATGGCAGATATTTGAGGCGTTTGAGAAATATACGAAGGTTGATGCTGGTGGGTATACTTCTCTTGATGATGTGACTTCACTTCCTCCTCAAAGAAGAGACAAGATGGAGACTTTTTTCTTGGGTGAGACACTTAAGTATTTATATTTGCTGTTCGGAGAGAGCAATCTGGTTCCATTGGACAAATTTGTTTTCAACACAGAAGCGCATCCAATTCCTATCAGTACTGTTAAGAGGCATTAAACTGTGATGCTTTTCTTTAATAGTAAACAGAAGAGCATTTCACTTACTGTGAGTTTATGGTAGGCAAGGATCTAATAGTTCAATTGACTTATTGCGCGTTCTTGTAACCTCAAAACTTCTATCACTCTATGGCAAACAAACCGTTGACGATAATCTCAAGGGAACTTCTGTGACCGAGTATATTTTATCCATTGCAATGGTGGAGAAGTTTGCTTTTTAACAAGCAATGAGCTCCAGAGGAGCATATATTATTTGGATCTTGGTTATGGCTGTCCACTCGCTAAGAAAGTTACTTTGTTGTATATTGAATGCACTGGGAACATTAGGTTATACTAATGGTGGGTCTTTCCCCTAGTTGACACAAACAAACTGGATTCTCACACAATTTTGTAATATCAAGTGTCAGATTTGTTGTATACTTGGCTTGTACACATACGGTCTATTCTCACTCCAACATTAATACAAGTGGCATTTAGATTTATGATAATCTGCAAATCCCTGCTTTGGCTGTGTAATTAATATGTTTATGCTGCTTCTATTGTGATGCTCTTTTAGATAGGCACCATTGTTGACAGCACTTCCCTGTTGTGCATACTGTAATGTTTACCCTTGAAAGGGCATTTTCTGCAGGATGGCGATGTCGGGAAAGAAGCTAGGAAATGTTCTTCAGGATTTTCATTTAGATGAGACTAATTTTCAGTCTCTGATTTCGTATGAGATTAAGTTAAATTTTAGCATGTCCATACAGTAAGATTGTTGAAATTCCAGGTAATTGGAATTATATACGATGCAGGTAAATGTAGTCTTGCGGATATATATAGCTTTAGACTAAATCCTGAATTATCTCTTGCAGGTTGATTACCTTGCCTAGATTCTGCTTGGTATGTGCATTTTGCAAAGGTAGCCCTAATGTAATTGCTGATTTCTGAGGATGCCTGTTTTCAGCTGATTGCCAAATGCCAAGGGCATGACGTAGAGTTTTGTTTGCTGGTTTTGCACTCAAGGCTTGTGGCTGTCTCAGCTACTAGGAGCAATCTATCACCAATAATTGTTGGCAACCAAAAAATGGCGGGACATGAACTTGTGAAGCTGTGATTGACAAGATGTTTTTACTAAAAGGAAGTTTTTAACCGCACTCCTTCCACTGTCTTTGGTTACTTTTAGGAACATTTTGCAGCTATTGATTTCATCATATCTTAAGAAACGCAGCACTCCCTAACAAAATGCACCTAGCACGAAATAATATATAGGTGCTTCGGAATTATATTTAGGCTATGTTCAGTTCACCTTATTTTTGTTTATTTCAGATCTAATCAGATCAGATCAGATCAGAAAAAATAAGTTCAGATCAGTTCAGATCATGCTTATATTTAAAAATCATTATATCTTTCATTACATATTAGTAAAAATTATAATAATTGAATATTAATAAAGTACTCATTAAGACGAATCAAACAAGACCCCACATGACTATATTTTTTCTTATATATTGAGAGAAATCTAAAAGATAAGATCTTGTAATGAGATCAGATCAGATTAGATCAGATCAGATCAGAAAAAATAAGTTCAGATTAGATCAGATAAGTTCATATCAGAAAATTTCAGGTGAACTAAACATAGCCTTAGGCATAAAGTTTCCGATCTCTTCCTAATGAACATGATTTTCTAGCTTGATTTTGCGAGAATAGTAGAAGTAGCTACCAACCTCCTTCATAACTCATAGTTTTCCATCTTTTAGGCATTTTAAATTTATACTCTTTTTGTGTCATTTTGTTGTCTCATTTTCCTTTTTGAGATGTCTTTTAAAAAAATGTAGATACTAAACATGGTTATAGGAGTCGACTACTTTCACATTTATTACACTTATACGTCCTTTTTTTTTCTTTTCTTTCATCATCTCCACCAAACTAAATATTTAAAAATTAACTTTATCTCATTGGGGTAAACAAATGAGAACTAAGGAAGTATTGTAGTTGCTTAAAGACCCCTTTCTCTTTTTGAGGCATAGGAGAGAGAAAAGTGGTGGCCTCTCCGTCTCTCAGGCACACCACCCGAGATCAAGCCCTCATCTTAACATTAAGTTGAGAGTTCTCTCTCTTGTGGTGGCAGTGGCTTTTAGGCCTGTTGTCTTATAAGCTCTTAATCCTTGAGTCTCTGAGTTGGTGTACCATGCACGCTAGTATCCTTGCAGGGGTTGGTCCTGGACTAATTATCTTTCCTAATAAAAAAGACCCCTTTCTCTGTACAACTCATTCCCTTTGTTGAGGTGTATGCTTTTCTCTGAAAAGGTTCTCAACTGAACTAAAATAAATTTAGTACCTGATTCGACTTAATGATCCTAGTTAGAATTTATGTTTTACACATGATTGAATCTAATTAGTCTTAAAATATATTTTTGAATGTTAGGGAGAACTAGTGAAAATTTCTTTGTACAATGTATTATAGCCAGTAATTTCCATTATCGAACTTAGGCCCCATTCTTTTGGACTGAGAGAAACGAGACTGAACTAAGTTGAATGGAATGGAACTGAACTTAACTGAACTTAACTGAACTGAACTGAAATAATAATAATAATAATAATAATAATATAATTAATGATAACAATAATAATAAGACAGGTCGTTGTATAAACCTGAAATACCCAAGATAGGGTAAGCATAGGGTCAAATCCACAAGGAACTAGGGTTAATTAGCCAAGTACAATGAGTCAAATCAATTTTTCAAGTTTTTATAAAGGTTTGACAATGATTCTAAAGTCTAAATAAACTAGGAAATAGGCAAATTAAATCAACAAAGCATGTAAAGGAGATAACATAAGGGTAAAAGAAGTAGAGGATCATGGGATTCACCAACATTCAATCCAAGAATCCAATCATCAAAATCAAGGGGAAACATATTGGGGATCACAAGGGGAAAAATCACGCATATAAAAACTCTAATTACCCTCTCGAGCTCATTAGAGGAGCTTAATTAGTCACTCATGACCTATTTTCATGGCATGAGCAACCACTCTAGCCAAATTAGGCACAACATGATTAATCAAGCTTCTATAAACTAGAAAATGCCTAACTTATTACAGACCCTTACCCAGACCCAATGGATCTGGCGGGTCTTGGGTCCAAAATGGGTCTCAAGCATATTTTGACTTTCTATTTATTTTTTTACCTTGCGATTTTTTACGAACATTTTCCTTAATAATTAAAATGATAGACTAAAATAGTAGTTCAATTCTTCCACAAAATATCCTAAATTAAACAACCACAACAATGTAATACCAAAATGTTACAACTCACAATTGGTCTACAATAAGTTTAAGTTACTAAAATTCATAATAATAATAATAATAATTCTTTCAAAGTAGACGCTTAAGGCAATGGTTTGTGATCCTCTAACATCTTGCTCCAAGCCTCCAATAGAACTTGCTTATCTCCATTCTCCCTTTTTGTCATAAAGAGCTTAGTTTTCCATATCATCATTATCAAGATCCTACAAAGAGAAAAAGAAAACAAAATTTTAGTTTTCATAATAAGTAAACAATATATTTTTAAAAGACAAAAAATAAATGGAAAATATGAATATACCATGTCAATAATATCAATTACGTCTCATTCATCTTCAAGGTTGGAATCATCAATAATGGTAGAACATGCATGAGTGCTTCCCATATTAAACAAAAATTAGATAGAATAAAG
This sequence comes from Beta vulgaris subsp. vulgaris, assembly GCF_026745355.1. Lineage (NCBI taxonomy): Eukaryota > Viridiplantae > Streptophyta > Magnoliopsida > Caryophyllales > Amaranthaceae > Beta > Beta vulgaris. Next base: position 25,232,454 of record NC_079209.1, read on the forward strand.
TAGTAGTATAGTATATGATAATACCTTTAATATCTTCCATCATCCAATTTTGCAAGCACATTAATTCTTCCACTGTATGTGAATGAAGCCTAGAACGGTGAGGACTAACAACTCTTAGACCCATGCTAAAAGCACTTTCCGAAGCCACGCTTGAAACGGGAATGGCAAGAATGTCTCTAGCAATCTTCGCAAAGTAGGATACTTAATGTCATTCTTCTAAAAAGCAGGATATCAAACCTATCATCATCGGCCAAAGGATCATTCTCTATGTAATGATCCACTTCACACCTCACATTTACCTTTCTCCTTTTTGTTTTCTTAGATTTGGCATATTCTTCCTCATCATCCCCATCATCCCGACAAGATGTTTGACGTACTCTTTTCTTGCTAGTTCTAAAGAATAGATCTTGATCATTTACTTCAACACTTTTCCTTTGGTACTCAACCACAAAATTACTAATTCTACTTAGTTCCAACTCGGCACTATCACCATAAAGTTTTTGGAAATAAAACTCCACACAATCCATTTTGTTCCTTGGATCTACAATTATAGCAATAGCCAAAGGTCCATTAATATCATGCCAATACTTGTCAAATTTCTCATACTATTAGCCATGGACCTAATAACCTCAACATCACTACTTAACCATTTCATCAAAGCAAGCTTAATTTGACAAATTTTTCGGAAAAACAGGTTAATGGAAACAAATTTCCGTCCCGAAATACATTAGTTGTCTTGTAGAAGATTTCCTACTTCTCACAAACAAGTGCCGCCAAACTCCAATCATTCTCACTAGGAACAATAAATTTCATTCTTTTATTTAAGCGCGTTAACCTCATAAAAACATCCTTAAAACGCAAAACCGTTTGAAGCATCAAATATGTGGAGTTCCACCTGATTTTACAATCAAGAACCAACCTTTTAGAAGTAGGTAAGTTCAAAAATCGACAAGTTTCCTCAAAATTTTCAATTCTTTTAGGAGTTGACATCCAAAATGAAACACATTCCCTAACATCCTCAATTCCACATTTAATCACATCCAAACCATCTAGCACAATTAAATTAAGAATATGAGCACTACAACGCATGTGCAAAAAATCACCACCTAACATAAGTGCACTACTTTCAAATTTTTCCAACAAAATCTTCATCATTGCATCGTTAGTACTACAATTATCAATAACCACTGATGATATTTTATTTTCCAAGGAATATTGAGATAAACAATCCATTAAAACTTTTGCAATGATCCCTTTAGTGTGTGGACATGGAACATAACAAAACCTACAAAGCATATATAATTATTATATAGTGATATTCATAACTACACAATTTTTCATATTAGAATATAAAATTAACAACTAAAGACAAGGAATCAAAAAAGTAGTATTTTACCTCAAAGTTCGGTTTTGTAGAACCCATTGTTGGTCTAAGAAATGCGACGTGATAACCATATACCCCTTCTTTTGATTAGAAGTCGTCCACATGTCGGTGGTAATTGATATTTTAATTTGCTTTCATTTTGTTCCAACAATGCCTTTAGGGATTTCTTGTCTTCATTGTACATTTTGAGTATATCGCGCTTCAATTTGTGCCTAGACATTATCTTGAATGATGGGTTGAGGCTACTAACAAACTTCCGAAAGCCTATATGGTGAACTATAGACGAAAGATATTCATGCATCACAACCATATTGACCAACTCCTTCCTAGAGTTATCTTGGTCAAATTGTTTACTTGTACCTTTGAACTCCAAATGAGTTGATCCATCCACTTCTTTTTTCACTTTTAATTGCGTTTGGCCATGTGCAAGCTTCAAATGTCTTCCGGGACACACCTTCTTTGCATGTTTGAAAAGATGTAAAGTTCCACTTGCACTACCCCGCGGAAAGTATGGCTAAACAATGCTTGCATTCTGCTTTGATAGCACCATTTACTTCAACTCTATCAAAAAACTCCCATGCTTCCGAAGTTAGTTTCTTATTACTTGATTTTGTGCAAGAGTTTGATTTAGTTTGGCTATCAACATTATCATCCTCAATGTCCACAAATCTTTCATCATCTACATCTAAATCACACACTTCTTCCAGAATAGTTGAATTTCTTATAGAAACATATTGAGATCTTTCTCCATCCATTACCTACATGATGAATATGGGTAACACTATTAGTATTTAGTAGCCTCGATGCTAGCATCACAACAATTAAAAGTACCACACTAAACTAGATTGAAATCAAAGATAAGTACTAAGAACAAATTGCATATATAAATAAACCAATTGCAATCTCGCTTTAATAAAGCTAAGGCCTATTAGCATTTAAGCACAGTAAGGACCTAGATGAGTATGCAAAAGCATAACATACAAGACAACCACACCAGAGCATACAAAAAAAATACACAAAAAGAGGACCTATGAGTTTATGAAAGCATAACTTACAAGACAACCACACCTGAGCATAAGCCATAAACTACACATTAACCATACCAAAAGCACTTCTACCACATGATTAGGTACCATTAGAAAAAAAGAGAGACCCCTGAGTAAAACAAGCAAATAGGACGATTCAAAAAAACTGTCATTTGCTTCACTTTGGGAACATGCTCTTACAAGATGCTCTTATGCAAATGAGTAATACTTCTAGGATGTATTCAAATTCGGGCACATCTTTGCCAACAACATCAAACTAAGAAAGAAGCCATGCTTTTACTTCTTGAATTCGGGCAACATTAAACCCACTGCCCGACGGATAAGACCCAGATACCATATCACTCATACATCTTCACCACTGAACCAACCCAAAAAAGAAATAAACTTTAGCGCAAATTTAAACTATAATAATTAGTCAATCACACATATTTTATTTTGTTCAAATAGGTTATAATTTGGAATCTGGGTCCAAAATTATTAATTTCATTTGGACAGAGTATGGGGAGATGACACTGGCTTTAAGAACATTGAATATTAGCAAATAAAAATACAAAATCACTTCGGGAATGTAGGAGCAAAAAAACAGTCAAAGTTCAGTATATCTGAGAACTTTTTTTCATTTTCATTTTTCAACTCTCGTATATCCATCACAATTGTGTGAAAAATCAGTTAAACTTACACAATATATCCATCAAACCATCACAAAAGCTTCGTTTCACAGTAATTCGGGAATGTAGGAGCGAAAAACCAAACTAAATACAAAAATTCGGAATGTAGGAGCGAAAAACCAAACTAAATACAAAAGGAAAAACTTACCAGTGGTAGATTACTAGCGGTGGTGGAGACAGCCGGAAAACGATGGTGGCGACCTGGCGTGTAGTCGAAGTTCAGTGAAGCAGGGAGAAACAGCAAGCAGGATGGTAGAAATGTGTCTTGGTCGGCTGTGTGTATTACAGTAATTTGATTTAGGATGTAGGGATTTAGGGTAAAAAATTAGTTTATAAATTTTATATTTTTTTATATATTTATATTTTAAAACATACACCGGGTCTCTGGGTTGGGTCTGGGTCTAGAATTATCAGACCCGGAGCCAGACCCGTTTTTAGACACTTAGACCCAGATTTGACCCGGACCTAATGGGTCTCAAAGTTTTAGACAAAGACCCTAAAAAATGGGTCGGGTCCAACCGGGTCTGGGTTTGGGTCGAGTCCTGGACCCATGCCCATCCCTAGACCCTGGCGGGTCCACACACCCGGGTCCTCGGGTCAGCACCCTCCTTTCCTTCTTTTCCCTTTCGAGCACCTTGGTGCTCCATTTCTTCAATGCTTTGCCTCGGGTTTGTGCATAGATCCTCCAAGCGTACTCCCAAATCTTGAAATAAAAACAAACACCCAAAAAAAGAGCACAAAGGAGGGAAAATGCACGAAAAGGAAGAATAGGAAAACATTTAGCCTAAACTAGCGTAAAAGCTATCACAAAAACTATTAAAAACTAATCATAAATCAAGCATATGAACCAATCACAAACTCCCCCAAGCTAGATCTTTGCTTGTCCTTAAGCAAAATAGATTAAATCACAAGTAGGGGAATGAAAATTTATTTGAAAACAAAATGAAGAAGAAAGAAGGAAGAAAAATGAAAAAAAAGGAAGGAAGGATAAAGAATTTACACTAATTCATTTTCGTAGGAATCACGATTGCATTTAGCACATGCAATTAGCTCTTTAAACCCCTAGATCGCTCTAGAGGGCGAGTGGGATCTCGCGAGGGTTTCCAAAGAGTTTTCAAACCCACAACTCTAGTTTTCATCAACAATTTATTCAACACTCTCAAGATTTATTGCCCATGTCAACTATCAATGAAATGGTTCACAAAAACGAGGGTAGAGAGCAACTTTCAAAACAACTTATTTCCAAGTGTACTCATAGGTTATGGGTAGAGAAAGAAACTAATCAAGATTGCAATAGGACACACATAATTAGACTTTTTACTCGCTCATTAGAACATACCTAGTTATCCAAAAGACTTAGGGTCCTTCAAGTGTTATGGAAGATCAAACCACTAGTCCACCATCCCTAGACACACAAATAGGGATTACACTCCAATCTACTTGAAATTTTAGAAAAATAGTACTAAGTGTGGGAGGCATCCATAAATTGACCTCTTTTATGGAAATTCTTTTGATCTTTTTGCTTTTCGTTTTTCTTCACTTTTTTCTTTTTCATTTTTCATGCCCTTTTGAATGTTTTTGGCTTTTTCTCCTTTCCTTTATGGAAAGTTTTGATATACAAATGAGAAGTAACTACTCACTAAAGAGAAACATGAGAACTTGTGGCTTTTTGTACCACTTATTACAAACGAATAGCAGTAAAAGCTAAGCTTCTTGTACAGTTTTGTTTAGAGACATGATGAGCATATCTAAGGACGCTAGGGACCGCAAATTTGAAGCTAAAATTATTCAAGCATGAGCAACATAGTCAAGATTCAAGACTAACATCCAATTGAGCATTTTCATTTTGGTTGATTCTAATGCAATCAAGATTAATCACCTCCTAAAGCACCACAACCTAAGCTCACACTCTTCTAAAAGGAGCCTCTATACATATACTCAAAATCAAAGCAAGGAATCCACATATATCATCAACTAGCATCTTCCTTGGGCAAGGAAATCAAAACTTTATTCAAAGCTAAAACTTCTTTTTGTTTTTCTTAGATTTTTTTTCTATTTTTTATAAATAAAAAGAAAGTAAATAATTATGAAAAATGGAATCATGGCACACCACATATTAACAAGCATTGGCCAATTCACCAAGCATAACCACCATCATAAACAACAATTCAATCAAAATACCAACAAGGATCTCCTAACACCTACCCCGTAAAGTAAAAATTACCCAAACAATGAAAATACCCCCACCCCAAAGCAAAAACCAAACATCATCCGCAGTGTGAAAGGAAGAACAAGCGGAGAGGAGAGGGGAGGGGTGGGGAGAGACCAACTCAAGGATCTAGGTCCTCTCCACCTCGGGGGGAGGAGTGAGTTGCATATCAGAGGGGTAGAGGTGCCGGGAGGGACCATGTTGTTATCATGAAAGAATTGTAAAATGGGGGTTAAACTCTCTCGCATCTCTTGTTGGAAGGTGGTTAGTCATTATTCAAAACTATTGAACCGCCTATTTATATGGACATAAATAGGGGGACAGTTGGGAACATAGGTGGTAATTCTTATATGTTTATTACATATGTATGAGTCAAAATGTCTGAAAACTACTCACTAATGTCCAATAATATTCCCTTTATTGTTCATTAGACAATTTTATGCCATTAGAATAGAAAAAAGGTTAAAAGATTAATTGTGTTCCTAAGTAGCACCACTTGTTGTTCCCAAACACTGTCCCCAAGTGTTTTTCCCACCGTATAGATCTGGGATCTTTTCTATTTTTATTCGAAATTCAAAAATAAAATCCAAAAAGATTTTGTTGCGATTTTTTCCTAAAAATCTGATTTGTTTCCATTAATATCTAAAAATCTGATTTGTTTCCATTAATATCTCCTAATATTATCAAGTTAGTTAGGGAGTTATTATCTTCTTTTTTTCTTATCTTTTTTTCTCTCCTCCTAAAATCGTGTACAATACACGATTTTTTTCTCTTAAAATTCATTGTTCCTCTCTTAATTAAACCCCAAATCGCCACTTTTCCAAAACACACCCTTTCATCCCTCATAAAAACCGCCCAACTTATCAGAATGGTAAAAACAAAAAATCTTCACCTTAACACCTAACAAAAAACCAAAAAAAAACCCTCTCCTTCTTCAACTTCCATAGAATCTCCAACTCCCATTGATATTTCTCCAACTCCTCCCAAAAGAATCTTGAGAAAACGAAATCAAACTGAGGAAATGTCCGAGATGGAGATCGAAGAGGAACATGCAACGATTAAGGGGGAATATGTTGTTCCCGTGAAAGGAACAACCAAGAAATCAAAGGGTTCTCCAAGTAATTCTTGGAAATCCGATAAAAATCGGTATGTTCTTGGTTTATGCATCAATTTTAGTTGGTGTAGGCGTGTAACTTTCAAACAATTGCTTTATATTGTGAAATTTGAAGGTTGGGCAAACCTTTTTTAAAATTGCTATGGCCAATTTATCTCTAATTCCCAAAGCAATAAATGAATTTTGGGCTAGTTTTAAAGTGGATGATGATGGAAACTGTATGGCTAAGGTTAGGGGAACGAACATTGATTTTAATGCTAAGTTTTTAGGAAAATTGTATGGAGTTCCTGTGAAGGGAACAGATGTTTATTTTAAGAAAAATATGGTGGAAAACGTGGAACGACTTTCCTAGACCACAACCTCCTATCTCCCTTTCACAAAGTTCTTTTTCATCTCCTAAAGAAAGCTATTTTACCCGTTTATCCAAACGTGCTCAATTTGGCATGTTAGACCTCACCTATATACATTGTATTGCCTCTCATAAGCCCATTAACTTTCCTTCTTTAATGATTCAACACTTGAGTCATTGTATTGAAAATGGTTTTGTGGTTGGTTCTGGTGCTTTGGTTACGGAAATCTTGATTAAGTTTAAGGTTTGATCTTAAAGATTTATCCTCCATTGGTATTTCAACGGGAAATATGCTTAATTCTAAGGCATTGAACAATTTGAAAGTTTGTGTGGTGGATGAAATTGTTACTCGAGGTCGAGCCAATGTAGTTGATGATGAGGATAAAGAATTTATTGTTCCCATCTCTAAGGAACACAGTGATGATGATGGTGAAGGGGGTGAAGCCGACCAAGAAGAAGAAAGAACGAAAAATCAAAAAATTGCAAAAGAAAGAATTGTAAAGGAAAAGGAAAAGGAAAAGGAAAAGGGGAGATGGCGCTTTCATTGGAAGACATGGAGAAAAAGAAAATATCGGCTCTTAAGGCTCCTCGCACAAGTAAAAGGGTTCCAAAATATGAATGTATTGAGTTCTCCTATCTTTTGTGTTTAGTGATAATGCGAACGATGATGATGATGAGCCTGTTTTGGTTGCGGAGGAAGATTTCAAGGCTTGTGTTTCTCCCTCGAGAGAACTCTCTCCTGTTCCCATGGAGACTACTCCACAGACTGCCTCCCCTACTCTTCCTTCTCCACAAAAATCTCAACCTCCTCCTACCTCAACAAAATTTGCCTCCTTTTTTCCCAAGGGAAAGGAACCCGTTGTTGTTCCTATCCTAGAGGAACAACCTGCATTTCCCAATCCTACGAAACCCTCTATTGTTCCTAACCCATGCTATCATGAAGCTTAACACGAATTTTACGCAGTTGGAAAACTAGCGTCAAAACTTCTCAACAAAGTAGAGAGTGACCACTCACAGGTGATGAAAAAATTGGAAGATGTTGTGGAGGAAGTTGTTAAAACCCCCTCCTCTCCTAAGCCTTGAATAGTACTCTTTCTTATTTTTTTAGTTAATTTTTGGGAACATTACTCTTTTATTTTGTCATTTATTCTCTTTTTTTTTTCTTTCGGTGCTATTAAGGAACAATGTTAATTTGATAATCTTTACTCTAAACCTTACGTGCATGTGTGCGTCTTTTGAATGGCTAATATTCTTGGATTGCGGTTTTTGAGGATTGAACGCATTATTTACTTATACTAACCAATTATTCCCAACAAATTTGATGGTGTGATGAGTTTGTATGGATGAAATTCGTCTTTTCGAAATCACGGGATATTGTTTTTGAAGATGCCAAAGGGGGAAAGAGAAAGGCAGTAAGAGTAAATTAAATTTTGACTTGTTTCATGTTTTCACTTTTTAATTAAGAAAGGCGGTAAGAGTAAAGTAAAACTTTTGCCTAAGTTTAAAATTAAATAAAGGTCGGATAAAATTTAATTTAACTTGGTTAAGTTTGTTTTATGTGACTCATTTAATTATATATATTATATATTTTGTGATGTATGTCTTTTGTTGCCATCTTCAAAAAGGGAAAAATTGTTGAGCCTAAGTTTTGAAGATGACTTAAACACGAAAGACATACTTGTAATATTTCATGTATGATGTTGCTAGGTTATTCATTAAACGACAAAGACAATACTTGATCGAAGATTAAAGAAAGGAGAATTAATCAAGATCGAAGTGAAGATGTTCATAAGATGAAGAATCGAGCTTGGAATGAAGATTAGAATGCATTAGGGTGTGTTATTTCCCTAGGAACACTACAAGAGGGGGGGTGAATTGTAGGTGTAGAAATAAACGTAACTTTTTGCGGAAATTAAAACTTAAACGAATAAACAAGCTAGAGGAACACAAGGGATTTTTACGAGGAAAAACTTCTTGGGCCCAACAAGAAGAAACAACCTCGACCACTAGGGATTTTAAACTCAACTCTTTCACTAATTAGGCCAAACAACTTTGTTACAACCTAATTCTAACTCGAGCCACACCTTGAGTTCCTAAACTCAAGTTCCTAAGCCACTGTTCCCTTAACAGTAATTCCTCTCAACTTCACTTGAAGTTTTCTCACTCATACAAGCTTCACTCAAAGCTTCTCTCTTACAGAACTTCACTCAAAGTTCCCTTACCCCAAAAACCAAAATACAATTGATCGAAATAAGCTCAGTGGAATTAGACTTCAATATTTATAGTGATAATCACAAAGAACGTGGGAGTAAAACTCGATTACATGTTAAGTCCATTAACCCATGATGTTCCTTCCCCTAAGGAACACGTTTCTCCTCATGTCCCATGATCCCATGATCTCAATATGAACGTGGATATATTTTAGCCACAACTCCTAAGTAATAGGAGTTCCTTGAGCTTTATCCGAAAATCAGTTAGTTATAAAAACAGATTTATCATTAAAACTGAATTTTTAATCTTTAAGAAAATAATATATTTTAAACAAATTGTTTATAAAACCGGATAATTATTTTCTTATATTTTCCGAAAACAAAATCTTTTCCTTAAACAGATTTTCTATTAAAACTGATTTTATCACTAAAACTGATTTAAATTAGATAAAACTAATTTCCTATAATTTAGGCATGACTTACTCAATTGTATAATTGTATCGTTATACTTTTGCACGCCTACGTCTAGTTCCTTTTATAAGTTAAGTTCCTTTAACAGATTCGTTTAGTGCCACTTAGTTTGTTCCTTACAAAGGAACAAACTCTCATTCTCAAATAAAACTGCCACTGTTCCTTACCATCCTTACTTTGTTCCTTTACACTGGAACTAGAAAATAAAACGCCTAGCTTTTATTCTTCTTGATCCAATGCTTGCTCCAGTATCAACTTAGAGAAAGTTCTTTACTTAGCCTTTGAAATCCTCTCTTGACTTCGTATTCTCCTAGTTCCTTTCATTGATACCTTAAAAATCATACACTTAAATAACTCATTAGTTCACTACTTAGTTTGCATCTTTGTTTCTTTGTCATCATCAAAACTAGTGTGCTACATATCAATGTCCTTCATGTCATACATGTTTCTTAACCTTAGGAACAGTAAGGGGAGTATTATGTGACATTTGTGAGTGGTTTAATTCCTTTGAATTCATGTTTATGTTTTGTAACATTCCAATTTGCAATGGTCTTAGGCAATTAAACACAATTATTTTAGCACACAAAGTCACTCAAATTGATTCAAGCATGGGGGATTGACATATGAACAATCACTTAATTTTTATTAACCCTATCTCAAGCCTTAATTTTTCATGTCTATCCCTTTGCAAAGGCTTAGTTAGAATATCAGCAATCTGATTCTCAGTTTGACAAAACTCAAGTTTAATCAAACCTTTTTCAACATTTTCTCTTAAAAAGTGATGTCTGATATGTATATGCTTAACTCTAGAATGATGCACTGGATCTTTAAAAATACTGATAGCACTTGTACTATCACAATAAATAGGAACACAATCAAAGTTTATTCCATAGTCACTAAGTTGTTGTTTTATCCAAAGCATTTGAGAGCAACATGCAGCAGCTGCTACATATTCAGCTTCAGCAGTGGATAAAGCAACTGTGTTTTGTTTTTTGGTACTCCAAGAAACTAAACTATGACTAAGGAATTGTGCCATACTTGAGGTGCTTTTCCTATTTACAAGATCTCCAGCATAATCTGCATCTGCATATCCTTTTAGCTCGAATGTATCATTTCTTGGATAGTAGAGTCCAAGATCATCTGTTCCTTTAAGATATCTAAGAATTCTCTTCACAGCAGTAAGGTGAGACTCCTTTGAATTTGCTTGAAATCTAGCACACAAACCAACACTGAAAGCTATGTCTGGACGACTAGCAGTTAGATACAAAAGTGAACCAATCATTCCTCTATATTTTGTTTGATCAACACTTGTTCCTATGGAGTCTTCATCTAATCTAGTTGAAGTCCCGTAGGAGTGTGATTTATCTTTGAGTTTTCGAGGCCATATTTCTTTAATAGTTCCTTTATGTATTTTTGTTGGTGTATAATTATTCCCTTTTCAGTTTGTTTGATTTGTAGTCCAAGAAAGAAATTTAACTCACCCATCATACTCACTTCAAATTCATTACTCATGAGACTTGAGAATTCTTTGCACAATGTTTCATTAGTAGCTCCGAATATGATGTCATCAACATATATTTGAACAAGCAAAATGTCAGTTCCTTTAGATTTTAGGAACAAGGTTTTATCAACCTTTCCTCTTGTAAAATTGTTTTCTAAAAGGAACTTTGATAATCTCTCATACCATGATCTAGGTGCTTGTTTTAACCCATAAAGGCTTTCATCCATACAAACTCATCACACCCATATGTCGCTGATTATGAGTTCCATTGGATGTGACTTTTGTTGTCTCCAAGGTTTTGGTTGAAACTCTCTTATAGGAACATGTTGTTCTTCATGAGTTCCTTGAGTAGATGAGGAACTCTGATCAGTTGTTCCTCTATTAGCCTCGGTGGACTCAGTTCCTTCATTTTGAGGAACAGGAACATTCTATCCTCTTTGAGGAACAGGAACATCATTGATGTTATTATTTTCTAATTCATCGTTCCTTTCCTCTTTCACTTCTTCTTCTTCTTGTAATCTGCATTCTTTTCACTTGGTTGTACCAACCCAATCTCATAGTCATCAACCTATATGCTTGGATTATATTTGTCAGATTCATCAAAGATTACATGAATGCTTTCTTCAACACACATAGTTCTTTTGTTATATACTCTATAAGCTTTACTATGTGAGGAGTATCCTAAAAAATTGCTTCATCACTCCTTGCATCAAATTTTCCAAGATTATCTTTTCCATTATTATGCACATAACATTTGCAGCCAAATGTTCTAAAATAGTGATATTTGGTTTCTTTCCAAAATAAAGTTCATAAGGAGTTTATTAATGATAGGTCTCATCATGGCACGATTAATTATGTGACAAGCAGTATTAACAGCTTCAGCCCAAAAGTTCCTTGGAAGTTCACTAGCAATTAACATGGTTCTAGACATTTCCTCCAAAGTTCTATTTTTCCTTTCTACAACACCATTTTGTTGTGGTGTTCTAGGGGCAGAAAAATTATGATCTAGGCCATTATCTCTGCTTAAGTCATCAAATTTATAATTTCGAATTCTTGCCATGATCTGATCTAATGTGCATTATTTTATGACCACTTAAGTTTTGAACTCTTTTAGCAAAGACAAGGAACTCATCATAAGTTTCATCTTTACTAGTGAGAGAAATAACCCAAGTATACCTAGAGTAGTCATCTACAATCACAAGTACATACCTCTTTCCACTTCTGCTTTGAATTCTCATGGGTCCACATAAGTCCATATGAATTAATTCTAATGGTTTAGTGGTACTTACAATCGTTTTAGATTTAAAGAGGATCTTACTTGCTTACCTCGTGCACATGCATCACAAACTTGATCAATATGAAATTTTATGGATGGTAATCCTAAAACAAATCTTTTGATCTAAGTTTCTCAAGTAATGAAAAGCTAGCATGTCCTAGACGCTTGTGCCATAGAAGTGAATCATCTTCAATAACACTAAGACAAGTTAAATTGATTTGAGGAACAAGGTCTAGATCCACAATATATGTGTTCCCTTTCCTTGTTCCTTCCAAGATAACCTTCTTAGTTTTAATGTTGATGATTAAGCATTTTTCTTTATCAAATTTTACAGTATTTCCTTTGTCACAGAATTGAGAAATTCTTAATAAGTTATGTTTTAGACCTTCAACTAAAAATACATCTTCAATGGAGTGTAGTGGTGACTTACCACCTTACCCATGCAACTATGTTACCTTTCTTATTATCACCAAATGTTACACTTCCACCTTCATAGGTTGTGAGTGAGAGAAACTTAGTTTTGTCTCCTGTCATGTGCTTGGAACAACCACTATCGAGATACCATGTGTTGTTCCCCCTCACTCCAACCTGCAAAAATCAACTAGTTGTTAGTTGTAGGAACCCCATCTTTCGTGGGTTCCTGTTCTTGACTAGGACTTGTTTTGACAACCCTTTTTTCTTACTTATTGTTCACATTTTTCCAATCATCTCAGATTTTAGTTGACATTGATTTATGTAATGACCTACCTTGCCACAATACATACAAAATTATCACTAGGTAGATCAACATATTTCTTTGTCTTGTTCCTTTTCTTGTAGTTTTCAAAACCAAGACCTTCCTTCCTCTTGGTCTGTGGTTTCTCAATCCACTTAGGAACTTTCATGATTTTGCCTCTGTTCCTTGCGACAACCAGTTCCTTTTTAAGATTACAGATCTGTTCCTTTAAAATATTTTTCTCTTTATTCAAATTTTCAATCTCAGATCTGTATCCTTTCAAAGGGGTTGATCTTATATCAAAGGAACTCAGAACAGGGACAAACTCCTTCAAGTGTGAAATCTCTAAATTAATTAGATAATTTTCATTTTTAAACTTTCATAATATTCTTTGATTTTTAAGTTTTTATCAAATAAATCAAAGAATCTTGTTTCAACGTCTGTTCTCATTTTCTTAAGCCATTCTATGTGTTCCTTGCAAACCTTTAGGGCTTGTTCCGTTTGTTTACGTTTTTCACGTTCATCTCTACATTCAAGAATTGCATCATAAAGAAGATCATATATTTCAGCCTAGTTTTACCATCTAAGTCTGACTCAAGACCATGTTGACTTACCTCAACTTTTTCTTCATCTTCTTTTTCGTCAGTGTTTGCCATGAGGCAAAGGTTTGCTGTTTCTTCAGTTGGTTGTTAGTTCCTCTTCTTCTTCCGTCTCTGAATCTCCCCAAGCAGCTATCATAGCTTTGCGCAATTTGCCTTAGAGAAAGGTGCTTTTGATTCTTTGTTCCTTTCAGCAAAGCGTTCCTTGTTCCTTTCTTTGGTTTTGTCATTTTCCCAAAGAGGACATTCCTTGATGAAGTGATCTGTACTACCACATTTATGACAAGCAGCTTTGTTAGAAAATTTCTTAGTTTTACCTTTGAAGTTTCCATTCTTCATGTTCCTTACATCTTTCGAAATTTTCGAACCATGAGGGCTCTTCTTCTTCTTCTGAATCCGAATCATCTTCATCATCTGCTTTGAGAGCAATTGATTTTGATTTGGAGCTTTCACCATATCAGTATCAAGGTGAAGCTCATGAGTCATAAGTGACCCTGCCAGCTGTTCTAAGTTGAACTTAGTGAAGTCTTTTGTTTCTTGAAGAGCAGTGACTTTAGCCATCCATCTGTCCTTAGGAAGACTCCTAAGAACCTTTCGAACCTGTTCCTCAGATGAAATAAACTTTCCAAGAGAAGCCAACTCATTAATAATGTTAGTAAAACGAGTAAACATGTCTCGGATGCTTTCTTTAGATTTCATGCAGAACATTCATATTGATTCATAAGTAAATCAATTTTCGATCTTTTAACTTCATTAGTTCCTTCTGGGTTACTTCTAGTAAATCCCATATTTGCTTTGCGGATTTGCATCCCATGATCCTATTATGTTCATGGGGTCCAAGTCCACAATGCAACAGTTTAATAGCCATGGCATTTACTTCCATTTTTTCAAAATCAGATTTGTCATAATCAGAGAGGGGTTTTAGAGTTACCTCATTTTTGTCATTTGTAGTTGTGACTTCGAAATCACCAACTTCAATGACTCTCCATACCTGATAGTTTTCACCTTTGATGAATATCTCCATGCGGTTCTTCCAATAGTTGTAGTACTTCCCATTGAACATAGGAGGCCTTTGAGTGGAATAACCTTCTTCAAGTTTCTCGGTGGTATTCATTGTTCCTTGGATCTTTTTCTCAATAGGGTTTCCTATCTTACGTGAGTTCTGCTCTGATACCAATTGTTATTTCCCTAGGAACACTACAAGAGGGGGGTGAATAGTAGGTGTAGAAATAAACGTAACTTTTTGCGGAAATTAAAACTTAAACGAATAAACAAGCTAGAAGAACACAAGGGATTTTTACGAGGAAAAACTTCTTGGGCCCAACAAGAAGAAACAACCTCGACCACTAGGGATTTTAAACTCAACTCTTTCACTAATTAGGCCAAACAACTTTGTTACAACCTAATTCTAACTCGAGCCACACCTTGAGTTCCTAAACTCAAGTTCCTGAGCCACTGTTCCCTTAACAGAGTTCCTCTCAACTTCACTCGAAGTTTTCTCAGTCATACAAGCTTCACTCAAAGCTTCTCTCTTACAGAATTTCACTCAAAGTTCCTTTACCCCAAAAACCAAAATACAATTGATCGAAATAAGCTTAGTGGAATTAGACTTCAATATTTATAGTGATAATCACAAAGAACGTGGGAGTAAAACTCGATTACATGTTAAGTCCATTAACCCATGATGTTCCTTCCCCTAAGGAACACGTTTCTCCTCATGTCCCATGATCCCATGATCTCAATATGAACGTGGATATATTTTAGCCACAACTCCTAAGTAATAGGAGTTCCTTGAGCTATATCCGAAAATCAATTAGTTATAAAAACAGATTTATCATTAAAACTGAATTTTTAATCTTTAAGAAAATAATATCTTTTAAACAAATTGTTTATAAAACTGGATAATTATTTTCTTATATTTTCCGAAAAAAAAAATCTTTTCCTTAAACAGATTTTCTATTAAAACTGATTTTATCATTAAAACTGATTTAAATTAGATAAAACTAATTTCCTATAATTTAGGCATGACTTACTCAATTGCATAATTGTATCGTTATACTTTTGCACGCCTACGTCTAGTTCCTTTTATAAGTTAAGTTCCTTTAACAGATTCGTTTATTGCCACTTAGTTTGTTCCTTACAAAGGAACAAACTCTCATTCTCAAATAAAACTGCCACTGTTCCTTACCATCCTTACTTT
Source organism: Beta vulgaris subsp. vulgaris (assembly GCF_026745355.1). Taxonomy (NCBI): domain Eukaryota; kingdom Viridiplantae; phylum Streptophyta; class Magnoliopsida; order Caryophyllales; family Amaranthaceae; genus Beta; species Beta vulgaris. Next base: position 25,248,196 of record NC_079209.1, read on the forward strand.
GTTCCTTTACACTGGAACTAGAAAATAAAACGCCTAGCTTTTATTCTTCTTGATCCAATGCTTGCTCCAGTATCAACTTAGAGAAACTTCTTTACTTAGCCTTTGAAATCCTCTCTTGACTTCTTCCTTGACTTCGTATTCTCCTAGTTCCTTTCATTGATACCTTAAAAATCATACACTTAAATAACTCATTAGTTCACTACTTAGTTTGCATCTTTGTTTCTTTGTCATCATCAAAACTAGGGTTCAACAGGGTGTATTACATTCTTCATGTTAAGGTCGGGTAAAAAGGTAAAAGATGTTTAGTGTTGAATTCTCAAAGGAACTGAGTTCTATTCCCATGACAGGAACAAACACTGGCACATTTTAGGAACTTTAGCTGGGAATTAACTTTGAAATGAAACTAGGAACACCTAAAGCAAATAAATGTTAAGCGCTTGATTAATATTGAGCGTATAATAGTAAATTAGGAATACTAGTTTAATTTGGCCTAGATCCACTATTTTAGGGAATTAGTTAGGAAAAGATTTTAATTAGTTTCTTTTAATTCAAAAAGATATTATTTTATTTTGAAAATCTTATCTTTTCTATTTTAAATAAAATGATTTTCTTCTTTAAATAAAATCTGATTTTTTTCAGGTATACTTAAAATAAATGGAAAATATATTTTTATGAAATTGAATTATTTTGAAATGGTTTAACTATTCCCCAAGTAACCACTTATCACGTAATTCTTACTGCTACACGTTTTAAGTGAGTTAGTGGGTTAGCTTCTTAGTTGCCAAGTAAATTTAATTATTTCAGAGCATGGGGTTAGTTGGTTTATTAGTGAAAATTTAATTCATGCCTACTTACTCTATAAATAGGCGCCTAATCCCAAGATTAATTTGCGTCTGGCATAGCTTAAAATCCTAAGTTGTCTAAAGTGTCAGTGCCTTGTTCCCAAGAGAATTCATACTTACTATCTTTGGTTTTTACTCTTCCATTATTATCAGGAATTTTATTTATTTGGTTAAAGGGTTTGAGTGAACTCCTATAAGTGTGAGAAAGCTTTGAGTGAAGCAAGAGAAATTATAAAAGAAAGGAACTTCGAGTGACGTTTGAGAGGAACTCAAGTTGTGGTCCGAGAGAATTAATAGGTTTGTAACAGAGTTGTTGATCTATTATAGTGAAATTTTGAGTTAAATCTCTTGTGGTCGAGGTTGTTTCTTCCTCTTGGGCCTAGGAAGCTTTTCCTCGCTAAAATCTCTTGTGTTCCCTAGCTAGCTTTTAATTCCACAAAAAAGTTAGCCTTTAACCATCTAGTATTTGCAGATGATATCATCTTGTGTTGTAGTGGCAAAATCCCAACTATTTACACTATGTTACAGGCATTCAATCTTTTTTCTGCTTGATATGGTTTGTGTGTAAATGAGTAGAAGTCCAATTTTTATACTATTGGGGTTAATGAGGAAGATGTTAGAAGAAGTCAATAGATTTTTGGGTTTGTTCACAGTACTCTCCCAATTAAATATCTTGTAGTTCCAATTTGTGCTAAAAAAATTGTTATAGTTGATTGCAAGAGTATTGTAGAGAGAATGGTTGCTAGAATCAAGTTGTGGAGCAATATGAACATCTCCCATGTAGGAAGAATCCAGCTAATTAATTCGGTCTTAGTTAACGTTCATGTTTATTGGAGTCAAGTATTCATCTTGCCAAAGACTGTTTTGAAGGAAATTGAGCAAGTTTGCAGAGCTTTCTTGTGGAGTGTCAACTGGTTTAATAATAAACCAAGAAATATAGTACATTAGTGGAAAAATGAAGAAGGGCTGTGCTGAAAAAGGCCTGTAGGGCTGCGCTTTTTGACAGCAGCCCTTTCAGTATTGCCCTACTAGTGAAGGGCTGCGCTTTTGTACAAAAGCGCAGCCCTGCACAACAGAAGGGATGCGCCTTTCTACAAAAGCGCAACCCTTCACTTAGTAGGGCAGCACTTTTAGAAAAAGCGCAGCCCTTCTGAAGTAAGAAGGAATGCGCTTTTTCTAAAAGCGCAGCCCTACTAAGTGAAGGGTTGCGCTTTTATAAAAGGTGCAGCCCTTCTAACTAAGTAGGTTGCGCTTTTGAAGAAAAGCGCAGCCCTTCTTAAAAAAAATGAAATTTCGAAATCGCGGGCTTTCAAATATTGAGCGGGGATTCAGATATATTATCCCTCATTCTCTCTCCTCTCTCACGTCCCTCATTATTCCTTTCCTCCTTCTCTTTCATCCTCTCTTCTCTCTAAAAAACTCCTGAAATGAATTGCGACAAAAACCCTGAAATGATTTGCACTAAACATGCCGACGGAGTCCGATTGCCTATTGTGATACCTTTTCGGAAGCGGAACGGGCCAACGAGTCAAACTCATCGCTACGTCGTGACGTTTAGGCTTTTTAAGCCATCCGAGTTCGTTTAAGCCTCCAAATAGGCATTTTAAGTTTTTCCGATTTTTTTTCCCCTTAAATTATGTATTAGGGTTTTGTTTTATGTATTTAAACATTATTAGGTTAATGTTTGGAGGTAGTTCTTGTATTTTCAGATCTATAATGTTCTTGTATACTTCTTTTTGTTTATTTTGATTAATGTTCTTGTATACTTCTCTTTGTTTTGATTAATGTTCTTGTATACTTCTCTTTGTTTTGATTAATGTTTCATCTTTGTTTTGATTAATGTTCTTGTATTTTCAGATCTATAATTTCTTCTCTTCTGTATATTAGTTTTTGTTCCTTTTTTTCATTTTCGTTTCATTCTTTTTTTTTTGTTTTGGGTTCAGTATTTTCGTTTCGTTTCTCGTCTCTTCTGTTTAATTTCAGAAAATGTGAGATTATGAGTAAAAAAATGTCAGAAATTTTTTTTTTTTTTGGTAGGAAGGGCTGCGCTTTAAGAAAAAGCGCAGCCCTTCCTTTTTTTTCCCCTAGTGGTATGACAAAGGAGATGTTTTTTTAAACAAGAAGGTGGCTTGGGTATAAGAAGGATTTTGGTTCCTAATAGGGCTGCTTTAGCAAAGTATGTTTGGGCTATAAATGTTAAGCAAGATAGCCTATGGATCAAATGGGTCAATGAAGTGGTACATTAAAAGAGATAATTGGTGGAGTTATGTGCCACCAAGTGATAGTTGTAGGTACTTGAAATAAGTATGCAAAGTGAAAGAAGAATTAAAAGCTTATTTCAGCCAGCAAGAGCTTGTTGTGATTCCTCGGTATAGTATTAAACAAATTATATGAAGATGGTTGGTGACTCTATGAAGGTTTACTGGGATAAGTTTGTTTGGAATAGACTATATATTCCTAAGAACATGGTAATTAGCTGGCTGGTGATGCATCAAAGGCTGCGGATAATAGATAAATTAGTGTAGCTGGGAGTAACTGACAATGCTCAACGGCAGTTATGTGCTGATGGAATTGAATCTCATGAACACTTGTTTTTTTAGAAGATCTTTTTCAATATGCTAAGGTTGTGCTTAGCAAAGTGAAGCAATGGTTGAAGAGGAGCTCATCTGAAGATCTTTTTCAAAGACTGATGTTGTTTCTAGGTAATAGCAGGAATCCATTATGAGAAAAAGAGTAACTGGAGCAATTTTCAGTGACCTAGTATATAACATATGGTGGGCAAGGAACACATCAGTTTGTAATTTTGTGGTTTTGCATCCAGATTTAATCTTTTGAATACTCGGAAAATGGTTCTGAATAGAGTTACGTTAGTTTTAACAAAGAAAATTAGTTCTAGAGATAGTGTAATATCCCTAAAATTTAAACTTGCTAATAATAATTAATGGTTAAATTTTTCCTTGAATTATAAGTTATGACTGAAATTTTGTTACTCTATATCCAAATAATGATAAAAGATATACAGTTCTTTAAATAAATATATGTTGTATATAGTTATGTATTACAAGAGTTGCAATAGTAACAAGTGAAGGTGAAATCAAATAATTACATTAGTAAAAGTAATAAGAGAAATAATAAACAAATTCATTACTAAAGCTTTACAAAGTACGTCTAATCAAATATCGGCTCAACTTGATAGTATAAAGAATAAAAAAGGAAAAAAAAAGGAGAAAAAAGAAAGAATAATAATAAAAAAAAAAAAAAAAAAACCAAATGTCTACTCTAATTTTATTCCCCATCGGTCATCTTCATTTTTCTTCACATAATAACTCAACAATGGAGTTTTAAATCAAGACATAATTTTTATACACACAAAAACTCATCTTCATTTAAAAACTCCAATCCAAACCAAACTCTCCTAAATTTTCAATTTTTCTACCAATTTCATCCACACAATTCAGAAAAATTAGTACTCAAATATGCCTATAAATAACCATGATTGCCTCCCTCAAATCACCATCATAAGAATTCCACCATATTCGCCGGAAACCGCCACCCACAACACCCCCTTAAGCTTACCTATTTCCGCAATACACACCACTCTCCCTGTTTCGAACCAAACCACCAGCCCACCACCCTTCGACCGACTACGGCATCGCCGTACTTCTGCCACCACACGTACCACCCCACGTCGTCGCCTATACTCGCCTCGTTTCTCTCCTCTCGTCCACCCTTTCTCTCTCTCTCTGTCTGTCTTTGTTTTCTTCTCCCTCCTCGTTGCGTCGTCGAGCCACCCCCATCACTCTCGTGCCCTTTGCCGTATTCACCACTGCCGCACCCGCGCCTCTCGACACTGCTGCTGGAGCTCCACCACGCCGTGCCCAGCCTTCCTTTCTTCCTCCCCATGCTCAGTGAGCAGGAGGTATGTCCAATGCCTTTTTATGTTTTAAGTTGTTATTTGGGTTAATAACATCGTAGGCCCGAATACCCAAACTAAACATGCCTCTAAATGGGCTCAAATCTGAATTTGTTTAGTAAGTACTTTAGCTACATCAATTCATACTTCTACTTTGTTGGCTAAGTTTTAATAAAAGAATTTCGATTAATCATGTTCGGTAATAGTAATTGTAAATTTACTCTTGTAATCTAAAAATCGTAAATAAATAATAGAAATTTAATGATTAGCTTGGTTACGATCATTGAAAGTGTTTTTACAACTTATTGAAGCTAATTTACTTATTAAATTGAATAAGGTACCTAGTATTATAAACAAATGATAATTATAATCCTATTAATCAAGTAACATAAGTAAAGTTAGTTATAAAAACGTAAATAAAGAATAATTCCAACAACGATATTCAATAATAAAAGTAATACTAATAACTAAAGGTCATTTGTTAAAATAAATCGAATATTTATATTTTTGTTGCGTCATTTCATGGTTAGATTAAAAGGAAAGGATATTATAGCCTCCTTCAGCTTTCAAGGTTATTAAATAGGAATCGAGGTAACATCTATTGCTAACACCCGCGATCCCCTACAAATGTGTTTGCGAAATCATTTTTGAAGGTTTTTGTGACGTGATCTTCATTATGGATTGTGTGACACTTATATTGTTTATGTATGAGTTTTTCATATATGTACACATATGTTATGAACTTATGAGTTATTGATGCTCAAGTATAATTCACAAAAGATCTAAGGCTTATGTCGATGAATGCTAAATAAACGAAACATGATAAATGAAAGTGAAAAGAGGTTCTACCAGTATAATGTTACGCTTATTATCTACTTTATAGTCGTGCACATACCTTCGCACTCGTCGCAGACCTAACAAGGAAGAGCGCTCCTTGAGGGGTACCACAAGTTATCTCCCTACTCTATTTTTGTGTGAGTGGTGTATCCAACAAGGAGAGTGCTCCCTGAGGATCATCGCAAGGTGGGAGACGTCCCGCAAGTCTATACTCGTCAGTTGCCATTTTAAAAGATGAAAAGATAATGGAAACTTATGAAGCATCAAGATGCTACTTATAATTGTTTACTTTGCTATTATTTCATTATGGATTTGAAATATGTTTTACTATATTCTCTTCTCCCTATTTGCAAATAAAATGAATACTACTACAAAAAAGGGCAAACATAACACCCCTAAATTAACTCTTATTTAAGCAACCGTTATGTAAAGTCTAAATTTAACGTTTTAATCGTAGAACTGTTACCTTAGGTTGTATTGATAATATATCACTTAACACTTATCTTAGTGTGTGTTATCTTTGCTATGAAATTATTTTGTAATGCTATAATTTTTTTTATGAGAATAATAAAAATTGTTATCTTTGCTTATTATTAATAATAATAAATCTGTCAAAATAATTAAATTAAAAAAAATAAACTGTCATAGCTAGAAATTAGGAGCACTTACTATGTATCGTTGAATTTTTTATCTAAACCGCCCTTTTTAACTTCTAAGTTGTTGTTCCCATGTCCCCCATTACTTTGGAAGAAGTAATTGACGGTAAAAGCAAACCAAAGAAAAAACGAAGAGAGAAAAAAACGAAGGAAGGAGAAAAAGTGAGAAACCCTAAGCCATCGCTGCCCCGCCGAACCCGGCCATTGTCGTCGCCCCCGTCGAACCCAGGCCCTCCGTTGCTGTTGCCCCGTCGGAAGCTATCTAACCCAAGTGAGTTGTTTTGTTTTCTAATCCCTTAGTTTTGATTTTTTTTTACATACATCTCTCTACTTCAATAATTAATGCGCTTAATTTGGTTGACCTTCATAATTTAGGCCCCAATATTGAGAATTGAATTGCTTTAATTATGGTATTAATCTAACTTATTGATTGATTTAGCTGACTTTTCATCTTCTCGTCTTTCCCATACTGATACTATATCTCTTTCAATTTCTTACTACCTCCGTTTCAAAATAAGTGCAACATAGAGAAGTGGCACACAGACCAATGTTCCTAGAGAGAGAAAGTTGGGGACCACAATAACAAAGAGTTTAGGCCACTTAATTGAATAAAATATCTACCCTAATTATCCAGTAATTTTATATACCAACCCCTTTCATTTGCCATACACCACAACAACACCACCACTGACCATCGCCACCGCCACCGCCGCTTCTGCCGCCGCCGCCACCACCACCAGCAGATGATTTCTTTCCCTCTCTGCCACCTCTGCCCACCGGAAAACACCCATTTTTCCTCCCCCACTCCCGAAACCAACAACTCCCCTTCGAAACCACCCCCCAAATCACCACCATCTCCTTCGAAACCACCCCCCAAAACCACCAACATCCTTTTCGAAACCACCCTCGAAATCACCATCATCCCCTTCGAAACCACCAAAACCACCAACATCCCCTTCGAAACCACCCCCAAAATCGCCATTTCAACCTCAACAACCACCACCATCGTCATTTTCTCTCTCTACCCACCACCACCATCGTAGCAACATATCACAACAACAAAAAACCACCAGATCTAACACTACCGTCGAAGTGTTGAAATCAAACGTCAAATTTGGGGAAAGGTGAGGGAAGGAGAGGAGTTGGAGGAAAAGAAGGAGAGGAAAGAGAAAGAGAAGAGGATAGTTGAAAATTCTAGAAAATAGAAGGCAATACCGGTAGGGTGGTGGTGTCGGTTGGGTGGTGTTGGTTTGGTGGTGGCGTTGGTGCTGGTGGTGTTGATTTAGTGGGTTGAGTTGACAAGAGTGGGAGTGGGTTAAGGAGAGAGAGAGGTGATGGGTTAAGTTGAGGAGAGAGAGAGAGGGTGGTGGGTGGCTGAGATGAGTGAGGGGTTGGGTCATTTGGGTGGGTTGATTAATTAGTTGATTAATTAGTTCTATTTAAGTTGGTAAATGATAAGTTGATTATGTTGTTGGAGAATTAAGTAATGGCAATTCTGTAAATAAAAAGAAAAAATCTTTCCAATTTAAGCTATGTTGCACTTATTATGACATTTCCTAAAATGGGAAATGTTGCACTTATTTTGAAACGGAGAAAGTATTTTACAATATATATTTTTAAGTTTGTGTTGAAAAGTTTTAAATTTTAATGACGGTAAATAAGTATTGATTTAGGAACAAATCAATAGTTCAACCCATCTTTAATTTTTTTACTTGCCAAATTTGAGGAAAAAACAAATCAGTTGGGTATTGGAATATTGTTGTGTGGAAACAACTAGTGCAGTACCATAGACATTTTTATGTTTTGTGTCCTTTCACATTGTGATTGTCTAAAGCTGTTGATATCTGTTGCTGTTGTTGCTTCTGTTTTGCCAATGCTAGTGCTACTGCTCTTGTGTAGAGTGTAGACTTTGTTTTCTATCACCAGTGTTGAATTTCTGCTGATATAACTTTCTGTTTTTAGCATCTGATGCTTCTTTTTTTTTTCTTCTGTGACTTCTTTTCTACTTTGAACTTTTTTTTTTGGGTGTTGCTTCTGTATCATGCTGTTGCTGTGGTTCTTTCTCCTTGGCAATAATCACAATTGTGACAAGCTGCTTGTTTTGCAAATAGTGCCAAGTTCTACTCACGTATCATCCTCTGGGACTAATAATCTAATTATCATCACCACTGCTGCTAGAGAGAGACGAAAATGAACAAGAAGAAGATATTTAAACTTGCTAAGGGTTTTCAAGGTAGAGCAAAAAATTGTACAAGGATAGCAACAGAGAGAGTGGAGAAGGCACTTCGGTACTCTTATAGAGATCGCTGAACCAAGAAGCGTGATGTGCGCTCTCTTCGGATTGAACGCATCAGTGCCGGTACCCGTCAACATGGTGTAATAATCCCTTCTATCTTTTATTTTGTTTTGATCAATTTGAATCTTCATAAAAATATAAATCATGAGAGTTCTTTTAGAGTTACATTATATAAAGGGTTGGGGAAATGATAATATTGTTTGGCTCCGGAATCAATAGCTTAAGTGGGAAAGTGACATTCTTTTGCGGATAATGTTCCTTTATCGAACATATGTTGATTGTTGAGTTTCAACTTAAAAATGTGGCAGGTTGAGGTTAGAAATTTAAATGGTCTGGGTTTTGATCTTGTTTGAGAGTTGTATAGTTTGTTGGGCACTTAAATTAATAACATAGTAGGATAAGTGAGAAATTCTTTTTGTTTGAATCACTGCTCTCATTAAATAATAACTTCACAGATTTTGTTCTCTGTAGAGAAAGACGATAATTAGGTTCTGATATATTTGTATTGCTTGCTGCATGATTATGCTAAACATTGTGTTATAGCTGTTTGCTAGATCTTTCAGTTCTGTGTTTGTATTCTAGCTGTTCAATATGTTGTGCCTTCTCCCCCATAACATGTTTTAGTTAAAATCCTGTTATATACTGGTGGAAATGAAATTCACTGCTTAACAGAGGTTAGTCAGAGAATAGGAAACAAATATAATTTGGAGAAGGAAAGATTTTAACTTTGTATTTATAGCCCTACTTAGAGATTTTTCTCTCACCCCTCTTGACATTCTCTGCTAATACCTGCTGCTATCTGACCCCTGACATATTCCTCGACGTAATTCTCTAGGTTTTTTTATTCCTCTAGGTTTTTTAATTCATTGAAGTAGCAGATAATCTGGAAAAAGGATGTATCAGAAACCACCTTTCTTTTATTGTATGTTTAACCAGGATTATCTATGGACCATTAAGATAATATTGTTGTATCAGCTTTGGGGTGTTGACTTAAGTGTGAGAATGAATTTTAAAGAAAATTTAGTCCAAGTTATCTTATAAACAATCTGCATGTATATTTTGGTCTCAGGTAAATTATGGTAACTTCATGTGTGGGCTGATAAAGGAGAATATTCAGTTAAACAGAAAGGTATTGTCTGAACTTGCGATGCACGAGCCTTATAGTTTCAAAGCACTAGTGGATGTATCGCGCAATGCTTTTCCAGGAAACAAAATAGAACCCAAAAAGGTAGGCCTTGCTACAGTATTATGATGGGCATGGTTTGCTCACTGCTGGTATCTGAGATCTCTCCTTCAATCTCTGTTTCGACCTGCTTTATTTCTTGAAGGTTGAGGATCTTAAATTATTTGAACTCGACATCTTTGCTCTTGTTTTGTTTATCTTATAATAGAACTATATAGGATTTGGATTTCTGCAATAAATCTTAGTTCTTTTTATATTCTTTGATAATTTTTTGTTTGGTTTATATATCTTTGCCCTTGGGCTGTTCTAAAAATGATTGGTCCTTTTTAGGTGTTTACCGGATGTTTTTGGAAGTTGGAACTCTAATGACACTTAGATTACTGGAGAAACAACAATGAAATTAACCAATTATCATTAGGAAGAATTGATTTAATCGGTCCCAACTTTGGGCGTCCTGATAAAAACAGTCCTAACTTTGGGCGTCCTGATAAAAACAATCTCAACTTTCGTTTTCAACTTTTGGGGCTACTTTACACACGTGGTCTAGGTGCACAGGTTAGCTGCCAAGCCTGTTAAAAAAAAAATTAACCCCTCATTTTCCTTTTTCTTTTTGCATTTTTACGCTTAACTACTGTTTCTCTATTTCTCACCTTCCTCCTCCCCCGCTCCCCCCCCCCTCCCCTGCCACGCACTACCGTCCCCACTCTCTCCCTTACCACTACCATCCCCACTCTCTCCCCTACCAAGCTGCCACACCTGGTTTTTGACTTATTGTCTTACAATTACATGTTTAACGATTTAATGTTTTGTTTGCTTCTGGGATTAATATCAAACTGTGTTATCAGTTTGATTGAATGTGATATTGGATCAGTGAGTTATATGATTAGTTTTATTTCCAACATAGCAATGTAATTTTTGAATAGTAGGTTCATATTTCCACCATATCACAAAGCTATTCGGGAGTCGTTTGATTACATTCGACCATTGATTAATTTTGGGTGAGTCAAAATGCAGATGGTCTTTGATAACTTAGATTTGCCTCTGTTCAAGTTGGCGCATTGGAGAAACATGATCTACATACAAACAACATTGATGTTGCCTTCCTTACCAACAATTTCAAAAACTGGAATCTTGACATTGCCTTTAAGAATGGAGAATCATCACTAATGTTGTATGAGTTGATCAAATTTCATACATAACTTATCATCAAGTAGCTATAGTGGTTCCTTAGTTGATGTATGCTCGGGTGTACCGATACTTTTTGTTGGTTCTTCTAACATTGATTCATGGACTTCCTCCTTTGATCCTAGTGCACTTTCAAGTTAAATATTTAATTAGAACTTTGATCGAAGGACTTTAAAGTTAAATATCTACATTATTATGATATCTAATTTTGTCATCATTTCAGGTTAATGGCAAAGGGGAGAAAGCGTGACATGGTACCTCAAGAGAATGCAACCTCGTATATCGAGTATGATGATGATGGTAATAGGTATGAACGTGAGAATTCATCTTCTTATTTGTTTCCTTTTAATTTGTGCATGATTAATTATAAAGTTTAATTTAAATACTTTCAAGTTTTTCTATATGAATACTTATTTTGTAATTACCTTTATTCTAGTACTATCAAGGCACTGGTCCAACCTATTCTCAGGAGAAAATTAATGAACTCAGGGAGTTGTGGATTACATATGTCGGAGATCAACACGAAGCACAAATGATGAATGAGTTCTAACTTTCCGCCTAATTTTTTTAACCTTAATCCACTTTTGGACATACATTATATTTTTTGATTTGGATATTAATATCATGTGGATGTGGTTATAGGATAGATTTGATCTTGTTTATGATATAGATCAATATTGATATGTATATATAGTAGTTTTTTTAGAAGTTTAGATTTATGAATATTAGTTGAATTATTTTGCAATGTAAAGAATTTTGGAAGTTTGGAATATCAATTCAATTTATTGGTTATGCTCTTATGGGTTGAGTATTAATTATACAACATATTGGTTATGCTCTTATGGGTTGAGTATTAATTATACAACAGATACAGGTATTGTACTGTCAATGTCTACATGCTGCCTACTGCCAATAATATATGCATGAAATGATAATTTCATTATTTTTAAAAAAATATCATAGATAACAGTTATAGGTAATATATGTTATATATATTATAGGAAAATATAACAGTTATTCAAGATAATTAAGTGTTATATATAAATAGCAAACATAACACTTATTTATAAAATGTGTTATCTAATGGCATAACATGTATTTTAAATAACTGTTATGCTTTCTCTGGCAAACATAACACTTTCGTCAGGTGTTATGTTTACTTTACATTACATTGACTTGGATAACACATCAAAACTGTTATGTAAAGCCTTATTTAACAGTTATCTTTGTCCTTTTTTGTAGTATTTACGTTGGTAGGGTAGTATGTTACTGAGTTTCGACTCACGATATTGTCTTTGGTTTTAGGTATTGATGAATATGACGAGATGGCGTAAAAGTGAAGATGGTCTACCACTTTACATTTATGAAAACTATATTGGTTGTGTAATTTAAACTTATGATCATTAGAACATGAACTTAGTTTAACTATAACTACATAATTATCCATGTTTAGCTATTTATATCTATACATTTAATATGCTTATGAGTTTCAATAATTATAATATGTTAGTTTCATGGAATAATGTTCGACTTGTATTTTCTTGAACGGAATATACGACAGTGGCGCGCCGACTATCCAAGTTTCGCTGCTAATGATGAATTAGTTAACTTAAAAATGAGGTTTAGAGGTCAGAGCGTTACAGATAGAGTTTGGATATAGGAGTTAAAAACTATATTGTGTAGTTTCTTTGTTTCCTTAGTTCTTGGGTAGTCCAACCTAATTGGTTTGTCATACTAAGAAAATGTATAGATTGTAATTGTTTTTCTTATTGAATATAATTTCTTACTTAACAAAAAAACAAAGGATAAGCAATTGTCGAAGTTATTGATATTAATTTTTCCTTTCCTAAAAAGTGAAATTTAAAATTATACTCTCCAAAAAGAGAGAAGAGCTTTCCATGATTTTCGTGATAGCAAGGGCTTGTTTTTCCCATCTTATTTTTAGTTCAGTTCAATTTAATTAAATTCAATTCAGTTTAGTTGCAATCAGTTCAGTTTAGTTTAGTTCAGTTGCAATCAATTCAGTTCAGTTCGATTCAGTTTAGTTTAGTTCAGTTCCAACTATCATTTCTTAGTTATAATTTAATTCATTTTACTTCAGTTCAATTCAGTTCAGTTTAGTTCAATTTAGTTGCAATAAGTCCAATTCAGTTCAGTTCAGTTCAGTTACAACCAGTTCAGTTCAGTTGTTTTATGTCGAAGAGAACATGCCCCTATTTTTATTCGCGGAAAAAAATGTCTTCCTAGTAAATTCCATTTCAATTCAGTTCAGTTCAGTTGCAATCAGTTCAGTTCAATTCAGTTTAGTTGCAATCAGTTCAGTTCAGTTCAATTTAGTTCAGTTGCAATAGGTTCAGTTCAGTTCAGTTCAGTTCAACTCCAACTAATCATCACTTAGGGCCTGTTCTCCCCAGCTTATTTTCAGTTCAGTTCAGCTCTAATAAGTTCAGTTCAGCTCCAATCAGTTCAGTTCAGTTCAGCTCCATTCTTTTATAACCATTTTGTTAAATATTATTATTATGTTGGTATAATTTATTTTACTAATTAGGGCCTGTTCTCTTCGGCATAAAATAACTGAATTGAACTGAACCGAACTGAATTGAACTGGATTGAACTGAACTGAAACGAATAGTGATATGTGAGAGTAAAAGTATTGTCAAGAGCTGAACTGAATTGAACTGAACTGAACTGAAAATAAGCTGGGGAGAACAGACCCTTCCTCTTATTATTATTATTATTATTATTATTATTATTATTATTATTATTATTATTATTATTATTATTATTATTATTATTATTATTATTATTCATTATTATTACTTATCATTATAATAATTATTTAATATTCATATTATTATTATTTAAATATTATTTATATATTTATTACATTCAATTTAATTCAATTTAATTCAATTCAATTCAATTTAATTCAGTTCAGTTCAGCTCGAATTAGTTCAGTTCAGTTCAGCTGTTTTATGCCGAAGAGAACAAACCCTTAGTTATAATTTAATTCATTTCAATTTAGTTCAGTTCACTACAATTCAGTTGCAATAAGTTAAGTTCAATTCTATTTAATTTAGTTCAGTTGCAATCAATTCAGTTCAATTCAATTGTTTTAGGTCGAAGAGAACAAGCCCTAATTCTTTATCAACCATAGGATATCACGAGTACTACCAGCAATTAACAACGAGGGTTCGTACCAAGTAAGTGTTGGCCCAGTGGTGATGGAGACTGGCTTTGGTAGGACGGACCTGTGTTCGAATCCCCGCAACACCCTTGAGAGAGGAATGGAACCTAACCACCCCGAACTTGGCCTCGATCCGGATGTAGCCCGAAGGGGTGAACCGGGTGCAAACACCAAAAAAAAAAAAAAAAAAAAAAAAACAACGAGGATTCGTCGTCCACGGCAAAAGAGCCAGTACTCGTCTGGGAACATGCGGCTACTTAGGCCGGAAAACTGATATTTCGGTATGGTCATCTCTTTGAGGACTTTCATCAAACACTTTCCGAGCAACTGTCTACTGGTACGTATTTCAACCCTTCACTCTCTCTCTTCACGCTCACATACCAAAACTCATTCATCACAGAATATTGCATCACAACCCCAACTACGACAAGAACAGCAGCAGCAAGACCCATATGCATTAATGCGAGAAGACCCAATTCAAATATGCTCAGAAATCTGGGTCAAATCCTTTACAACTCCAAAATCAAAGCCATTTCCTAATCTCACTGGTTTTTTTTATCCAAATTTGACATCTGGGTTTTAGCTTATCAGCGCTCTGTTGCTCATTTCACCGGCTCTTTGCCGTGCCGCAACGGTATTAGCTCTAACGCATTGCATGATCTCCTCTCTCTCCGAAATGCGGTTGTGAAAGGTCAATTTCATTGGAACATGAAAACTGAGTTGTATATTTGTAGTCCAAATGAAAAACCCATTACTGAATTTACGTCTAAGAGTAAGATGAATAAGCTGTTGAACTCGAAGAAGTCTCCCTTTCAGGATCGTGTTGTTCAAGAGGTTCTGTTGTTGATTCTTGAACCTGTTTTTGAGTCTAGGTTTTCTTCAAAATCCCATGGTTTTCGCCTAGGTCGAAATGCCCATACTGTTATTAGGACTATTAGGAGTAATTTTGCAGGGTATCTTTGGTACTTAAAAGGTGATTTGAGTGAGATGTTAGATGTTGTTGATAAGAGTTTGGTGATGGGTTGCTTAAAAGAGTTGTGAAGGATAAAAGAGTGTTGGGTTTAATTAGTTCTGCATTGAGGGAGTCGGAAAACCGTTGTTTGGAGTGTGATGATACTGGGAAGTTGAAGGAGGGGAAGGGGAAAAGGAAGAAGAAAAAGGGAGATGAAATAAAGAGGGAGATTTTAAATCCCAATGAGCCGAAACCGGATCCATACTGGTTGCGAACATTCTATGATTTTGCACCAGAGGAGGCAGCAAAGGTGCCGAATTATGGGTATTGCGGAATTCTTAGTCCTTTAATTTTTAACGTTTGTTTAAATGAATTTGATCATATGATGGAAGAGAAGATAGTTGAGTTTTTTAACCCATCTATGCTTGACTCGATATGGAAATCTTCGGTTGCTGATGGTTGTCATAACCCTGCTTGGCCTGAGTTTGTTCCATCGGGTGGGAAGGAGAAAACAAGAAAAATGGATTACATACGATATGGTGGTCATTTCTTGGTAGGGATTCGAGGATCCGGGAGGATGCAATGAAGATTAAGGAGGAGTTGATTGAATTCTGCAGCAACAAATTAGGGATAAAATTGAAGTACCCTAAGATGGAGATTGAGCATGTAAGTAAGGGGATTTCATTTCTTGACCATGTCATTTGTCATCGTGTAGTATACCCGACATTGCATTACACTGGTACATGTGGTAGAACTGTTAGTTAAAAGTGTGTAGGAACGTTGCTTTCAATTACAGCCAGCGTACCTCAATGCATTCGCCGATTCAGGCGCCTTGAATTGCTGAAGGGTGATAAGGATCCAGAGCCGTTGCCCTGTACTCCAATGCTTTATTCCAGCCAAGCCCATACTAATTCTCAGATGAATAAATTCCTTGAAACCATGGCTGATTGGTATAGATATGCTGACAACCGTAAAAAAGTTGTCGGATTTTGTGCTTACGTGATTCGCAGCTCTTTGGCCAAGCTATATGCGGCCAGGTATAAGCTCAAATCTCGTGCAAAGGTATACAAGATAGCTTCACGTAGTCTCAGTAATCCTTTGAGAGGCAAAGGAAACTTTGTGGCATCTGAGTACTCAGAACTCCTGAAGCTGGGTCTTGTTGATGCCATTGAAGGTGTGCAGCTTTCTCACATGTCTTTGATCCCAAGTTGTGATTATACACCATTCCCCTGTGTTTGGATCCCTGAGCATGAACAAATATTGCTTGAATATATCAAATTACAAGATGCAAGATTCTTTTCTGAACTACTTAAATCGATAAAAACACAAGGCCTAAGTGTACCACAAAATGAAATTTCCGAGATTGTTTGGGACTTTAAGACTCTTGGTGCACGCTGGTTTGATACTGAATTAGTAAAGCATTCTTAGCAGTAGAAATGGTGAAGTGGCTCCTTGTATTCATAAAGCTGTAAGTTCAACTATAGCAGTTGTGGGCTTAAAGTATGCATCTTAGTGTACTAAATGGAGGGGAAGCTGCACTATACAGATGGAAGACATTACCAAAAATAGTATCAGGTTGCTGAATGAGTTGAAATGAAAATAAGGATTGGATTTTTCTCTTCCTTTCCGTCACTTATATCGATGATTATGTGTCTGCTTCACGGATTACCTAATGGTTCAGGTCTTGTTGGTGGCGCTGCAGTGAAGTAATTCATTTGTCCTTGATAACATGGTGTCTAATCTCATTGAGTTGTATTTACCAGCTAAAAACATATGACCTGGTGATTATCACAGAGATGCTGATTGTGAACTCATTGATACGATAAACCTTTATCAGATTCTTTGAAGCAGCTCTTCTATGGAATATAAGGTAAAATTACTTGACTATAGAGCACCTTTTGTCGACGTATCATATCTTCTAATAGCACCTGCATTATGTGGTCCGGTATTGTTCTGTAGTGCTGGGCCATTTTATGTATGAAATCTTTATGTTCAATTTTATTTAATGCATAGCTTCAAAAATATATCCCATCAGAAAAGTAGAAAATTACATCAGTGTGCTGAGCTCATCCTAACGAAGTGGGGATATGACTTTTAATTGTCCGTTTGATTCTTATTTCGTCTTATCTGAAATTATCTTATCTGATTTTATCTTATCTTATCTTATTCTAAAATGAGTGAACATCTTATCTGATCTTATCTTGTCTTATAAAATCTTAAATAATAAGTTAAACAGAACATGACCTAAATTAGGCAATTATCTAATATTATAGCTTCCGTTGTTATAAGTTTGAATTACCAAATATTCCCAGTTCATAGATCTATTTGATTAAAGTGTGACATTAATGTAGTTTGTCTCTCTTCTAGTTCGCCAAGAAACACCTTTTACTATTCTATCGCAAACTTTCTTGCAAAAAGCTCACCCTGCTTTGGTTGGATGGTGTTAAGTGTTAACAAGTAGTAAATGAACTTTCAGAGTATCTGTCTTACAGCTGAGGGCAGCTGGCCATGAAACACATGCTGTGCCTAATATATCGAAAACTTGTGGACTTGTGGTGTGCTTCCTACATCACTCTAGTTTACTCTACTTCTGAGAACTCTGGAATTTCCCCCCTACATATTGTTCATTCTTTTAGATGATTCTCCCCTTACCCTATGCTAATTGGGATTAGAATAGTTGTGTAATCATGAAATTTCCCCCTTATCCTTACTTTGGTTTCATGAAATTTCTGTAATATTTTTCGTAGTGAGTTTTCATTACAATAGATATTTTATGGTGAGGTTGAAGGGCACAAGGAATGAAATGGTCGAAGTTGTTTATAGAGATTTTCGTTTCGGGTTGTTTTAAGAAGCAAAGTGGGCTCTGCCTACATTCACATTTAAGATAATGGCAGAAAAAACACAAACATTGTTTGGAAACATCATGAAATACTGAATTTGAGTGCAAATGATACGTTAGAATTATCTTTTAAAAAATAAAGTAAATGGACACTGTTTGTTTCTCCTACCTGTACTCTGTCATCTAAAATTAACTACAAAGTTTCATTAACACTTATGTTTGGGCTCAATTGATTATCAGCCCAATCAGAGCTTAAAAAGCCTCCTAAGACTCTAGACAGGTGGTAACAGTGGATCCCACCATTAAGTTGACCTAATCCAGAGTTGGGAGATCCCCTATAGAGCTGAAATAGTCAATTGCCTGAAAAGGCAATATAGCCATTGACAACAGGAAGGCCCACTCAACCAATATTCCCAATTTGGAAATCCCCAACACTAAGCTTCATCAATCAACATGTATTGAATTCTTACCTAACAAACTAGAGCATTTTTCTCTAGATTTTTTCTCTATCTCGATCATCAACTGACTTGAGCGTCGGAGGGGCGATCCCGGAACAACCCCAAGGTAGTCTTAACTTGTTTTGCAGATTTCCGGTGTACAAACAATTAGCTTAGGTCAAAGCTCTTGGGGCCCACTTCTACGCAACACATATTAGCAATAGTTAAATTCTAGATAAAAACCGTCTGGCGCCGCGCGTTGGGATAGTACAAGAAGTTAGTTCGCCACCACTCACCAAAATTAACCCTGTTGCTACTCAGCAAAACTCACCTCATTGTCACTCAACAATGACCCCAACCAAGAGCACACAATAAACAACCTTGAGCGCAGACCCAAAGATCTGAGCGTGCACCCTCATCTTCTTACCATAGGAGATCCAAACGGGCACCTTCACCTCCCCCCGTTGGTCTCCTACAGTCAAGACCATGGTCCCCAGCCACGAACAATCCAACGGTGATTATCCATCCCTGTCAATACAAACACAACATGTCGACCCTCAACCCGTGTTCGTAACAGATATCGCCCTTATAGTTGCTCAACTTAAACAAACTTTACAGCACATCATAATGGACATGTTGACCGCCATTCAACAAGGAGACACTCATCTAACCCCCGTGTCCCCTCCGAAGCTAGGGATCGAGTCCTAGTACGGTCTCAGAGGGAAGAGCACAACACAATCCTTGCTCGGTCCGCGGTCAACCTAGCCGGCAAGGATCTGAGGCTCGAAAGCCCAGCCAGCATGACAGGGAAAGATCGTAAAGGAACAAAGATGAGCGACATCCACCTAAGGCGAGGTCGCTCGGCATGGAGAAGAAACTCATATCTCCAAATCCCCAAGAGGCGATGTCAGACGCAAACTTGAGGACGCCCGACACTTTCTTAACCAAAAGCGTCTCAACCACGGGTATGATGTCCTGAATAAGAAGGTCACTTAGCGAGAGGGGTAAGATGACTCCGCTCACTCTAGACCCCTTCGGATCAACAGTTGAGCACTAAGTTCATGGTCCTATTCAGCTAGAATATCTTGGAAGCACCTATACCATGAACCATTTACGAGCCTAACCGACCCGGATGATCATATGGCCACCTACAAAGCTCAAATGAGTGTTCAGATTTGTCAGTACATGAGGATCTACTCATCTATCAGTTCGTGGTAGGGAAAAAGCAAAAAAAGACGAGCCTCCATCTGATGGGGACAGACAAGAGAAAAACGAAATGTTGACCGACTATATCAAAAGGTTCAATGAAGAATCATTAAAAGTTTCAGACTTACAAGACTCACAAGATGTGGTTTGTGGGTGAGTGAAATGACAAGATAGGGAGGAAAGGTTTTGGGTTTCATCAGCTAAATTAAACCGACCGACCAGGGGTATTCAGTGTCCTCCTTAGACCGACAAAACGAGTTTGAGGTCATTGGGGGTTTCCATCTTTGGAAAAATATCACTCAACTAAATTGAAATAATTTAACCCATTATCAGTTCAAGCATTACAACATAAATAAATTACAATAAAACAAATTCAAATTTCATAACTTTATTTAAATTAAAATAAACTTCATATTACTAAAGTAAAAGGTCAAACTCTAGCTGACTTCGCAACCCATCCTTGTTGTGAATCTGAAAACATTGATGAGAACATCCTTTCATGGGTATTTTTTTTGATAAATCTAACACCAGAGAGACAGCAGTAGCTGGAATATATATTTTATCTACTGATGGGATTCCAACCAAATTAGCAGTAACTCTGAAGGGTCCATGCACTAACAATTGAGCAGAATACGAAGCTTTATTAATTGGGTTGGAATTGCTATTAGAATTATTGTGGGCTAAAAAAGCCAAAGTATATGCAGATTCTCAGCTGGTCATTTATCAAATGACTGAGGAATTTAAGTGTATATCGTCAGTATCACAGGAATTTAGCAAGAAAGCACAAGAATTGTCTAAACAATGTAAGAAGATTACCTTCATACACATTCTTAAAGAAGAAAATAGAATATCATATCAATTATCCCGAATAGCTTCTGCTAGAGAAGAGATAGCTTCACAAAATGAAGATATTATTCTTCAGAAAACGATCCTAGATCCTCTTAATGAAACTGATAAAGAAATATCAAAGAGCATATTAGAAGTCTATATAGTTTCAATATTAAGGGAGGATGAGGACTGGAGAAATGAAATTATTCACTATCTCCAAAACCCAACTGGGACAAAAGTGTCAAATAGAGTTAAAATGGCTGCAACCAAATTTTGCATGCAATTTGATGAGCTACATAGAAAGGATCCAAAATGATTACTTTTGATGTGTGTAGATGCTGGAGAGGCTTTAACCCTAATGGCAGAAATTCATCAAGGACTATGTGGTGCCCATCAAAACGGCTTAAAAATGAGATGACTGATGCATGAATATGGTTAATATTGACCTACTATGAGAAAGGATTGTATAGATTATGCAAAAGCTTGTAAAAGATGTCAAAAGTTTGGAACCATTACTAGGGTGCCAGCCTCAGAACTAAATTACATCCTTAAACCTTGGCCTTTTAAAGGATGGGTAGTAAATACCATAGGAGAAATTAATCCATGCCTTGATTATGTTAAGGGAACTCTTATTCTCCAACAATGTAATGCTGAAACAAGAGTTTAATCTCTCCAATTCTCAGCTCAAAAGTTTCAAGAAGAAGAAGCTTCTTTGGAAGCTCAAGTAAGGTCCTTGAAAAACATCAGCGTACAGATCCAAGATTCTTTGAGTTCTTTTGATCAGAAGCTGAAGTCTCTTTCTAAGGAAAGATCCACTACTACAAAAATGGCCAAAGAGACTTCCTATAGGAGACCGGTTGAGGTTACTAACCCATTTCTTAAATCTAGGAAACCATTTATTATCTAAAACCAGTCTCTGAAGTTTAACTATTTGACTAATAAAAAAAGTTGTTGTGAAATAAGAGACTGCTTCCAAGTAAAACCGGTTTCCTTGAAATATTTTATTTTTTTAATTTAAGTTTTTTTTCAACATAATACACTATTATACGTATATATTTTACTTGTGAAGATATAGGAAACCACTTCTAACTTGAACCGGTTTCCTAAAAATAATAATTCTAAAAATTAATATGTTTTCAATTAAAATTGATGCAGTATAAGTTTTATATATAAATTTATTTACTTTTAATTTTTTTTTCCTTTTTGATGTAACAAATACAATAAAAAAAACTACCACTCCTAGTATTATTCTATTTATGCATTGTGGTTAACGTAACAAATCTAGAACAACCTCTCAAAAAAACAAAAAAAAAAAATCTAGAACCGTCATCCTCGATTTCTCGCCATAATACTCTCGGGTGCCATAGCTTGAAGCCCCACACCATCGTCGATAACCACCATTGCCCCATAATCCAAATTCTTCCATCACAATTCCAAATTTCCCTCAATTCTCAATTGAAAAACAGGAATTTGTGATTCAACTTGATCAATTCTCGCTATAATCGATCTTAGGCTCTCACATTGTTCCTCGATTTCAGGTTAGTTGACTGACATTAGCTTTGCATTTGTAAAATTCATAAAGTTTTGAGTAATCATTGATTTGATTTGTATTGGTTTGTTTAATTTTAGTATTCAATTTCCAATTATGCACATCTTGAATCCGATGGTGTCCCCTGTGTCCTCGTTCGAGTTCCATCATGTGGCCCATTGGTTATTGTGGCAGAGAAAATAGCTAGGCTGCTATATTGATTGACAGTCTAAGAGGTATGTTCTTAGTTGATGTTCGTGCTTCTTGTTTACAGATTATTATCTCCAGAGTATAGTTGTGAATTTATGTTCATGAATTTTGTTTACGGATTAGTATCTATCACTTACTTGAGTTTGGAGTGGGGATTTTCTTCTCTTTTGCTTCAGTGAATCTTTTGGCTTTTTGTGTAAATCTTTGTCCATATGCGTAGACTAGGAAATTAGAGGGCCATTGTCACTGTTTTTCTCCATCCTCTTTCATTGCAGCAGGTGGTGGTAGTTTATTAGTAGTTTTGTGTAGCTTGTGCTTAAGATCCATATTCATACAATATAATTTTGTCTTACCTCGGGACAAAAGCTTGATCATATTAGAGATGGAAGGATTTTGCAACTGCGACGATATAAGTTCTCCAACTTTGTTCACCTCCTGCTTCACATTAACAGCTTTTTTTTTGTAAACTCAGTATTTCTTGGCCTAAATCATCATATGATTCTTGAATTCTCGACATATCTTCTTCCAGTTTCTCTCTCAATCTCCCCTGTCCCTCGACCAACTCTTCTTGCGACATAGCAATACCTTGAACTGTCTCATTAAGCTCTTTTGAGTGATTTAAAACAACACCCAAATGTCCAAACATGTTCTTCAAAGTTTCTCCAACAACTTGAGTCTGTGAATTGATGGATGTTATAGATTCCTGTATTTCATTTGAACTATGTAGAAGATTATCAGATTTCTCTTTAATGGTCATTTGAACTATGTAGAAGATTATCAGATTTTAGAATCTTTCAGGACACATTGCGTCTGATGAGATGATGAGTTTGAGATATCCAATGTATTCTTGCACATGTTCCCTAACTTTTAATCGGACTATTATATGATGTTATCAAGTCAAATTTTTTGGTTGCTTTATCTAGAGATTTGGCATGAACTAGCTGTCATTCTTTGCTGTGGATTTCCTTTACTACCCCTTCTTATATAGGTGATTAGTGGCCTGGTAGTAGAGGCCTGGTGTGTACCATTGTGCTTTTACTTGAACATATCTTCTATATTCATCTATTTCTTATAGCAGTTTCTGATGTGTCATAATTGGCTGAGAAAATTTGATCATCTATAATGAAAGTGACAGAAGTAGGATCGATAAACTGGTACTCATGTGAATTTTTATGTCTCAAACAACTAATGATCCTCACTTCTGACATGAACTCCTTTTTTCCTTGTTTTGATTCCCTCGATATCTTCTTGACCACTATGTCTTTGTCAAGATCTGTCAGAAACCCTCTATACACACCTCCGAAACCTCCCTCTCCTAGTTTTTGGTCTTCAGAAAAGTTGTTTGTAGCATGACTAAGTTCATTGTAAGTGAACCTTTTTGGCCAGTTTCCTTATCAAAATCATCATCCACATCAAAATTCATTTCTTGATCACTACTATTTTCCTTAGATCTCTCTGCCATCATAGAAACACTATAAAGCCTAATTCAATCACTAAGAGAGTGATACCACCTAAAAACCCACCTACCATAGCTGCTTTGTGCTTGCTTTAGCTTTTCCTAGTTAGCACACTAAACTCAGTGTCTTCTAAGGTTGAGTTGAACTCCCAGGACAGGATATAATGAAATTCAAAATCAGTCCCTGTAGCAGCAGAGAACCCTACTCTAATTTTTTCTAGGAGAATAGCAGTCAAGTTTATCACATGAGAGAGGTTATATTCCCCATTAAACACAGGATTAACATCATAAATTAAATAGACACTCAGATTCATAATAGAAGAATCATAAGTTATCCAAACATTTGCTTACCTTTCGATCTCTGAGAGTGACCAACATATCATATGTACCTTTGTCCCTGCACAAGTCAAAATATAAATCATAACTATAACGAGACAACTAAAGTTCACACACAACAAAATAGGCAGAGACAGAGGGATTCCTCACAACTGTGGATCTTTAGAATCATTACTATCAGCGATAAATTAGGGAGATGAACCAGCCTGCATAAAAGAAGTTTTTGATAAGAGATCCAAAAGTCAAGCATGGAACATTCACATGCAGAACACACAACATTTATCATAAAATGCCAAGTAACCACCTTTGTGGTTGGCAAGTTCTAAAGAGGTCGTAAGTATGCATTGTACCCACAATACTCTGGAGTATGAAGCAGTAGACAGATTGCTTTAGAACATGAACAAGTAAAATCAAAGGATAAATCATAAAAGTATATCACCATCTATGAATGATAATAAAGAGTAAAGACTAGGCTGTTGTTTGAACAGTATAGGACTTGTATGCTTGAATAATGCTTCTCCCACAATAAAAATGAAACGAATAAATGTGAAGGCCAAAATGTTAAAAATAATTAAAGATATTAATGGTCAAGAATAAAATGCATCAGTAGAAAAATATATGGAGAAAAGATAAGCTTCACTGTAATTTGTCTTAGTCTTATTTCCATATCTTATGAAATAAGAGTTGAAGCATATCATTGACTTGAGTCTTAGTCTTAGACTTGTTTCCATATCTTATGGGCTATGGCAGGCGGTATTGAAGATAATAATATAGCTAGTGGAATTTTTTTATCAGATCAAGCTAATAAAGATACATGATGTTGCACTATATATAAAGTAAAAAAAATTGCCTAATAAAACCAGTTATAAAAATCCAACTTGTTTATTTAAGCAGAACCTCCTAGGAGAAGCATTGATGTGACTATGATGTTTGTGAGGCAGCAGAACGGTTAGAAATATGATATGTGCAGCTGTCATACAAGAAAGTGCTTTTTTGGTAGATGTTGCATTTCTATATCAGGAATTTGTGTTTTCAATGTTAATTAGCGTTCCTCTTAGCTGGCTGGTTTCAAACTTTTGATTTGAACACTCATATGTATATTTTGTGTTCAGTTTTTCATCCACAAATAAGAAATAAATCATTAGCCGCATCCTTGGTTCAGCTTCTTCCCCTTTCTAATGGTTTGTGAGAGGGAGAAGAAACAAATTGCCTTTTTTTTTTTGGCCTGTGAGAAATGTGGTGTTTTGTAAGTATTACGTACTAAATTTTTTTCTGTAAGATGAGATAATGCTTTACAGGACTGTAATTCTGAAATTTCCTGAAAATAATGCTATTTTGGTAATACTGACAAAGTGCCATTATATTTAGGGATGGCAGGTGGGTATAATTTGGCGGGTTTCGCACCGCATCCGCCCCACTTGGGGCGGGTATGGATATGACTTTGGTGGGTAGTGGGTGGGTATGGATACGAAAAGTCAAATCGCCATGGGTGGTGGGTAGGTGGTGGATATGATGTCACATCCGCCCCAAATCCACCCGCCCCGCCCAATATCCGCCCGCCCCATATCCATCTGCCCCGTATAATATTTACTAATTTACCCTTTATAAAATAAAGAATTATGTTCATAAATCAAAAAAATTATAAAAAATAATTAAGAAATATGAATACTAAGAATGTGTATTTTGTTTTCTTTGAAATGGATGTTTGTAATAATAATTTATATAATAGATTATATTAGAAAATAAATCAGGTGGGCGGTGGGAAAATCCACCTAGGTGATGGGCGGGTATAAGTGGGTAATGGATATCCACTTGGATGGTGGAGCGGGTGTGGGTATAACCTTATACCCACGTGGGCGGAGGTGGATATGGAAACTTGTACCCGCCATGGTTGGCGGGTAGGTGGTGGGTATGGAAAATTTAGGTGGAGGTGGGTGTGGATTTAGGGGTATCCGCATCCGCCCCGCCCATTTGCCATCCCTAATTATATTAGATCTAAAGTTATGCATGCAACAATGCAGTTTTCCTCACTTGTTCTCCTAGTTATATGCTAAATAATCATTTGCTATATTTGTAGAAGGGGTTCACAGTACAAAAAGACTGTAGAAAATGGATTTTGTCTCGTGCTAATGATCGATGGAGGGCTTCTGATTAGAATAACTGTTCTATCCAATATGGTAATGTTTATGATGTTCCTGTGAACAACTAGATAGATAAGGCTTATCGAAGTTTTGCTTCAGTTGTCAAAAAGAAATTACAAATGTTGCTGTTTTGCTGCCTCATTCATTCTTGTCCTATTTGGGTCTTAATTAAGCAATAAAATCACTGTTTATTAAAGACAAAACTGGAAATTACCTTATGTTTCCATTTTCTTGTTTGTGGTTTCCAAAAAGTTGAAATAATATAATAACTTTTGGAGATGCTGCCAAATCATGAATCTAAACATGTTAGGATAGATTTAGGATTTATCTATCTAGAAGTGTTTACCTTTAATATCTTTAGGATATATTATTATCTTTGAGAATATTATCTTTTACAACCTCACCCATAGTAGGCCTATTAGCTCCGTCGTCTTGCACACATTTCAATGCCAAATCCACAAACTTCTCCAAACCAACTAGCATAGTTGTGTTTCTCATAAGTATTGGGTCGATTACTCTATGAAGGGTATGTAGATCTTTTGTCCTGTCCATTGCTTCTTTGATTTCTTTGACTATGCTAGGCTATATAGATCTTTTCTCGCTGTATTGGAAGACCCTCTTTTAATAAAATTTGATTATAGCAAAGTATGTATGACACATCTGTACAGCATGAAGTATGGCTAAGGTTCAACGTAGAACTACATATTAAATCATCACAAGCAGCAAGGAAATGATGTTCGAGCCAAAGCTATTTTAGAAAGACTAGCCAATTAAAGGCCTTTGCTACGTTAACCTATCAGATGCTTGATGCTCTGAAATGGGCATCCACATGATGTGTTTAATTGTGGACCGAGAACATGGAAGCCTTTAATAGAAAAAGGCATGTTGGAACCTGATCAAATTGAGCTAGGATTTTATTGAACACTTGTATGCGCAAGTACGAGCGGAAATAATCGATTGAAAATATTTGTGAGGAATGAGAAGAATGTTACTGTTGCTCATACTTCATTTACAATCGCATTTTAGAAAAACACAATTAGAAGTCTGTTATATAAAGTTTGTGCACAGGTAGTTGATGTTCTTTATCTTTCCTGTACATATGATGCGCATGTCACTTGAGACAATCATGCTCTTACCTTGCTATTTCTGTATGTGTTGGTTTTCGAAACAATGAGATTATTTAAGAAGTTGGTTTTGTGATATGATTATTGATGTTAAAGGCATTTTCCTTTTTTTGTCTTTATTGAATTGGTGATCTATAATGTGTTTGAAGCATATCAAACGTGAGGTAGAACTGCTAGACTACCTTCCATTATGAATTAGGAGCTAGCCTTACATGATATGAGTTAGGAGCTAGCCTATATGATATGAAATAGGAGCTAAATCATTATCTAATTTACTCTTGTAACTTATAAAATACATATATATTCTAATTCTAATTCTAATTCTAATTATCTGAAATTATTTGTAGTACTTTCCAGGGATTCCTAGCACTTATTCTCAAGGGATGATTGACGAGCTAAGAGACATGTGGGTGAATTATTTAAACAAATAAACACAGACAATGGAGATTGAAGACGACAGTCAAGTTTGAATTGTACATATTATTTGATTATTTAGAATTTTAGTTTTAGTAGTCAGCATTAGATTATAGAAACTTCATTTTAAGAATTATTAGAAGAAATTGATGCTTTGAATAAAATTGGTTTTGTATATAAATTAAATTGTAGCAATTATTTTTTTGACATTATGAATAAAGCAAGCAAGAATTTATATTTAATAATATTATTGTGGCTATTTATAAATTGTTATGCAAATTGTCAAGAAAAAAATAAAAAATAAATTGTTTTATTAAAAAAAAAGCGTATATACAAGGAGTCGCAAATACAGGACTATGTAGGTATACTGTAACATTTTACTTAAAAAATGTATAATAAACCTAAGAAACTGGTTATGGTCAATCAAAGGTTTCAAAAGATAAGGTAAGGAGACTGGTTTTTGATGTTAAATGGTCTCCTAGCCTCTTTACATATTATATATACCATATTTAAGAGATTGGTTTTACCTATCAACTGGTCTCCTAAATAAACAAAGAAACCAGGCATTATATCCGGTCTCTTAACCTAGGACACCTGTGAGATGGAGAT
This sequence comes from Beta vulgaris subsp. vulgaris, assembly GCF_026745355.1. Classification (NCBI taxonomy): domain Eukaryota; kingdom Viridiplantae; phylum Streptophyta; class Magnoliopsida; order Caryophyllales; family Amaranthaceae; genus Beta; species Beta vulgaris. The sequence goes on from NC_079209.1 coordinate 25,276,375, forward strand.
GTGTTATAGTCTCTATAGAATCGCTTGGATGAGATCAACAAAGAGGAGATCAATATCATTAATGAGAAGTCTTTCACTCCAAAGCTCCATTGATATTGAAAAGAAAAAGATACACCAAGGGCGCACTAAGCTTGTGAATTTGAGGCAAGAGATATTCAAGGAGATGGTTGTAGGACAAAGCTTGATCCTCAAAAGGGGAAACTCTATAATGGCTGTCCAGCCATTAAAAACTTAGTTCAACAGTTAGCACTAGTGGAAAAATAAGGAAGGGTTGCGGTTAAAACGGTCGTAAGGGCTGCGTTTTTGGCCAGCAGCCTTCAACATAAAGGAAGGGCTACGATTTTCAACCGCAGCCCTTCAAAACGAAGGGCTGCGGTTTTATTCCTAAATGCAACCCTTCGTAGTTAGAAGGGTTGCGTTTTGGGACTAAAATCGCAGCCCTTCTTCAAGTGAAGGGCTGCGGTTTTAATCCTATAACGCAACCTTTGAGACCAAAAGGGCTGAACCGCAACCCTTCTTAAAGTGAAGGGCTGCGGTTTTTTAATCCTAAAATGCTGCCCTTTGAGTTAAGAAGGGTTGCGTTTTAGGATTAAAATCGCAACCCTTTGTATTAGCTTTTTTTTTTTAAAAAAAATAAATATGATGCAGCAGCCCCCCACACACCCTGCACCCCCTGCCCACCCCTTGCACCCCCTGCACCCCTTGCACTTCCCCCCTTCCCTGCCCTCGACCCCATCCCACCCCTTCACTCCCTGCACCCCATCCCAGCACCCCATCCCCAGCCCACCCTCTACCAAACCCTCCACCCAGCAGCCCCCAACCCCACCCCCCAACCCAAAACCTCCCTTCGACCACTAGTAGAATAATTGCTATTTGCTGCGGTAATATTGCTGCGGTTTTACTATACGCAGCAATATATCACGTAAAAAAAAAGAAAAATATAAAGTAACCATATTGCTGCGGTTTCGGCAAAAAACCGTAGCAATATGATTTCAGAGGAAAATTTTTGATCATTTAACCAAATATATTGCTGCGGTTTTTGGCAAAAACCGCAGCAATATATAAAAATAATAATAAAAAAATATTACTTAGACCTATTGCTGCGGTTCCTACATGAACCGCAGCAATATACTTTTAAATTAATATAAAAAGGCCCATTAGGGTTTCATATTTCACTCCTCTCACCCTCAATTACACGCCTCTCCCTTTCCCTCTCACTCTCAGTTCCACGCCGCCTCTCCTTCTCCCTCTCAGTTCCACGCTGCCTCTCCTTCTCCCTCTCAGTTCCACGCTGCCTCTCCTTCCTCTCCTCCCCTCATCTTCTCTCTCCCTCTAAACCCTCTCATCCTCTTATTTATCAACGGTCGCGAGGGTTGTCTCGGGTTGCCCGCGACAACTCTTCGTTCATTCGTCACACGCAACGAAGTTTCGGTTGGTGGCTGGCGACCTCGACCCAATTCATTCGTCACGCGTTTCCTCGACCGCAAGTCGTCGTCGGAAGTTTCGGTTCGTCGTTCGCTCGCAGTCCCTTCGTCCGCCAAAGCTTTGATCAAGTCTTGAACCGCAGTTCGTCGCTCGCAAACCGGTCTTCGTCGCTCGCAGTCCCTTCGTCGTTCGCAAATCTTCGTCATCGCTTGAAGACCGTTCGACAGCCGATGGGTCGTCCATCTTCGTCGCCCGTTCGATATCTTTGTTCTTTTTTTTTCGTTTTTAAGCTCTGTATATAAAAAAAAAATTAAATGCAACAATATTATTTCCATTATTTTAGTTTTAGGATTTCTGTTTTGATTATTTTCATTTTTAGACGTGGGTAGATTTTTTGTTTTAGTGTTTGTAGTCTGTAGATCAGTTTCTCATTTCTCTTTATTGTAGTTTTTGTTTTTATTATTTTATTTTTTGTAATGAATCAGTTAGTAGTTTTTTTTATACTTTTGATTTTATATTATACCTTACCTATATTGTAATAATATATTTCAATTTGTATTGTTTATATTTTTGAATGTTATATAATAATTTGTTGTCATTAGTTTTAATCAGTAGTGTTTTATTTCATTTAGCCTTTTTGTCTTTTAAATTTGATGACAAAATACCAAAAAAAAAATAATTTTTTTTTCCTGTACTATACATATTGCTGTCGGTTTCCCAAGAAACCGCAAGCAATATCCTTATAAATCTGATTAAAAAAATAATATATTGTCGCGGTTTTACGGATAAAACCGCAACAATATGTTCAAATATTGCTGCGGTTTAAATATTGCTGCCCTCTTAATTGCTGCGCGCCCAAAACCGCAGCAATATGGCACTTTTTAACCACAGCAAATGCCATTTATTCTACTAGTGGACACAAAAAAAACCCGATCAAATTGCAATAATATATGACAAGTTTTTGAACGTAATAATTAACTTTAAATATATATTTAATAATGTAAAAAGTGTACATAGAATTGATACAAACTAGTAGATGTAGCTAAAATGTATCATAAGCAATCATCGGTAATGTAGGATGCCAACTTATCCCGAACTTCATGTAATTCTTTTGTGGTGAAGGCCCTCAAACTTGGTGTGTTATTCATATAAACATTGCAAAACAACCAAGGAATAAATACATGATATAAGAATTCAATCATTTACCGTAGTTAGTAGTTCTAAAAATGACATATATCTATAATGAAAGTGACAGAAGTAGGATCGATAAACTGGTACTCATGTGAATTTTTATGTCTCAAACAACTAATGATCCTCACTTCTGACATGAACTCCTTTTTTCCTTGTTTTGATTCCCTCGATATCTTCTTGACCACTATGTCTTTGTCAAGATCTGTCAGAAACCCTCTATACACACCTCCGAAACCTCCCTCTCCTAGTTTTTGGTCTTCAGAAAAGTTGTTTGTAGCATGACTAAGTTCATTGTAAGTGAACCTTTTTGGCCAGTTTCCTTATCAAAATCATCATCCACATCAAAATTCATTTCTTGATCACTACTATTTTCCTTAGATCTCCTCTGCCATCATAGAAACACTATAAAGCCTAATTCAATCACTAAGAGAGTGATACCACCTAAAAACCCACCTACCATAGCTGCTTTGTGCTTGCTTTAGCTTTTCCTAGTTAGCACACTAAACTCAGTGTCTTCTAAGGTTGAGTTGAACTCCCAGGACAGGATATAATGAAATTCAAAATCAGTCCCTGTAGCAGCAGAGAACCCTACTCTAATTTTTTCTAGGAGAATAGCAGTCAAGTTTATCACATGAGAGAGGTTATATTCCCCATTAAACACAGGATTAACATCATAAATTAAATAGACACTCAGATTCATAATAGAAGAATCATAAGTTATCCAAACATTTGCTTACCTTTCGATCTCTGAGAGTGACCAACATATCATATGTACCTTTGTCCCTGCACAAGTCAAAATATAAATCATAACTATAACGAGACAACTAAAGTTCACACACAACAAAATAGGCAGAGACAGAGGGATTCCTCACAACTGTGGATCTTTAGAATCATTACTATCAGCGATAAATTAGGGAGATGAACCAGCCTGCATAAAAGAAGTTTTTGATAAGAGATCCAAAAGTCAAGCATGGAACATTCACATGCAGAACACACAACATTTATCATAAAATGCCAAGTAACCACCTTTGTGGTTGGCAAGTTCTAAAGAGGTCGTAAGTATGCATTGTACCCACAATACTCTGGAGTATGAAGCAGTAGACAGATTGCTTTAGAACATGAACAAGTAAAATCAAAGGATAAATCATAAAAGTATATCACCATCTATGAATGATAATAAAGAGTAAAGACTAGGCTGTTGTTTGAACAGTATAGGACTTGTATGCTTGAATAATGCTTCTCCCACAATAAAAATGAAACGAATAAATGTGAAGGCCAAAATGTTAAAAATAATTAAAGATATTAATGGTCAAGAATAAAATGCATCAGTTAGAAAATATATGGAGAAAAGATAAGCTTCACTGTAATTTGTCTTAGTCTTATTTCCATATCTTATGAAATAAGAGTTGAAGCATATCATTGACTTGAGTCTTAGTCTTAGACTTGTTTCCATATCTTATGGGCTATGGCAGGCGGTATTGAAGATAATAAATAGCTAGTGGAATTTTTTTATCAGATCAAGCTAATAAAGATACATGATGTTGCACTATATATAAAGTAAAAAAAATTGCCTAATAAAACCAGTTATAAAAATCCAACTTGTTTATTTAAGCAGAACCTCCTAGGAGAAGCATTGATGTGACTATGATGTTTGTGAGGCAGCAGAACGGTTAGAAATATGATATGTGCAGTGCAGCTGTCATACAAGAAAGTGCTTTTTTGGTAGATGTTGCATTTCTATATCAGGAATTTGTGTTTTCAATGTTAATTAGCGTTCCTCTTAGCTGGCTGGTTTCAAACTTTTGATTTGAACACTCATATGTATATTTTGTGTTCAGTTTTTCATCCACAAATAAGAAATAAATCATTAGCCGCATCCTTGGTTCAGCTTCTTCCCCTTTCTAATGGTTTGTGAGAGGGAGAAGAAACAAATTGCCTTTTTTTTTTTGGCCTGTGAGAAATGTGGTGTCTTTGTAAGTATTACGTACTAAATTTTTTTCTGTAAGATGAGATAATGCTTTACAGGACTGTAATTCTGAAATTTCCTGAAAATAATGCTATTTTGGTAATACTGACAAAGTGCCATTATATTAGATCTAAAGTTATGCATGCAACAATGCAGTTTTCCTCACTTGTTCTCCTAGTTATATGCTAAATAATCATTTGCTATATTTGTAGAAGGGGTTCACAGTACAAAAAGACTGTAGAAAATGGATTTTGTCTCGTGCTAATGATCGATGGAGGGCTTCTGATTAGAATAACTGTTCTATCCAATATGGTAATGTTTATGATGTTCCTGTGAACAACTAGATAGATAAGGCTTATCGAAGTTTTGCTTCAGTTGTCAAAAAGAAATTACAAATGTTGCTGTTTTGCTGCCTCATTCATTCTTGTCCTATTTGGGTCTTAATTAAGCAATAAAAATCACTGTTTATTAAAGACAAAACTGGAAATTACCTTATGTTTCCATTTTCTTGTTTGTGGTTTCCAAAAAGTTGAAATAATATAATAACTTTTGGAGATGCTGCCAAATCATAGAATCTAAACATGTTAGGATAGATTTAGGATTTATCTATCTAGAAGTGTTTACCTTTAATATCTTTAGGATATATTATTATCTTTGAGAATATTATCTTTTACAACCTCACCCATAGTAGGCCTATTAGCTCCGTCGTCTTGCACACATTTCAATGCCAAATCCACAAACTTCTCCAAACCAACTAGCATAGTTGTGTTTCTCATAAGTATTGGGTCGATTACTCTATGAAGGGTATGTAGATCTTTTGTCCTGTCCATTGCTTCTTTGATTTCTTTGACTATGCTAGGCTATATAGATCTTTTCTCGCTGTATTGGAAGACCCTCTTTTAATAAAATTTGATTATAGCAAAGTATGTATGACACATCTGTACAGCATGAAGTATGGCTAAGGTTCAACGTAGAACTACATATTAAATCATCACAAGCAGCAAGGAAATGATGTTCGAGCCAAAGCTATTTTAGAAAGACTAGCCAATTAAAGGCCTTTGCTACGTTAACCTATCAGATGCTTGATGCTCTGAAATGGGCATCCACATGATGTGTTTAATTGTGGACCGAGAACATGGAAGCCTTTAATAGAAAAAGGCATGTTGGAACCTGATCAAATTGAGCTAGGATTTTATTGAACACTTGTATGCGCAAGTACGAGCGGAAATAATCGATTGAAAATATTTGTGAGGAATGAGAAGAATGTTACTGTTGCTCATACTTCATTTACAATCGCATTTTAGAAAAAACACAATTAGAAGTCTGTTATATAAAGTTTGTGCACAGGTAGTTGATGTTCTTTATCTTTCCTGTACATATGATGCGCATGTCACTTGAGACAATCATGCTCTTACCTTGCTATTTCTGTATGTGTTGGTTTTCGAAACAATGAGATTATTTAAGAAGTTGGTTTTGTGATATGATTATTGATGTTAAAGGCATTTTCCTTTTTTTGTCTTTATTGAATTGGTGATCTATAATGTGTTTGAAGCATATCAAACGTGAGGTAGAACTGCTAGACTACCTTCCATTATGAATTAGGAGCTAGCCTTACATGATATGAGTTAGGAGCTAGCCTATATGATATGAAATAGGAGCTAAATCATTATCTAATTTACTCTTGTAACTTATAAAATACATATATATTCTAATTCTAATTCTAATTCTAATTATCTGAAATTATTTTGTAGTACTTTCCAGGGATTCCTAGCACTTATTCTCAAGGGATGATTGACGAGCTAAGAGACATGTGGGTGAATTATTTAAACAAATAAACACAAGACAATGGAGATTGAAGACGACAGTCAAGTTTGAATTGTACATATTATTTGATTATTTTAGAATTTTAGTTTTAGTAGTCAGCATTAGATTATAGAAACTTCATTTTAAGACATTATTAGAAGAAATTGATGCTTTGAATAAAATTGGTTTTGTATATAAATTAAATTGTAGCAATTATTTTTTTGACATTATGAATAAAGCAAGCAAGAATTTATATTTAATAATATTATTGTGGCTATTTATAAATTGTTATGCAAACTTGTCAAGAAAAAAATTAAAAAATAAATTGTTTTATTAAAAAAAAAAGCGTATATACAAGGAGTCGCAAATACAGGACTATGTAGGTATACTGTAACATTTTACTTAAAAAAATGTATAATAAACCTAAGAAACTGGTTATGGTCAATCAAAGGTTTCAAAAGATAAGGTAAGGAGACTGGTTTTTGATGTTAAATGGTCTCCTAGCCTCTTTACATATTATATATACACATATTTAAGAGATTGGTTTTACCTATCAACTGGTCTCCTAAATAAACAAAGAAACCAGGCATTATATCCGGTCTCTTAACCTAGGACACCTGTGAGATGGAGATGTGTTATAGTCTCTATAGAATCGCTTGGATGAGATCAACAAAGAGGAGATCAATATCATTAATGAGAAGTCTTTCACTCCAAAGCTCCATTGATATTGAAAAGAAAAAGATACACCAAGGGCGCACTAAGCTTGTGAATTTGAGGCAAGAGATATTCAAGGAGATGGTTGTAGGACAAAGCTTGATCCTCCAAAAGGGGAAACTCTATAATGGCTGTCCAGCCATTAAAAACCTTAGTTCAACAGTTAGCACTAGTGGAAAAATAAGGAAGGGTTGCGGTTAAAACGGTCGTAAGGGCTGCGTTTTTGGCCAGCAGCCCTTCAACATAAAGGAAGGGCTACGATTTTCAACCGCAGCCCTTCAAAACGAAGGGCTGCGGTTTTATTCCTAAATGCAACCCTTCGTAGTTAGAAGGGTTGCGTTTTGGGACTAAAATCGCAGCCCTTCTTCAAGTGAAGGGCTGCGGTTTTAATCCTATAACGCAACCCTTTGAGACCAAAAGGGCTGAACCGCAACCCTTCTTAAAGTGAAGGGCTGCGGTTTTAATCCTAAAATGCTGCCCTTTGAGTTAAGAAGGGTTGCGTTTTAGGATTAAAATCGCAACCCTTTGTATTAGCTTTTTTTTTTAAAAAAAATAAATATGATGCAGCAGCCCCCCACACCCTGCACCCCCCTGCCCACCCCTTGCACCCCCCTGCCCACCCCTTGCACTTCCCCCCTTCCCTGCCCCTCGACCCCATCCCACCCCCTTCACTCCCCTGCACCCCCATCCCCAGCACCCCCATCCCCAGCCCACCCTCTACCAAACCCTCCACCCAGCAGCCCCCAACCCCACCCCCCAACCCAAAACCTCCCTTCGACCACTAGTAGAATAATTGCTATTTGCTGCGGTAATATTGCTGCGGTTTTACCCATACGCAGCAATATATCACGTAAAAAAAAAGAAAAATATAAAGTAACCATATTGCTGCGGTTTCGGCAAAAAACCGTAGCAATATGATTTCAGAGGAAAATTTTTGATCATTTAACCAAATATATTGCTGCGGTTTTTGGCAAAAACCGCAGCAATATATTAAAATAATAATAAAAAAATATTACTTAGACCTATTGCTGCGGTTCCTACATGAACCGCAGCAATATACTTTTAAATTAATATAAAAAGGCCCATTAGGGTTTCATATTTCACTCCTCTCACCCTCAATTACACGCCTCTCCCTTTCCCTCTCACTCTCAATTCCACGCCGCCTCTCCTTCTCCCTCTCAGTTCCATGCTGCCTCTCCTTCTCCCTCTCAGTTCCACGCTGCCTCTCCTTCCTCTCCTCCCCTCATCTTCTCTCTCCCTCTAAACCCTCTCATCCTCTTATTTATCAACGGTCGCGAGGGTTGTCTCGGGTTGCCCGCGACAACTCTTCGTTCATTCGTCACATGCAACGAAGTTTCGGTTGGTGGCTGGCGACCTCGACCCAATTCATTCGTCACGCGTTTCCTCGACCGCAAGTCGTCGTCGGAAGTTTCGGTTCGTCGTTCGCTCGCAGTCCCTTCGTCCGCCAAAGCTTTGATCAAGTCTTGAACCGCAGTTCGTCGCTCGCAAACCGGTCTTCGTCGCTCGCAGTCCCTTCGTCGTTCGCAAACTCTTCGTCATCGCTTGAAGACCGTTCGACAGCCGATGGGTCGTCCATCTTCGTCGCCCGTTCGATATCTTTGTTCTTTTTTTTTCGTTTTTAAGCTCTGTATATAAAAAAAAATTAAATGCAACAATATTATTTCCATTATTTTAGTTTTAGGATTTCTGTTTTGATTATTTTCATTTTTAGACGTGGGTAGATTTTTTGTTTTAGTGTTTGTAGTCTGTAGATCAGTTTCTCATTTCTCTTTATTGTAGTTTTTGTTTTTATTATATTTATTTTTGTAATGAATCAGTTAGTAGTTTTTTTTATACTTTTGATTTTTATATTATACCTTACCTATATTGTAATAATATATTTCAATTTGTATTGTTTATATTTTTGAATGTTATATAATAATTTGTTGTCATTAGTTTTAATCAGTAGTGTTTTATTTCATTTAGCCTTTTTGTCTTTTAAATTTGATGACAAAATACCAAAAAAAAAAATAATTTTTTTTACCTGTACTACTACATATTGCTGCGGTTTTCCCAAGAAACCGCAGCAATATCCCTTATAAATCTGATTAAAAAAATAATATATTGCTGCGGTTTTACGGATAAAACCGCAACAATATGTTCAAATATTGCTGCGGTTTAAATATTGCTGCCCTCTTAATTGCTGCGCGCCCAAAACCGTAGCAATATGGCACTTTTTAACCACAGCAAATGGCATTTATTCTACTAGTGGACACAAAAAAAAACCCGATCAAATTGCAATAATATATGACAAGTTTTTGAACGTAATAATTAACTTTAAATATATATTTAATAATGTAAAAAGTGTACATAGAATTGATACAAACTAGTAGATGTAGCTAAAATGTATCATAAGCAATCATCGGTAATTAGGATGCCAACTTATCCCGAACTTCATGTAATTCTTTTGTGGTGAAGGCCCTCAAACTTGGTGTGTTATTCATATAAACATTGCAAAACAACCAAGGAATAAACACATGATATAAGAATTCAATCATTTACCGTAGTTAGTAGTTCTAAAAATGACATATACTTTCCCGAAATTCAATCAAAAACAAATGTAAGCCTAAAATTCTACACACTAGCTAGTTATATTATATCTCATATTATCATATTCAAAAAGAAAATGGAGTTAAATGACTCGAGAAATAGGAATTGGACGCGAAAAGGCATAAATAGGCCTAAAATCACATTTATGTTCCCGATATACAACCAACAACAAATGCAAACCTAAGAATCTACACAATAATTACATTATACCTCATATAATCATGTTCAAAATGAAATTGGGGTTAAATGACGCGATAAGTACGATTTGGTAGCGAAAAGGTAAAACTAGGCCTAAAATGACCTTTTCGTCCCAATATTCAACCTACAACAATTGCAAGCCTAAAAATCTACACAATAGTTACATTATGCCTCATATTATCTGTTCAAATGAATTTGGGGTTAATGACTCGATAAATACGATTTGGAAGCGTAAAAGGCAAAAATAGGCATAAACTAACATATACTAATAAGTTACATACCTTTTGAAGATCATCGACGTTAGTGCAACGGTTGACGATATCGAACATGTACCTCAGTACATAATAGCACATGCAAGTCCATCTTCTTGTTGCGGACTAAATGTTCACCAAAGGATGCATCCAATGACATTCATGTTAGATGTGTAGTATGTGGCTAAAAGTGTTTCTATATAAGGACAAATAAATTAGTCATGTTACCTCGACTGATTTCCAAACCGGAGCTTTTGATGATCCACTAACATGCTTCATCACACTACATCAATACATTATTATAAGATTAGATGTACTAACTGTTTATATATATAAAGATGATGAATAATGTGTAATATTAATAAGTGCGCATATAATGAGTTTCGATTAGGGTACCTATTTAACAATGATTTGATTAGTAAGGACCGTGGTGGTTGTCGACGCAAAGAATCAAAGTGGTAGACTTCGTTACGTGACAAACATATCGCAAGCAGTGCCCAATGAGCCATACAACAAGAAAATATAGTTATTATTAATCGTAGAACAATTAATAGGTCAATTTAATTATCGAATAATAAAAGTAAAATGAGTTTAAGAAGCATACTTTTCAATATAAGGAACAAGAATGATCTTTATCCAATACGAGAAGATGCTTTGAAAATCATATCGAGATACTCTTTCACTTTGGATTTATTTTGTAAGCAATTGTCATCTGGTATTATGTTTGGACATAACCAACCAAACATTGACTCATGACTAGATTTTGCAATCAATTCATTATATAATAACCTGAGAAATCATATTTATTAAAAAAAACATACTTATTATGGAAGTTAAATTGAAAACTACTTAAGGCATATGTATATGTGTATTTAATTTATATATACTTATGTATTACCTCATGAATTTGTATCATGGAAACATTCAACTCTACCCCACATAAGAATTCTTTAATATCAACCTTAGAAATGAATTGTCGATGAGTCCTCAATGTAGTGGAATTGTTGCTCCGCCAAAGCAACCTCAATTGTACTATCATTAGGTAAATCGCTAGCGCACTCATGTAACCAAAAGCATGGAGTACTAAGGCCTCGCACCACCTCTAGATCGATAATAAGTGGATTCTTTGTCATAGAAACCTTTTCCTTCACCACATTTCGTTCACATTCATCACGCCGGCCTTTCTCAGGTGAACATGTCTTCTTTCCCATCCTGTCATGTGAGTCGGCCTTCCCCGAAACCTAGTAATTAGTTAAAAGTAAAGATATTACTGATAGGCTAAAGTTGTATCACCTAATCAAAAATAACCTAAGGTCCACTAACTAGTAGTCAGGGAAGTCAGGATCGAATCCACAGGGAGAAGTTATATTATGTATCTGAACTCTAATATTACACTAACGAAATCAGATGAATGGTTGTGTTACTAAACTAAGCAGATAGCAGAATTAAATATGAAGGTGTAAATATATTAATAAAGTACTAGAATCATGGATCACTATGCATACAATTCGGAAAATCAGGGATAAATAATAACCACCTAGTAAGTCATATGTCTAGGGCACATGTAATTTCTCTCGAACATTACCTCCCTCAAAGATCACCCAGCCGCTCTCGCATAGTCAAGGGTCACTTTGCCTAATAATTGAAAGCCTATACGGTATCTCTCCTCTCGAAGTAGATTCAGTATTGCAACAATAGAAATATAAATCAGGCCTAACTTATAATCCTAGCATGAAGAATCAATCAAAGGAAACAGTTGAAATACAAGATAGAGTGGGAAAAAAGTGAAGAAAGTGGAGTAAGAGATGAGTAGAAAGTGATGGGAGAGAAAAATTGGAGGATTTGAAGGTTTGAGTGAGGGTCTTCAATGGTGAAAGGGGGGTTTGGAGAAGAAGATGAGAGAATTTGGGGGTCAGGGTTTGGAGGAGAGAGAAAGTGTGAGAGGAAGTGAATGAAAACAAGGGGAAAAAACCCCTTTAATCTCGCAGCCGGATCCCGAGCCCGATGCAATCGGGCGTGTTTTTTTCTTCGAAATTTTTCGTAATTCGTTGCGCGCCCGATCGGGCAATCTCGCCCGATGGCATCGGGCGTCTGTCAGTTTCTTCCCAAAAATTGAATTCGTTGCGGGCCCGATCGGGTGTCCATGCCCGATCGGGCGATTTTTTTTTGTCTTCCAAGTTTTGGTTGCGGGCCCGATCGGGCGTCTGCCAATTTCTTGAATTTTTGTCGTACATTGAGTTGACGGAACATCGCCCGATCGGGTGTCCAGGCCCGATCCCATCGGGCGGTTGCCTTTTTTATGCGATTCATGTTTACGTTGCGCGCCCGATGGCCTCGGGCATTGCAATGGCTCGTATTTTTGAATGAGCTTTTCCAGTTGGGAAGCAATCCTGCACACATGTAACCTGAAGAGGAATATCAGTACCCTCTCACTCTCTCACCAAACTACAAAAATTAGCAAAGTAAAAATAAAAATCTAGAAAAAAAAAACTACGAAAGATAAGGAAAGAAGTCGGGTTGCCTCCCGATCAGCGCTGGTTTATAAAGGTCCCGCACGACCATAATGCTTCATCCCTCAAACAGAAGGGGATGGGGGTTGAAGGTATAACTCCTCCACAGACCCAACAGGGATTCCCGTATAGTACAACTTCAGACGTTGTCCATTAACTTTGAACTTCTCACCTGTTGCATTCATCACCTCAATAGAACCAAACTTGTTAGTGTTAGTGACAGAAAAAGGACCAGACCACCTAGACTTCAGCTTACCAGGAAAAAGCTTTAGTCTAGAGTTGTACAATAAAACCTTGTCACCAATATTGAACTCCCTCTCAGAATTTTCTTATCATGCCATCTCTTAGTGCGCTCTTTGTAGAGACGCGAACTATCATAAGCATTTAGTCTAAGTTCATCAAGCTCATTGATTTAATAGACGTTTTTCCTGCTAATTTAGCATCAAGGTTCAACTCTTTAACCGCCCAAAAAGCCTTATACTCTAGTTCGACAGGTAGGTGGCATGCTTTTCCATAGACTAGTCGATAAGGGGTGGTACCAATAGGGGTCTTAAAAGCAGTTCTATAAGCCCATAAGGTGTCATCTAACTTATCACTCCAATCTTTTCTGATTTAGCTACCACTTTCTCCAAAATAGACTTTATTTCACGGTTAGACACTTCTACTTGCCCACTTGTCTGAGGGTGGTATGCTAGGCCAGTCCTATGGTAGACACCATACTTTTTGAGTAGGGCTTCAAAGGTTCTTTTGTGAAAGTGGGATCCACCATCACTAATGACAACTTGGTACCCCAAACCGTGGAAAGATAATCTTTTTAACATTTTCATGACAACCTTAGAGTCATTGGTGGTGATGCAATAGCTTCTACCCACTTAGAACATAGTCAACACAACAAGTATGAAATTTTGCCTGAGGAAGAGGGAAAAGGACCCATAAAATCAATACCCCACACATCAAATAGTTCAACTTCTAGGATGGGGTTTGGGGCATCTCATGTCTACGGGAAATATTTCCTGTTCGTTGGCATGCATCACAAGACTTAACAAAATACTAGCTATGAAAAAGTGGCCAATAAAAACCAGATTGAAGTACCTTTGCTACTGTTTTGGAGGCCCAGCATGGCCTCCACATGGAAGGGAGTGAGAGTGCTTCAGAATGTCATGCACCTCCCACTCTGGGATACATCGCCTGATAATGTGTCAGCACAGAGCTTGTAAAGAGAGGGTCATCCCAAAAGAATGTTTGGCATCATGGAGAAATTTCTTTCTCTGCTGGTAGCTCAGCTCTGGAGGGGTTTGTCCACTCACACAAAAGTTGGCGAAGTCCGCATACCACGGGGTAACAGAAGTGACTGCCAGGAGCTTATCATCAGGAAAGGAGTCATCAATGGGTAGCCTTCTTCCATATCTTCATACTGCAATCGGGACAATGGTCAGCCACTACATTTTCTGCACCCTTTTTATCTCTGATCTCCAAGTCGAATTCTTGGAGCAGCAAAATCCACCGAATGAGTCGAGGCTTGGCCTCCTTTTTGGGAGGAGGTACTTCAATGCAGCATGATCGTGTAGACAATGACTTTGACCCAAGCAGATAGGTCCTGAACTTGTCCAAGTGCATAGACCACAGCTAGAGCTCTTTCTCTTGTGCATAATTACTTGAGCTTCATCGAGTGTCTTGCTAGCATAGTAGATGGCATGGAGGATGTTGTCTTTTCTCTGACCAAGGACAGCTCCCACAGCATAATCACTGGCATCACACATAATCTCAAATGGGAGGGTCCAATCTGGAGATCGGATGATAGGAGCAGTAATCAGAGCTTGCTTGATCCTGTTAAAAGACACTAGACACTCATCAGTAAACAGGAACGGGGCATCCTTGAGGAGCAACTGAGTAAGTGGTTTAGCAATTTTAGAGAAGTCCTTGATAAAGCGGCGATAAAATCCCGCATGACCAAGAAAACCTCTAACACCCTTAACATTCACAGGAGGGGGTAATTGCTCAATCACTTGAATTTTTGCTTTGTCCACCTGGATGCCTCGTTCAGAAATAATATGACCAAGTACCACTCCTTCAGTAACCATGAAGTGGCACTTCTCCCAGTTCAAACAAGGTGGACATCCTCACATCTTTTCAGTACTTTAGCAAATTCAGCAAACATGCATCAAAATCAATGCCATACACACTAAAGTCATCCATAAATACTTCCATGATGGACTCAATAAATTCAGAAAATATGGCCATCATACAACGTTGGAAAGTAGCAGGGGCATTACATAGGCCAAAGGGCATCCTTCATATGCAAAGGTACCATAAGGACATGTAAAGGTGGTCTTCTCCTGGTCATCTGGGTGGATAGGGATTTGGAAGAAACCAGAATAGCCATCTAGATAACAAAATGAGAATGACAAGCTAGACGTTCCAACATCTGATCAATGAAGGGAAGGGGAAAATGGTCTTTCTTAGTGGCAACATTTAATTTCCTATAATCAATGCACATACGCCACCCAGTAACTACTCTTGTAGCAATTAATTCATTTTTCTCATTTTTAACTACAGTAGTACCGCCCTTTTTAGGAACCACTTGAACTGGACTCACCCACTTAGAATCAGAAATAGGATAGATAATCCCAGCATCAAGCAATTTCATAACCTCTTTTTTGACAACTTCCTGCATATTCGGGTTCAAACGACGCTGACCTTGTATACTAGGACGATGATCATCCTCAAGATGAATTTTATGCATGCAAAAGTCAGGGCTTATGCCTTTCAAATCATCAATTTATATCCAATGGCCTTTTTATGTTGTCGCAAAACAGACAAAAGTTGAGACATTTGACCATCATTTAATGCAGCACTAACAATCACAGGGCAATTTTCAGAATCATCCAGAAAAGCATATCGCAGAGAAGGGGGAAGGGGTTTCAGTTCAGGTTTCTTTACCTCTACCGGTAGTAGCACATACTAACCGTTCATCCTCGAGTGGTAACCATCAAGCTCGACACAGGTAAAAGCTGCTTCCCAAGCATCCACTTCAGTAGTCCGGATAATATCATCACCTGTGGAAGAGGTAAAACAAAGCAAAGCCTCCAGGGATCCCGCAAAGGGATTGAGGCATGTCATCATTAACCAGCACATCAATGACATCTATTCTGTAACAGGCTTCCTCTAGCATGGGACTTTTCAAAGCATTGGTCAAACTAAAAGTTACCTTATCATCCCCCACAGTCAAAGTTAATTTCCCATTTTTACATCTATGACAGCTCCAGCAGTATGAAGGAATGGTCTCCCTAAAATGATTGGGATTTGAGTATCCTCTTCCATGTCAAGCACAACAAAATCCACAGGAATGTAAAATTTACCTACCCTCACAGGAACGTCCTCTAAGATACCTAGGGGTATTTAACAGAACGGTCAGCCATTTGAAGAGTAATGTTGGTACATTTTAAATCTCCCATGTCAAGCTTTTTCAAACAGTCAAGGGCATGACACTAACACTAGCACCTAAATCACATAAGGCTTTGTCAATAAATATGGTGCCAATATTACAAGGGATGGAGAAACTCCCCGGATCTTTCAATTTAGGAGGGGATTGATTTTGCAAAAGAGCACTACATTCTTCAGTAAAGGCAACAGTTTCTACTGCATTAAAGGCTCTTTTCCTAGTCAAAATTTCCTTCAAAAATTTAGCATATGCAGGTACTTGAGTAATGAGTTCAGTAAATGGAACAGTTACCTGAAGATTTTTCACTACCTCCATAAACTTACCAAGTTGGTGATCCAGCTTATTCTTTGATAGACGAGTGGGAATGGAACCTTTATCGCAGGAGTGGTGGAGGATATTTTTCAGGTACTTCTGCTTCTCTGCATTTGTGTTGGTGGTAGCCTCAGGAGCTGACGAAGTTTCAGTAGTCTGCATTTTTTTCTGGCTCAACCGGACCATCCTTAGGCATTGGGGACCATCATAATGTGTTCCACTCCTAACAGTGATGGTATTGGCAGTGTCCCTTGGTTGCATTGATTGTGAAGGTAAGGCCCCAGGTGGCCTACTAGCAGAAGAACTAGCCAACTGAGCTAGTTGAGTCTCCAACATCTTGTTATGCGTGCCCAAATTTTCCAGTTGAGCTTTTGTGTCAGCTTGAAAAGCATTGAACCCTTCTGCATCTGGAACATCATATTCTTCAACTCTGTCATGGCTGGGTCAGCAGGAGGGCAGGCTGTGGAGGTGCTTGATTTCTCTGAAAACCAGGTGGAGCTTGTTGTGAGGTTGGTATTGTTGACCCTGTTGTTGAGGTGGATATGGTTGTTGAGGTTGAGGGTTCAACACATTAGTACTCCTATATGAGAGGTTGGATGTGTCTTAACCCAGGATTAGGTGTTGGAATAGGGTTGAATGGTTCCTAGGTTGTGACTGGAAAGCATTGACGGCCTCACAGTTATTTCCCAGCGCAGGACACTCTTGAGAGTTGTGCCCAGATATTCCACAAGCATCACATATATGCACATTATAGTTAGAAGCACTAGCCATCGCATTAACACTCATTGGGAGGAATCATTACCTAACTTCAGGGATCAATTTCTGAGTTAGAGTAGCTAGTTGCCCAGACAGTAGGAAATGGCTTCAACATCATGTTTACCTCCTTTTTCAAAGAGGAACGAATGGTAGAGGCTTGATTAGATGCTAGCTTCTCCAAAAGTTCATACCCTTCCTCAATTGCTTTATCCATGAAGAACCCACCAGATGCTCCATCAATTACCCGTCGTGTATCTGCATCAACTCTAGTGTAGAAAATCTGACACAAGTACCACTGGTCCAACCCATGATGAGGACATAGACGCTGCAGATCCTTGAACCGCTCCCAAGCTTCATATAGAGATTCACCAGGATCTTGGGTGAAAGTAACTATACATGTCTCATATCTGCAGTTTTCTGGTAAGGGTACCACTTGATAGAAAATCTTGGAAAGTTCTGGCCAGGTGGTGATGGTGGAAGGCAGCTTTATACCAGAACAAAGCTTTATCGCGCAGAGAGAAACCAAATAGGAGGAGTTTCATCTCATCAGGAGTAACACCAGCTTGCTTCTGAGTAGCACAACACTGTAAAAATCTCTGCAGTGCTGATTTGGGTCTTCAGATGGTAACCCAGCGAACTGATTGTTCTGAACCATATTCAGAACATGAGACTTGATCTCAAAATTTGTAGCGCAATAGTGGGCATCCGTACCCCAGTAGGCACGTTATCAGGAGATGGTTGTGCATAGTCTCTGAAGGTTCGAGTAACATTCTCACCCATGTTGAGAGTAATAGGTGAGGTGGGGGTTTTTGGTGTGGGGATGATGGTGGAGAAGGTGTCTTTTGGGAGGGTGTCCCTGCAGACAGCTTAGCTTGTTTAGTTTTCTTTCTGAGTCTACGAGCGGTCTTTTCAATCTTCGGATCGAACGGGATGAGATTTGGGGATTTCAATTTCCTGCTCATACACCAAAAACACTAAAACAAACGTGAGATGCTCCAAAGAACAGGTGTTCTTCAGAGTAGAGGTTAGTTTAATACTATAATTCAGACAAAATAAAATAAACCGTCTCCCCGGCAACGGCGCCAAAATTTGAAGGCTAAAGTCGTATCACCTAATCAAAAATAACCTAAGGTCCACTAACTAGTAGTCAGGGAAGTCAGGATCGAATCCACAGGGAGAAGTTATACTATTGTATCTGAACTCTAATATTACACTAACGAAATCAGATGAATGGTTGTGTTACTAACTAAACAGATAGCAGAATTAAATATGAAGGTGTAAATATATTAATAAAGTACTAGAATCATGGATCACTATGCATACAATTCGGGAAATCAGGATAAATAATAACCACCTAGTAAGTCAACTGTCTAGGGCACATGTAATTTCTCTCGAACATTACCTCCCTCAAAGATCACCCAGCCGCTCTCGCATAGTCAAGGGTCACTTTGCCTAATAATTGAAAGCCTATACGGTATCTCTCCTCTCGAAGTAGATTCAGTATTGCAACATAGAAATATAAATCAGGCCTAACTTATAATCCTAGCATGAAGAATCAATCAAAGGAAACAGTTGAAATACAAATAATCAAACTAATCTATCAATCCCTTCATTGCATACATAGATCTCCACAATTCTAGATATAGAACTACTCACTCATAATCATGAAAACAATAACAAGAATCATATAAAAACTCATACTTTGAAACATGGCAAATAACTAAGAAATAATCTATTAACAATGGAAGAAATAACAAAGAAATAAGAAGAAAGATTACCGAATTATATTGAACTATGAATAAGCAAAAGGTTTGATCTTGAATTGAAATCACAAAGACTAAATTAAGGTTCTTGAAACACTCTCTAGAGAAAACTAATAATAAAAAAATAGAAGAGCTAATAATTCTGATTTTTCTATTTATACAAGCCCTAAAACAATAGCAAAAGTCTCGAAAAAAGGGCCGCATTCATTAAAAACCGCGTCTCGTCAGTCGCCCGATCGGGCCAAAGATGCCCGATGAAATCGGGCTCCAAAGCAGAGGAAAAAGCCAAAATCCCCAGACGCCCGATGAGATCGGGCTGACCCGCCCGATGACATCGGGCGGTCTGATCACGTGGTAGGTGGCAGCAGCTGGCATGGGCGCCCGACGTCGGGCCAGGTTGCCCGATCGGGCGAGACACCGAATCACGACTGGGCGTCTGACGCCCGATCGGGCCCGCAACAGAAACATAGAACCTGCTTCTTCGCCCGATCGGGCTGGGCCGCCCGATCCTGTCGGGCCGATCAGTTTAGGCTCGTTTCTTGTTTTTCCTTTGCTCAAAGTCCCGGAAAGCATCCTCGGGATCTAGAAACTCAGCGTCCAACCTCTCTAATCCAGTGTGCAATCATATAAAGTAGGTAATAGCTCCCTAAAACCTACAATCCAATACAAAACAGCAAACCACAACTAGATGGAGAGAGTTAGTATCAAATGGCTCCTAAGAGCACCATAACCATAACTTTTAGCACATAAATAGGGGAGAAAACTCTATATAAAATCATAATAACAATTACTGACAATCATAGGAACTATAAAAGAAAACCCGCATATATATGTTATGTTAATCATTGTACCTCATCTGAAAACCACACTAATGCACGCGGCCATAGAACATAACTGCCAAGGGCATCATTCAGTGACTGTAGACCAACTTCTGGCTTCGGCAGCAGAAGCGGTAATTCTTCGAAACCAGACAAAATCCCATTGAGGCAGACCATATAGTGAATATCATCCACTAACTGATTGTGCAATCGTACTCGGTCACTAGGGGGTTGTGCATGGCCATAAGCTACGAGAATGAAACTATCATAACCATCTCCTCAAGCTAATAGTTCACATGATGTCTCTTCCTTTAAAAAAAAACTCTATTTATAGTTAGTCTATGAAACAACATATATATAGTAAGAATTCATGCATTTAAGAACAATAGTTGTTCAACAAAGGAAAGGGATTAAGTGATTACCTTCAACTCCGGTACTACAGCTGGATCATGCTGGCTAGGTGTAATAACACAACGCTTCTTGAATGCAGCAAAAGTCGATAAACCTATTTGCTCCAAAATGGCGTTGAAATTTTATGTCATCTCCTCTCTGAGCTCCTCCCGAATTGCAGCTTTCATAGCCTCCACATCTACTAACGCTGCCAAATTCACACTACTTGCACTCGATCTTGTCGTTGTAGTGTATTGATAACCATATACCTTTCTCAAACCAAGGCGGACACCTCCTACGCCCCTCACGCGTCCATAGTGGTCCTTTCCTAAAGTTTCGTGCAATGCATCAATGTGTACTTTAGGAGTGAACTCAGCAGTTGCGTCTTTTTCCATGAAGCCAATCTACATAAGGATAAGAGAGAAATGCTAGTGAGCGCACAAGTTATATTATATATACCTTATATAACCATATAATCTGTACTTACACTGGCGTTGGCTATCTGTTGTGTTTCGGGATCAGGCAAGACTCTTTTTCCCTTTGCATCAACCCCATGCATCGAGCACCACCAATCGAGGACTCTATCTGGTTGCCGAGCCTGTGCAACTGTCGTTGTTGAGCTACTCCCTGTTGCCGTTGTCGACCCTATCGTGGAATAATGGCTGAAAATCCACTTCTCTCTCGCCTCACTGTACAAATGAGCACCCAAATAATGATAATACTTCCTAGCTTTTGCACTCGCGCTAGTTTTCTCACGAGTTGCCTAAAACACACAATTATAAACAAAGGTTAGGTATGGTGTTATATAATAATAGTGGATCTAAATGTATTAAGTCTTAATAAAATATTCTTACAATAGCTTCTGGGTTGTTTTTTTGGCAACAAATGCTTCCCACTCTTCAGGCTTGATAGTCCTCCATATCTGAAATGGTAACTTGGAGGGTGCAAATGATGTTTCCGGTGAAGCCTCAGAACCGCCTTGTGTTTCTCCGCCGTAGATGTTCTTCTTCTTTGTACCTACTACTTTCCTCCACTTATTGATCCACCCAAACACTAACTTAGTCTTGAAATCTCTGAATCTCTGGGCAAACGCGGATAGAAATACATTTCTTCTTGGCTTCATCATCTTCGATATTGAATTGATTCTACAAAAAATGCAGTTCACGAATTAGTAAATATTACACATATATTTAACTAAATAATTAAGAATCTAAACGTTATTGTACGTGAAGCTTACCATAATATCTTCCCATATACACTTATTTAACCCCTCGGGCACCTCTTTCCATGAGTGGATAATCGAGAGTTTACGCATGCAAATGTCAACTTGCATGACATACTTATTTTGACGCCATTTTCCACAAGGTTGCCCCAAATGATCGTACTCCAAAGTCATTAGGGTGTGTTTCCCTAGTGACTTTGTAGGTCCCCTTCCTTTTCTCTTTTTCGTCGCCAGCATCCCCAGCCCTCCCCTACCCCTTGCCATCCCTCCCCACCCATTACTAGCCCTCCCCCACCCCCTAGCCAGGCTCCCCAACCCTCCCCCACCCCTGCCAGCCCTCCCCCACCACCCCAACCCACCCTCCCTCCCTCAGCCCTCCCCCACCCCAACCCACCCCAAATAATCACTCTTTGAGCAAATACAAGCACATTTGACAACAAAAAATAGAAGTTGATTTCAAATTAAACAAAAATTAGAGAAATGTAAAAGAGGAGAGAGAGTGAGAGGGGATTTACCACGAAAGAAAGTGAGAGAAGTGATGCTCCACAGTAAATGTAGTAGTGGAGGAGAGAAGAGAAGGTGGTGCAGCTGCATGGTGGTGGCGCACTTGTGGTGGTTCAATATAGTGGCGGAGTTAGGGTTCGCGTAAAGAAGGTGGTGGTGGGGATTTCTCGCTCGAAAATTTGACTAAGGGAGGGAAATAGAAATGTGCGTGGGTACTATACATGCGCGCAATTCATAAGAATAAAAAAAAATTATAGTGAAGCGCTGCGCTTATCCAAAAAACGCACCCCTCCGTAAAAGAAGGGCTGCGGTTTTTTGGAAAAGCGCATCCCTTCACTTTCAGGGCTGCGGTTGGCCCAAAAACCGCAACCCTTCTTACAGTAAGAAGCGCTGCATTTTCTAGTTAACTGCAGCCCTTCACTAAAAAGGACTGCAGTTACTAGAAAACGCAGCCCTTCTTAAAGTATAAAGGGCTGCATTTTCACTGCAATTTTCTTTAAAACCGCAGCCCTTCATAACCCCTTTTTTCAAAAGCAAAAAAATAAGGATTATGAAAACAAGAATAAAAAAAAATTATAAGTCCAGAGACTCAAAGGAAGTTGTCCTAACAAATGGGGTTGACTGTACTGTGTTGTTCTAAGAATTCTTCGGTCGAACCTCCAATCCAAAATGGGTGAAGAATATATACTATATCAAACGAAGGGCTGCGTTTTAAAGGAAACACAGTCCTTCCAGCGCAACCCTTCCTTTTTTTCCCCTAGCGTAGACAATGTTGGAACGTTAAAGATATATAACATTATTTTTAATGCTGTAATCTCAATAATCCCTAGATGTTTGAAACAATTCTGTATGTTTTTGTTGAAACACATGATCATGTTGTTTCCATATAGATGGATGATATTCTTTTTAGAAATTTGTCATTCAAGGCTCTATATTTTATGTTGCCATCTATATCCTTTAATAGGTATGCATTTCTAGACATTTTCTTATGAATGATAAAGGGACCATGCCACTTAGCTGACCACTTTGCTAGTTGGGGATCTTTGTAAGTTGCTTCTGGCAAAAACATTTTCCAAACTTTAGCATTCTCATGGAAGTCCTTAGGCACTACTTTTTTTATCATAGGCCCTAGCAACCTTTTCTTTTTGGGTTCTCATTTTGGCCAAAAGCTTCTTCCTTAGCTTTTAGAGCGTCCATAATTTCAATATTCATTGCTTGTAAATAGGCATCTTTTGATATTCCCATTTGTTAGGCTACCTTAGATGACCTTACGTTCACTTCAGTAAGGATTACTAGAGTGTTTCCATAAACTATGTTCAAAGGAGTAACTATGGCTTCCCTTTTAGAGGTCTTGTAGGCCCATAAGGCTTATAGCAACAATTCGTCCCTTTTTCTATGATTATTATCTATCAACTTTGACATCCTTTTTACTTTGATCTTATTGGTAGCATCAACTTGACCATTTTCATGAGCATAGTCTGGTGTTGAATACAACTTAGTAATCCCAAATTGCTTAAGATAGTCAAATAAGTTAGAGTTTCTGAATAATGTGGATTGATCAAAGTTTATAATTTCTGAAATCCTAAATCTTGTAAAGATTTTCTCTTCCATAAAATTTATTACAACATGAATATTGATCTTGTTGAACGCCTGAGTCTCCACCCATTTGGTGAAGTAATCAGTCACCACTAGGATGTATGAATGCTTCTTAGAGGATGCTGGATTAATTTCTCCTGTGACATCTATTACCCATTCTCTGAAAGGCCAAGGTTTAAGAATGTACTTCAGTTTTGAGGCTGGCGCCCTACCGATGGTTCCAAAATTCTGAAATCTTTTACAAACTTTTGCATAATCAATACAATCCTTTCTCATAGTAGGCCAATACAAACCATGTTCGTGCAACATCCATCTCATCTCTAAGCTGTTTTGATGAGAACCACATAGCCCTTGTTGAATTTTTGCCATGAGAGTCAAAGCTTCTCCAACATCCACACACTTTAAAAGTAATCCTTCTGGATCCTTTCTGTGTAATTCAAGAATTGCATGTAAAATTTGGTTGCGGCCATTTTGACTCTATTTGGCAGTTTTGTACATAAATCTTGCCTGATTTAACAAGTGCGTCCGGAAGTTAATTCTTGGTCAGTATTCTGCTCAATGTCTTCATTGCTTGCAGTAGTTGCATCTCATGTAGTAGAACATACGTGGATGTCGGGAACCACAAGATCTATACCAGGATTAGTTTCTCGTAATTGTTATACCAACCCCGTTTGAATGCTGTGTAGGAATTCTTGAGGAATTATGTAGCGACATTTTGTGCCCTCTTTTTTTAGACCAGTTTTGGTCACACCTTTCCCGTCGAGGCGGACACGTCCACTATGCTTCACCTTTTTAATCACTTGATTGTATGGATCCTCACTATTAGCACCTTCTTCGTGTTCTTTAGATGCTAAAGTTTCCATTTGTTCCTTCCATGAAAAAATGACGAGAAATTACATACATATTAAATAAATAGTGAGTATATATATATATATATATATATATAGTAAATATAACTCACAATATTGTCTTTTATTTTCACGAAGCTTATTTTGTATGTCTTTTTCGAATCTCTCAACCTTGATTCTTTGTATACCTTCGCTCGAGATGGTTCTTGCTTGTGTGGATCAGCTTGTTACTATCCATAAAAAGATTTTAGTGTATTGCATAAGATTATTATTTGTCAAAACCATCTCTACCGAGCAATTAATAATCAGATGAACATATTTGACCACATGCATGGCAGTAAAGCATGAGTGTAGTAACTAATCACCAAAACAAAACCTAATAGATCGAATCATAATTGAGGAGGATACTGCAATTTTAAGCTCTTTAATAAAAAGGTTATGGAGCAATCACACTTTCTTACTTTACATGAAGTATACTAGAAAAAACTGAATATTAAAGGTAATTACCAACTTATGACGTAAAATGGCATATGAATTTGGACCCAGAGTATGCATATCCTCTAGAAATTCACGATTCCTTTTGTTCTTCTTACTTTTTTTCCTACGCAATAAAAGAAATTAGAATAGTTAGCTTCTAAAAATATCTTTAATACCAAAAGCTTAATAATTAGGAAAGACTAATATACCTCAATTTTGGAATTGTTCCAATAGTTCAAGAGATCTTTGAATTGAGACTCTGGAATTTTCTTTGGAGGTTTTTACTATCTATGTTTTTCACTTTCCCATGCGTAGAAGTGTTTCTTTTTTTGTTCTACACTTATGGATACACCATCCAACATTAAGTGTTTCCATTACCCACTTTCTTCCTTCTTTAGGGACTATGTATTTCTCCTGTTTACTACATGCTCCATTAGCCATAAATAAGACAAAGTACTTAACTAAAACAAATAAAGATGGATAGAAACCAGAACATATTCCCATATTATGTCATGTGTGGGCATACTTAGCCAATCAACATAATTAAGTGGGGCAAGCTCATAATTTTTCGACACTGTTCTTAAAAAGCGAGTGGATTCTTGAACAATCTCATTTGTGGGTCCAATTGGCTGCCCATTAGAGTTTAGAATAAGAAAAGGGCTTTCTTCTCTTGTACGATCATGATCCTTTACCAAATTTGTTGGTCCTCGATGCTTCTTGGATGTTGGAGCTACAAATATACAGTTGTTAGTGTAATTAATTAGATTGCTCAATCCACACAAGCTAGCAACAACAACAGTATAACAAAAAGGTGATAGAATATCTGAGCAAGAAGAGAGAGAGGGAGGACGCTAAAGCAGTTTACTTAGAATTCAGTATTCTAAACCATACTGTGTGCGCGTCAGGACACTTAACAACATCATCTATGTATATGTTAAGATATGAGCTTTTGAAAATCAATCTTTCTCCTCAAACCGAGCTTTCATCCAGTAGTTAGTAAGGATAATGAACGTCCTAACATCCAAAACAATCTTACTTCAGTGTGTTAAAAGCATACCATGTCTGCTCCAGAATCCAGTAGAAAGTAGCATCTTTCTAAATGTTAAAAATACAAATTTCACATTACAGACTAGTGAAAATAAATCACAAGAATGACCTACTTCAACAGTTCACAGATCACTTCATCTATCATACGCATGCATAAAACAGAGGACTCCCATCTTTCCGATACTCAATATAAGTAAACGACACTCGGATACTTTGTTATGATCCAAAAACAAATCATTTTGTTATATAATAGCCTAGTCAAACACATACCCATGTCCTCAATACGAGCACCATAGTTCAAGTTGGATGAACTCCAACTGTCAACCATTCTTGGCTATTTTATTATAGAACGAAGAGATGAAGCAAAAGGTATGAAGCTATATGAATGTAGCTAGGTAATTCATTGTTTGGTTTTGTTACCAAATCTCACAGATAGAATCATCTTAGTCGTATTAGACGTTGAGACCGATTTTTAATAGCCAAATTACAATTATGCCAGTGCTCAAGGATTAATCATGTCAGTTTTCTTCTCCCTAAGATTTCTTGCCGCATATGTTCTTTGGGTATAGTCTATTCAAATAGAAATGATATGTCATGATATCAAAACAAAAGACGATATGAGGGCAATGTAGGGTAACTAAAAAGCCTAAAAGGTTACCTTCCTTTAGAGAGTCTGTTCTTTATTGAGGAGAATTTTCTTGTTGAAAATAAACCCTACTCTCCATTATCATATTTTCATCATCTCCGACCTCTGGTTGAACTTAAACTTCATGAGCTGCTTCACAAGCATCATTTTCCACTTCATCGGTGGAAGGAATTTCCATTTCATGGTTGAGATTCACGCTATTCGATTTAATCCTTCGCAAATTACGATAAACTGACAATGACCCTGGAGAGAAAAATGTCTTATGTTATAACTTGTTTTATGCCCGGATAGGTTGTTGTTCTTGGTGAATAATGACGTTTTTTAAAATTTTTTGGTAAACATTGCTCATAGAATAAGTTGCATGACCGTTAACAACTTGTAAACTCTTTTGGTGCTTTCGAGCCTTTGGTTGTGGTTGTTGTTCTTATGGTTGCTTCACAAATTCAACCATACACATTGACTTTGACTTGGTAATTGGGTGTTTCACTATTTGCTTTTGAACTCCTAGACATTGTTGCTTCTTTTGTACTGGAGGCTTGCCAAAATCAGCCATAGAACCTGATTTAGTTGAAGCCTGCAAACATGCATATGTGTTTAAGATCAATACTAAAAGGAGAACATATATCACTAGTGCTAGGCATATATCAATTACATTATCTGAAAATATATCTACTGATAGTCTTTTTAGTCAATACAAATTCTAGTTCTTTAGGACCACCAAGTTTTATCACATCTGATGTTTCTCCAGCTTGTTTTAACTGACTAGGCGTTTAAACAAAAGGTTCAGGCAGCAGAGATTCGAATCAGGTGCTGCTCCACTTGAAACTCGTGACAGTAATGATGATGTTGCAGATTCCGAGAGAGGGGATTATTCTTCTATTACTGAATTTGAGATGGTTATGCTGAATTTTGGGTTTCAATCTTCATCTCCCTCTTTATCTCTCTCCATTTTCTAAGTAATTCAGCAAAATGGGTATCCTAACATTAGTAGCAGTGTCCTAATTAAACTATTCCATGTAATTGACCAAATTTGGAGGAACAGAACAAGGGAAAATTATTGCAATGTCACTAATTAATTTTTCAAAAGAACAAGGCTTCTTATCACTCACTCATGTACAATTGCAGCATGAATTGTGCAAAAAAAATGAACATAAATCCATGGCTAAAAACAAGATATATCCAAGACACATCAAAATTGGGGAAAGCAACTATGCAATTTGGGTAAAATTCGAACATTTCGGCGACCCGACGCAAGAAGAAACCAAATATTTTGAAAGATGGAATTTGGGTAAAATTCGAAGACCCGACGCAAGAAGTGAGCGAATTTGGAGAGAGAAAGGGAGGGATACCAACCACTACAAGCAGTGAATTCCGGCAAGGGTTGAGAAAAGCAGAATAGTCAATGCAATTTTCTCGACGAGGGTTGAGAGAAGCTACTGAGTTCCACTTGAAAATACACCGCGGAAGAGAAATGCTAGGAACAGAATTTTCGGCGTCGGTGAATATGATAATTTCCGATGCCGGTGAAGAAGAGATTCCGGCGTGTGAGAATTGAATTGTGCTGGTGGAAATCAAATTGGATCAAGACTTACCTGAGTTCATTTACTTCATGGATGAACATGGCATCAAGGTGAGTGTTCCCGTGCACTATGAATGGAGACTAGTAAGGTGTGAACATTGCAATAACTTTGGTCATGAAGGCAAAGTTTGTAAGCTGCAAAAGTTAGGCAAATTTGGAGGCCTAAACAAGTGGCACCTGTAGTTCAGGAACAAAATCCAGAACCACTATATCAGGAGTTTCAGCCACAAATATCAGGGGAGAAGCAACTAGCTCAATCTTCAATGTTGGGCAGGATAGTTGATCCAGAGGGCTTTCAGAGGGCCTTAAAACCCATAAAGGTGAGAAGTACATCTATTAAACACACCCTTACAGACAATGTATTTAATTCATTACTTGATCTAGCTACAGATGAAAATAATATTGCCAATGCTCTTAGTGTGATAAATGGGTTGAATATGGAGGGGAGGGGAACCTTCCTTATTAGCAATGGATAGATTGTTGTGTTGGAATGTCCGAGGGATAAATAATATCCGGAAGCAAGCAGATGTGAAAGCCTATATTCACAACTTGTCATTAGGTATTGTTTGTCTCCTGGAGACTAAGGTCAAGGCTGCTAACCTAGGTAGCCTTTACCAAAGAGTCTTTACTGGGTGGTGTTTTTCTTCAAATACCAATAGTTATGATGGAGGCAGAATAATTCTTGCATGGAGGCCTGGAAGTTTTGCAGTTAACATTGTAAAAGATACTAGCCAGCTATTACATTGCTATATTACACCTATGAATGGTGCTTCTGGAATATTTTGCACGTTTGTGTCTACATTCAATGAGAGAGAAATAAGGATAGTGTTATGGGAGGATCCGAACTATTTGAAAACACAGAAGCGTTGGTTGTTATGTGGAGATTTTAATTGTGTTTTACATTTATATGACAGGATAGGCTCCCTGGTGAGAGCAGGGGAAATACAAGAGTTCAGGGCTTGTGTGGATGAATGTCACATAACTGACATAAAAAGTTCAGAGAATTTCTTCACCTGGAACAACAAGCAACAAGGGGAGGCTAGAGTATTCTCTGAACTTGACAGAATGCTTGTTAATCAAGCATGGATCACTAATTATGATACTGCAGAAGTCAATCTTCCGTGTGAAGAAGATTTTGATCACTCACCTGCATTGCTCACTGTGTATAAACAAGATAGAGGAGGTAGGAGGCCTTTTAGATATTTCACAATGTGGAAAACTTCCCTACAATATGCCAATCTTGTAAGGCAAGCTTGGAACACACCTATACAAGGCTCTAGGATGTTTCAAGTGGTCTAGAACTTAAAGAAAGTGAAAGTGGTACTGAAAGATTTGAATAAGATCGGGTTCTCAGATGTTCAAGTAGCAGATTTGAAGGCACAGAAGAAAATGTTAGAAGCTCAACAACAAAGCACCTTCACCCTGGGTGCAGTGAAATAGCAGAGCAAGAATTACAAGCAGTCAAGGAGTATATAGAGAAACATGGCATTTATATGTCTTTTCTGAAACAAAAGGTTAAATTAGACTGGCTGACAGATGAAACATATTTTACCAAAGTCTAAAAGCTAGAAGAATTCAGAACCCGATTTAGAGCATACAAGATGAGCAAGGAACTTGACAGGATACACCACAGAAAGTAGATGCTTTTTTGGTATATTACAAGAATTTGTTGGGGAATAATATCACTAACAGAAGACATGTGATCCCTCAACAGGTGTAGACTGGACCTTTACTCACAGAAGAGCATAGGCACATCCTTAATGCTCCTTACACTGAAACTGAAGTCAAGAGTGCCCCTTTTTTTTCATACCTGGGTGCAAGGCACCAGGACCTAATGGTTTTGGATCATACTACTGTAAGAACAGCTGGGACATAGTACATCAGGATGTTAAAGCTGCTATAATGGAGACTCTTCAGAGTGGAAGGGTCTTAAAAGAGCTGAATAATACTACAATCACATTGGTGCCTAAAACCAAGTGTCCAAGGAGTGTGACTGAGTATAGGCCCATATCTTGCTGCAATACTTTATATAAATGCCTCTCAAAGGTAATTTGCAACAGGCTAAGACAAATTCTCTCTGATATAATCATTAAAAATCAAGGGGGTTTGTTCGTGGCAGGTTTATTGTGCATACATTCAAGACCTTGTGAAGCACTATGGAAGGAAGAGAGTTCAACCTGGTTGTTTACTGAAAATAGACCTCCAGAAGTCCTATGACACAGTTTATTGGAGTTTCTTGCAAGAAATTTTGATGCATTCTGGTTTTCCTAAACAGTTTACACAGCTAGTTATGCATTGTGTTACAAGACCAATGTATTCCCTGATGATATATGGCAGTTTAGAGGGGCATTTTAAAGCTGAAAGAGGATTGAGACAGGGAGACCCTATGTCTCCCTTATTGTTTGTGATATGCATGGAACATCTTTCTCGCATCCTATACAAGTTATGTGAGATAGATTAATTTCATTTCCACCCTAAATGTAAAGAAACTCAATTAACACATCTGTGTTTTGCTGATGACCTCATATTGTGCTGCAAGGGAGAATAGTACTCTTCTACTCTATTGCTGCTCCAAGCTTTCAAACTTTTTTTTTCATACTCTTCAGGCTTGAAAGCTAATAGCAATAAATCAACTATATATACAAGTGGAATGCAGGAGAGAGACATAGTCAGAATCACTGAAGCATCTGGTTTTCAGAGAATTACACTGCCATTCATGTATTTAGGGGTACCAATATGTGCTAGGAAAATCTCTAAAGCTCAATGTGTGATAATAATAGAGAAGATGACTGCAAGAATTAGGCTTTGGAGCTTAAGGAGCCTATCCTATACAACCAGAACTCAGTTAATCAACACTATAATGGTCAGTTTACATAGGTATTGGGCACAAGTTTTCATTTTACCTGAGAGTGTCTTGGATGAAGTTACAAGAATCTGCAGGGCTTTCTTATCAAGTGGTCAAGCTTACTCTCACAAGCCAGGATTGATAGCTTGGGAGAATTTATGCTGGAGCAAAGCCAATGGAAGATTGGGCTTTAGAGATGTGGTGAGTTGGAACATTGCTTGTAGTACATATGGGCAATTTCTTCAAAGCAAGATAATGTGTGGATTCATTGGATACACTCTGTTTACATAAAGGGAGGAGACTGGTGGAGTTACTCTCCTAACACTGGAGCTAGTTGGTATTGGAAGAAGTTATGCCAAGTTAAAGAGCAGCTAAAAACTTTGTTTATAGAACATGAATTGAGTACTCTGCATGTATACTCTATTCAAAGAGTGTATGATAAGCTAAAAGGAGATAAAGAAGCAGTTATATGGGATAAAGTCATCTGGAATAGGCTTAATAATCCTAAATATCGATTTATAGCTTGGTTAGCCATTCAAGCTAAGCTACAGACAACATAGAAACTAGCACAGATGGGTATTTCAAATACTAATAAGTGCTTATTGTGTGATGCTGAGGTGGAAACACACAATCATTTGTTTTTTCAATGTCTATTTAGCACCAGGTGCTTGCAAGAAATCAAGAGCTGGCTGAGAATTTTAACTCATACAAAAACACTACCACACCTTACCAGATGGATAAGGAACAATGACAGAAGTAAATATCAGAAGCAGTGTATGAATGCTGGAATTATAGCTCTAGTTTACTACATATGGCAAAGTAGGAACAAGAGTTTTTGGATGAGCTACATGCCTACCAATGGTGTTGTAACTAAACTGTTTAAGCAAGTTTTTAGGAGCAGAATAGGAGTTGTTCTACCCAAAAAATAAGTAGGAGTGATTATACATGGTTTTTGAGTTTGTAATATGTCCCTGCTTTTGTCAGGTGTTAGTCCTTCCCTTGGTTTAGAGGGGTCCAACCTAGTTGGTTCGCTTGTACCTTGGGAGAGGTTATGATGTAATTTGATGCTTTTATGGAATGAAATTATCTTACTTAGCAAAAACAAAAAACATGATTCAATCTCAACAATATATTAATTCCCCATGTGAATTAATAGCTAAAGTTCTCATCCACATGCTTGCATCAATAATTTCATACAAACATGATAATCAAATCATAATCAACATGTTTGCACACAGGCATAAAACATGTAGAATTCAATCATAGTAGAGATCACATATGAACTTACAAAGTTCCTATACATAATAGTACAACTTTTCCTTCTTAAATCATGATACTATATCACATAACACATAGGTATGTACGTATCTTGTGTAAACAAACTTATAGGCCACCTTTAATCACTTTAAAAGTATTCTCTTCCTAAAACAACTAACAGAATTCAAAGTCAACAATCTAAATAAAATCCAGCAACTTTAAAATACTTTAAAATATTTAAAAGTTGTTTTTACCATTAAATCTTCAATTGCTTATAATATCTAGCATAGTACTACTATACTAGTAATTAAAATCCATAAAACTCCAATATTAAAGCCCTTTCTAAAATTTCAGCAACTTAGAAAACTATAAAACTCTCTTTCAACATACTTAAACATGCTTAAATTCATAATTTAAATCAACCTCATAGTTTATAACATGCTACTATGATTTTCCAATATTTAACACCCTAAAAATTCATGCTTTGATAATTAAAAACTCAATCTAAAAATAATAATCAAATATTAAATTTATTCTTATAATACATAATATATATATAATCCAAGATTAATCATTAAAATAATAAATTAAAGTTATTAGTCATGATTAGTACTAAAATAAAACATAAAAACATGATCTTTAATTAAAACTTGAGGAGGAAGAAAATAATTCAACCAACGAATCAAAGAAATAAGAATCAAGCAATGGGCGCCGAACACGGCAGCAGCGGCAGCAGGCAGTAGGCGACAACAATTGAGGTTCTTGGTGTTTTGTGACGTTTCTTGGGAAGAAGAAAGCGTTGCTTGAAGAAGAAGAAAGAAAAATTGAGAGAAAACGAAAAACACGTTAAAGAGAGAGAAGGAGGAAGATTGCTGGCTATGAGAATTGTTCTAGCCATGTCCTGCAGAGTGCGATTTTTCTCTCAACCACACCATTCTGTTGTGGGGTCCTAGGAGTAGAGAAGTTGTGATCTAGTCCTTCATTGCTGCAAAAATCCTCAAACTTGGAGTTTTTAAACTCCTTAACGTGGTCAGATCTTAAAAGTTTCAATTTAAAACCACTTATCCTTTGCATTCTCTTAGCAAAGGTCACAAATTCATCAAAAGTTTCATCTTTACTACGAAGAAAAATAACCCAAGTGTATCTTGAAAAATCATCAACTATGACTAATACATATCTCTTACCTGATCTGCTTTGGACACGTACATGGCCACATAGGTCCATGTGAATCGATTTAAGTGGACTTTGTGTACTTACCATCTTCTTTGTTCTGAATGAGGATCTAACTTGTTTTCCTGTCACACATGCTCCACAAACTTCATGATTGGGACCTTGATTGTTGGAAGACCAACAACTAAGTCCTTACCACTTAGCTTATGGAGGAAGGTCATGCTTACATGACCACACCTTTCACTAGTAGAAAAAGGATGATTTGCATGGCCCCATTTGCGTCGCATGAAAGGCAAAACGACGCAAAAACATGATTTGCGTCGCATGCTATTGAGAGTGCGACGCAAAACAGAGCTATATGTGTCGTACCCTATCGATGTGCGATGCATATAGCTCATGTGCCTCGGACAACGAAGCCCATCCGATGCACGTCGTTAAGCCATATCTGTGTCGCACTTTATTAAAGTGCGTTGCAAAAGGCTAATCTACGTCGGACCCCTTGGCTCATCCGACGTAGATTAGCCCAAAAGCCCCAAACCCCTTGCGCGACTCTTAAACACGTCTCTCACCAGATAGAGCCTCATTCTCGTCTTTTCACTCAAACCCTAAAAAACTCTCGCGTCTCTCTCTTTACCCTCAAACCCTCTCTCCCTCTCTCTCTCTCTCTCTCTCTCTCTCTCTCTCTCTCTCTCACACCCTCAAACTCTCTCTCTCACCCTCAAACTCTCACCCTCACCCTCAAACTTAGGCCTGTCAATCAGGTCGGGTTGGGTCGGGTTCGTGTTCGGGTCAAGTTAAATCGGGTTGAAAAACCCCAACCTGAACCTGATCTATTTAAATTTTCGGGTCAATATCATCAACCCTAACCTGATCTGAAAGTTATCGGGTCAACCTGACCTGATCTGTTTGACCTGATTTTTTTTAAACGGGTTGTAAAGGGGTCAACCTGAACCTGTTTAACCTGATTTTTTCAGGTTGACCCGACCCATATAACCTGATTTTTTTTCAAAACAGTTGCATAGTCTATAATTGGCACTTGGGCCTTGAAATTTCAACAAAGTTCTAGCTAACCAAGTTAATACTTGGCAATATTACAAACCATGCAAATCAACAAAGTTTTATAAAACAAATTACAAAGCAACATTAATGTAGCACCCTAAGCTTATTAAGATCAACTTTCTCCTTTTTTTTTGGTTTCACAGCATTTGTGG
The DNA here is from genome assembly GCF_026745355.1 of Beta vulgaris subsp. vulgaris. Classification (NCBI taxonomy): domain Eukaryota; kingdom Viridiplantae; phylum Streptophyta; class Magnoliopsida; order Caryophyllales; family Amaranthaceae; genus Beta; species Beta vulgaris. The sequence continues at coordinate 25,310,926 of NC_079209.1, forward strand.
AGTCAATCTCCTCCTCTTGATGAGAGCTCAATCTGCTAGAACAAGAGAAGATAGGAAAACAGGGAAAAAAATATTAATACTAATTGGTAGGAAAAATAGAAAATAACATAGAAAAATAACATTAAACAGAAAAATAGCATAAACATCTTAAACAAAAAATAAATGACAGAACATTAATCAGAAAATCAAACAGAAAAATTAAACAGAAAATAAATAACATAACATTAAACAGAAAATTAAACAAAAAAAAAACAGAAAATTAAACAAATAAAAAGCAGAAAATAACATAGAAAATAGAAACAAAAAAATGACAAAATACGAAAAAAAACAAAAGACAAAATACGAAAATCATATAAATAGCATAAAATAAATGACAAAATATGAAAAAAAAAAGGTCAAAATACAAAAATCCCATAAGTAACAGAAAATAGCAGGAAAAAAACGAAAGCAAATAAATGAGAAAATAAGAAAATAAAGGACAAAGGAAGAAAAAATAATTGATAAAAGAAGAATACCTGATGTAGAAGAAGAGCAAAAATATATTATGATATTGCGCTAATGGCCGAAGATGAAATTGCGAGACTTTGCGAGACAATGAAGAGCAAATGTTGAAGAAGCGAGACAAATTTGCGACTTTGCGAGACTTTGCGAGACGAAGAACATCAAATATTGAAGAAAAGCACCGAACAAGAAGACTGTGAGAGAGAGAGAGTGAAAGACTGAGAGATTTCACTCTCAGAGAAAGAGAGAGAGAGAGAGTGAGAGGCGTGAAAATTAGGGTAGGAGACTGAGAGAGAGTGAAAGACTTAGGGTTAGCCGGTTAGGAGACTTAGAGAGAGAGTGAAAGACTTAGGGTTAGAAATTTAGTTTTTGGGCTGGGGAAATCATTTGGGCTGGGGAAATCTTTTGGGCTGGGCAAAGTGCCAAACATCAATATTTTTTTTCTTAGTTCAATTATTCGGGTCATTTTCAGGTCAGAAAATTCGACCTGAACCTGACCCATTTAACTTTCAGGTCGGGTTCAGGTCGACCCATTTAACTAATCGGGTTGAAAACCTCAACCCAAACCCGCTATTTTCAGGTCGGGTTCGGGTCGGGTTGTCGGGTTGGGTCAGCTTTTGCCAGGCCTACTCAAACTCTCTCTCTCTCTCTCTCTCCGGCGAACAACGACGAACTCTTTACAATTTGATATGAACCAATTGATTTTATACTCATTCGACGAACTGATATAAACAACGACGAACTCTTTACAATCGACGAACTCTTTCTCTCTCCGATGACTTCGTCTCCGGCGTACAATCGATGAACTCTTTGTCTCTCACTTTGACAGGTTCGTTTTTTTTTTTTTCAATTTTTCAATCTACAATTTCGGTTTTTCATTTTTTCATTTTTTGTTTAAATCTAATTTTTTCAGGCGTGAATGTCTTGATCTACAATTTCGTTTTTTCATTTTTTCAGGTTTTCAGATCTACAATTTTTTTCCTTTCGTTTTTTCATTTTTACATTGTTTAGATCTAAGTTTTTTCATTGTCTTCGAGTTTTATGCATCTGAAATTATGTTATCCTGTTTTTTTTCCTTTTATATCTGATTTTTTATTGACTTTTTTTTCTTATTTTCATTTGCAAATCTGTTTTTGGTTTCTCTGGAAGTTTTTTTCGTCGGAAATGGAAGGAAATTTAAGTTAGGTTATTTTTGTTTCGATTTTGCACATGTCTCTCTACTCTAGATCTCGTTGTTTTAATTTTATGAACTTTGTTGGTATATAATTGTTTTGTGTTCGAGTTGTAAATTATGGAATTTTGGTGGTTTATTGTTTTGTGTTGGAGTTGTAAATTATGAAATTATTGAATTTTGTTGGTTTATTCTGTTGTGTTCAATTTGCTTCTTCTACTGTTCGAGAATCGTCTTTGTTTTTCCTCGAATGTTGCAGTATATCCTAGTTCTAAAAATATTTTATTTTTATTACAATAGCAATTTGCGTCGCACGTAGCCCAAGGTGCGACGCAAATCACTCATGTGCGTCGCACCCTAGGCAATGTGCGACGCACATTACCCTCCGAAGTTCTGAGAATTGGGCTGGGATAGCCATCTGCGTCGCACCGTATATGAGGTGTGATGCAAATAGATGAAGATCTGCGTCGGATCTGCATTCGACGCAGATCATTAATATGTCATCTGCGTCGAGACCTGTGCCGTCGGACCCAAGACCGACGCAAATATTCAAGAACTAGTTTTCATTTTTAACCTTTTCCATATGCTTCTTCAATACGTCGGTTTTCATCAAAAACTTCAAAGAACCGTTCCTCAATACGTGAGTTTAAAGTTTTAAACCATTATGAATGTTCTTTGCAGACTTCCAAGGCATTCTCCATATTCTCTTCTCTAATGCAGATTGCCTTGTAATCGTCCAAAGTTTATAAAAGCAATGTAATAAGTTGCTTCTTTTTAAATTCTGATAACTCTTCTTTAATAACATTAATACATACCTTGTTGTTTGGCAAGTCCTCCTCGTCATCTGTCTTTGCCATGAGACATAGATGAGTTGTTTCTTCATCAGGTTGTTCATGTTCCTCGTCAGAGTCGGGTTTTTGCCAGACTGCAACCATGGCCCTTCTCATTCCAGTTTTTGAGAAAGCCGTTTGTTATTCCTTCCCTTTCTCCTAGTATTTTCCTTTTCCCTTGTCGTTCTTCCAAAGTGGACACTCCTTAATAAAGTGGTCAGGACTTCCACATTTATGACAACTTAGCTTTGAGGGCTTTGTAGCACTCTTCCCTTTGTAGTTCTTGTTAAAGAACTTCTTAAACTTTTTTCATGATCAATGTAGCTTCCTCATCATTAGTTTCTGAATCATCTTTCTCTTCAGACTTGAGAGCCAAAGCATTAGGCCTACTAGGATCAGCATCATGAGTTCCCAGGTGCAGCTCATGAGTCAACAAGGAACCTGCAAGTTGCTCTACATTAAAGGTAGTGAAATCCTTAGTTTCTTGCAAAGCTGTTACTTTTGCCATCCACTTGTCATCGTATGGGAGACTCCTTAGGAATTTTCGAACCTGTTCATTTGGAGTGATAGACTTTCCTAGAGAGTCAAGTTCATTGATAATATTGGAATCTAGTGAGCATATCTTGAACTGACTCTTTAGGTTTCATGTAGAACAACTCATATTTGTGCATAAGCATGTCTATCTTTGATCTTTTGACTTCACTTGTTCCTTCGTGTGTCACTTGTAGAATTTCCCACATTTGCTTGGCAGATTTGCAACCCATGATTCTATTGTGTTCATGGGGACCAAGACCACATTGGAGAATCTTCTTTGCCAGGTTGTTCATCTCCATCTTATCGAAGTCCTCTTTATCATATTTTGAGAGAGGTTTAGGAACTGACTCGCCTTTTTCATTTGCCAAGTTACTGATTTCTATGACTCTCCACACTTGATAATTTTCAGCCTTAATGAAGATTTCCATACGGTTCTTCCGGTATGGACAATACTTGTCATTGAACATAGGTGGACGTTGGGTTGAGTAATCTTCGTCTAGTAATTCTCCCGTAGTGTTCATGATTACCAGGTACTAGCTCCTCAGTGTTAACTGATTTTTGGAGGAACCGGACTCTGATACCAATTTTTAGAGTAATATAAACACTATATATCAACTATAAGAGGGGGGTGAATTGTAGTCGGGGAGATTTTCAAACTGCTTCCGAATAATAAAACTTGGAAACTAATGAAGAGAAAAGATAATAAGGAAGAACACTAGAAGATCCTTTTAACAAGGTTCTCTTCCTCAATTTTTTAGGAAGAAACCTTGCTCTTTTATTTATAACAGTTATTACAACTTATTATAAATCAATCCTCACTCAGTTTCTCTAGGATCCAGTTCCCAGTCACCTTGTTCCCCCTGAACACGTGACTTTCCTCACTTGACTTTACTAGAAGTCTTCTCTTTCTCTCTTCTCTTTCTCTTTCTCTTTCTCACTCTTGATTACAAGATTTTGTTCTCTAAATCTCATTCACCTAGCACTTATAAGTATTACAAGAATATTGCTTAGATGAGTATTAAAACCGAAATAAACTTCCATACAAATGAGTTAATAAATCTGGGAAGTTGGTAGTTTATTTTGGTTCTTTGTTAAGTTATAGATAGAAGACCACAACAGCTCCTATTTTTGCTCCACTAAGCAGACATGGGTGTTAGAAGTGACCCATGATCTAACCGTTGATGTAGTCGGGGAGATTTTCAAACTGCTTCCGAATAATAAAACTTGGAAACTAATGAAGAGAAAAGATAATAAGGAAGAACACTAGAAGATCCTTTTAACAAGGTTCTCTTCCTCAATTTTTTAGGAAGAAACCTTGCTCTTTTATTTATAACAGTTATTACAACTTATTATAAATCAATCCTCACTCAGTTTCTCTAGGATCCAGTTCCCAGTCACCTTGTTCCCCCTGAACACGTGACTTTCCTCACTTGACTTTACTAGAAGTCTTCTCTTTCTCTCTTCTCTTTCTCTTTCTCTTTCTCACTCTTGATTACAAGATTTTGTTCTCTAAATCTCATTCACCTAGCACTTATAAGTATTACAAGAATATTGCTTTGATGAGTATTAAAACCGAAATAAACTTCCATACAAATGAGTTAATAAATCTGGGAAGTTGGTAGTTTATTTTGGTTCTTTGTTAAGTTATAGATAGAAGACCACAACAGCTCCTATTTTTGCTCCACTAAGCAGACATGGGTGTTAGAAGTGACCCATGATCTAACTGTTGATGAATCCATAATATCCACGATCTTCTCCCACTAAATCCTCATTCATCCAGCCACCACTCCACAGTTTCAGCATGAAGTTAGTTGTTGAGCGCTATCTTCTTAGGTGGTTGGTTACTCCTCCGAGATTCTAGGAACGGACTCCCTAGAATCCAGGAACAACAGTTTGAATTTAGTTTCTTTCTCAATAGCTCGGGTTGCTGCATTTTGTTACTTTCTTAATTTCTGGCAATCAATCTACATGCAACTAACAAACACATACTCTCTCTAATATCATGGAGATTATTTTTATTCAAAATAATATTTCATGTTATTAGGTTGGTTTTAAAGCATTCATCATCATTTGAAACTAACCATCATGCAGTAGTGTATGAATCTTAAAGTAATACTTCATGCCAAACTTAATGCAAATGTTTACTACTTGTCAGTATCCACTCAAGACAACAGAGTTGTACATTAGCATATTATGGTTATAAACTAGCACATTTATCAATTTATGAAACTCATATTAATCGTATAACCATTATGAAAGCTCGTGAAAAGGAACCATATAACAAGAAATTATTTCCACTTAAATTCCTAAAATCATACTAACCCATCAACTTAAGCATTAAGACTAAAAATAAGCCCTAGAAGGATTCTAATCGTACTAGTATCGTCGTTATGAGGAGTGAAGCTATTCGATCTAGACGTCTTCTCCTTGCGCCCTAGTAGTGTGCTCCAAGAGCTCCTCTCCTAGCAATCCAAAATGTACTTAGAGCCCAAGAAAAAGAGTAGAAAAGATAGGGGTTTTTGTGAAAGAATAGGGGAAAAAGAGGATATTTTGTGAATAAACAATGATGAAGTTTTCACCTTCTCCCCCTTGAACTCACGATAGTAGTAAGAAAAGATGGAGCAGTTTTTTTTTCCTGTCCAAACACTCCAAAGAAGGCTAAACATTAAATGCAAAACGAGGGGTTACTAGCAAATTGATGGGTTATATTTTTTTTTTGACATCAAAGTAACGTACAATATCGAGAGACTTAAAAGTTGAAAAAGGAGCAAGACTAAAAAACAAGAGACACAACAAATTATATATGACCCATACTAAGTAGTTGCCACCAATGAGCAAGCCTGGTAGCTTCTTCGACATGTTGTTTTGAAACCAGCATTATCTGACATGTCAAAAAAATGCTAGCTTGTGCGAGTATCTTGTGAACAGTCTAGTCGAGAGTGATATCCCTGTACTTCCCTGGTTGCAAAAGTTGAATTAAACCACGCGATTCGGTGCAAATATGAATCCGCATATATTGGTGAGATGCTGCCCATGTTATGGCTTGTAAACATGCCATAACTTCTGAAAAAGCAGTAGATGGTGAATAGCAAACCGAACCATGCTGGGTGCTAGGTAGACAGGTCACAGATCTCATGATCCAGGCGAAACCTGCCAAACCTTTTATATTAGGGCGTATACCTGCAATAAGGATGGTTATGGAAGGAAGGTGTCCAGTCTGTTGGCCGATGTTAGCAATTTCGAAACCGGGGGGTGTGGAAGGATCCAGCGGATTTCTGGTTGGATCATGCAAGTCTTGCACGAAGATGTCATGATGTCGCATGCTATCTTATAACTGAAAGGTGATCGAATCAGTCGTTGATCGTTTCTGGCAAAACACTTGCGCATTACATAATTTCCAAATTGCCCAAAGGGTACTTATGAAATTAGTCAGTTTCGATCCTTGAGAACCCTATTTCGTAGAAAAATGCAGGAGCCAGTAGGCGACCCATTTTTTATAGGATAATTGTCGTGGATTGGGTAGATGCATAATGAGATGATTATTATCCTCCTGATCATGTAAACATATGGGGCAGACCCCTGACTGAATGATGCTTCGTTTATGAAGGTTAGCAGTAGTGGCTAACCCGTTATGCCAAAGTTTCCAGACGAAAAGTTTCCATTTTGGCATGATGCGCAATCGCCAAAGGGTGCGAAAAAATTTCGTATCCAAATGAGATGTCATGCTACAGATTTCATTTTGCTGTTGGAGAAGCGAAGTATAACCTGATTTGGTATTATATATGCCAGATTTAGTGAACGGCCAATATTGAATATCATTCACCATCGGGGAAGCTGGTAGTTCAATACTTTTTATAAGACGTGCCGTGCAAGGTTTAAAGAGCATATTTATCTTCCTGACATTCCAGCCTTGGTTATTCGGCAGTATAAGCTGGTGAACATTCACATTACGAATCGCAGCTAGAGGTGTATCATCTCGGAATAGTGGATGCCGTTCAGGTAACCATTTGTGGGTGGTGACACCAATAGTGCGCCCATTCCCTACCTTCCAGCGACACTGGGATTCAAGTAACTTTTCTGCAGATAAAAGGCCCCGTCTCCCCCAGGAAAGCTGGCGTTGGCTGAGTAGCTGTGGATGAGAAGGTAGGCGAGAACTATGATAGATTTTGGATAACAAGAGTTGAGGGTTGTGTTTGATGCGCCAGACTTGTTTCATGAGTAGAGCGTTATTGAACAATCCAACATTGCGGAAACCAAACCCCCCTGAGGACCGTGGACAATGTAGAAGCTCTCTCCGTTTCCAGTGTATACCTTTCCCGTGCCGGTCTTTCCAGAAGAAAGCTGCTATAATGCTATCAATTTTGTTAATAATCGTGGTCGGAATCTTAAACACTGAGAGATAGAGTCGAATAGCCCCAATAAGAATGGAATTGATGACAATATGTTTAGCAGTCTGAGGTAGGTCCACGTGGCTCCATTGCGAACTTTTTCCCGTAATTTTTTTTAGAGCAGTGGAGTGAAATGCTGAATCTTAGAATTTTGAATATCAATCGGGATGCCTAGATAAGTACCAAGAGAAGAAGCCGAATCCATATTTACCAATGCTTTATATTGTTGTTGTGTTGCGAGAGGAATATTTGGGTTGAATTTAACAAAGGACTTTCGGAGGTTGAGTAGTTGTCCGGAGATAGCACAAAATCGATTGATGACTGACGAAAGGCCCTCGCACGCCACTGGAGAATCTTTGAAGAAAAACATGGCATCATCAGCAAAAAATAAGTGTGAAATATAAGGTGCTTGTGCATGAATACGGATTCCTTGAAATTGGCGGATGTCTGTAGCGAGAGTTGTCATTCGCGATAAAATATCTATACAGAATAAAATTAAGTATGGTGACAGCGGGTCCCCTTGCCGAAGGCCACAAGTAGGAGTAAAAGAGGATGTAACAACACCATTGATGAGCACTTTGTAGGTAACTGTTGAGATGCATTCCTGAATGAGCCTGACCCAGTGAGACAGAAATCCATATGCAGTTAGGACGCGAATCAAGAAATTCCGATTCACTCTATCATAAGCTTTATTCATATCTAATTTGAGGGCTGCCACTTGTTTCCGAGTCCGTTGTTGTTTATTGATATGATGCGTAATTTCATGAGTGAGTAGGATATTATCCTCCATATGACGCCCCGGTATAAACGCATTTTGGTAGTCTGCAATTAGCCTTGGTAGCAGGTGCTACATTCTATTGACCAAACATTTTGCAACACATTTATAGAGCACATTATAGAGACTAATAGGGCGGAGATGGTTTACCTCTTGAGGTGGAACAATTTTTGGAATAAGAACCATAAGTGTAGCATTCCATTCCTTAAGTAGAAAACCGGTTGCAAAGAACCTTTGAGCCGCCGCTGTTATCCCGGGTCCAACGGTAGACCAATAATGTTTAAAAAAATCCGCATTATACCCGTCAAGGCCTGGAGATTTATTATCAGCCATAGAAAAGAAAGAGACCTTGATTTCTTTTGGAGTAAGGGGGCAGAGCAAAAGATCACGCTACTGAGGCGTAATAACAGGTAAGTCTAATTCTTTGAGAACCAGATCAATAGTACTATCGGAGATGGAGGCGGATGAAGTTAATAAGGTTTTAAAGTGACGGTGAACCACTTCTTCAATATCAGGAGGTGTACTAAGCCAAGAGCCATCCTCAAGTCGTAACATGTGTAGATGATTAGCATGCTGTTTTTGCCGGAGCTTGCGGAATAAAATTTTTGAAGGTAGATCACCTACTTGGATAATATTGTTGCGCAGTCTTTGCTTCCAATAAGTGATGGCGAGTGAAGCCTCATTAATCATTAAATTGTGTTGGCGTGTATATTCAGTCCCCTGTGTCGGGGTTATAATCTGAGAGGCTTGCAAGGATAAGTGCTTAAAAATTCGCTTCCAATTGATGACACCCCAAAATAATTTTCTATCCAAACACCAAGCTTTTAACCTTTTTCGCAGCACTTCTAGTCGACGTGTTAGCACATAAGCAGGTGAGCCAACCATATACAAGGACCATATTTCACGAACCATTAACCGTACCTCATTAAAATGGAGACTCCAATTTTCAATCTGATATGGACGATGTGCCGAACGGCAGGGAAGAGTAGGCTGTAATAATATTGGACCATGATCTGAATGGATTATAGGCATGTTTTTGATGTGAGTGTGCGGGAATTCCTGCATCTAGTCCATAGATGCGTACCCACGATCTAAACATTCCATAATTAGTTGATCCTCCTCCCTATTGTTCGTCCATGTAAATCGTGGTCCTGAAAAAGGAATGTCTTGCAAATTGAGACTGATCTTCCACGATATAAAATCTTCCCAGCCACGAATCAGAGCATTTCTCCCCAATTTGTCTGCATATTGGTCAAGTTGATTATATCCCCTATGATCAAATATCTGCTGTAATTGCTAAGTAGCTGATGTAATTGATTCCATAAAGCAAGATGGTGGCTGGTTTGCGAAGCTCTATACAGAAAGAGGCAGTGCTATGCTTGTCCATTTATTTCATTTATCTTACAAAGCAAAAAGTGACTCGAACTTTCAACAACATCTACTACATAAGGACCCCAAACAAAAAGTGCTAGACCTCCCCGAGTCTCGGAGGCATCTACTCCATAACAGCAGGTAGGATTCGTAGATTGTAACATTCTATTTACATGTTCAACACTAGTTTTAGTTTCTAACAAAAACAAAAAAGAGGGTTTAACTTACTTCAACACCCAAAAGAGGTAAGGAATTGCCGGGCTATCAAGACTATTTAGCCCTCGACAATTCCAGGAAAGGATGCTCATTGATGTGATGGTGGTTGATTAGGGTCAACCAACCCTAATAGTATCATGTTCGTCAGCGTCCCTAACCATTGAGGACTGCAACTCATTTATGTCGTCTGTTACTGGAGTCATTTCTTCATCAGTAGGTGAATTGGAGCTGACTGTTTTGCTATGTTTTAAATTCCATGTGCCTGTAGTATCCGGTGGTGACGTTGCGGCCAACCGCTTTTTCCCATCTGTAGATGCCGTCACAAAGTTGACCTCAACTCCCATATCACGAGGCATTGAGATATCTGTTAACGCTTTAGATTGCACACTCTCTGCCACTGAATTCACGCGCAAAGTAAAACCTCCCTTAGCATCCCATTCTTCATACCCTTTTTTCCATTTTTTCTTCAGAATCTGAGTTACAAAACCTGTAAATATAAAGGTACTATCTGCGGAGCGGCTTCGATCAAGAGCCCCACACGCCTGCGTTTACCAATGAATGCTTCATGGTTACAAGGAAGACCCAACATAATTTGTCTGTTCTGCGAAATGGCTGTTCCAGTAGTATCAGTGCCCTCTTCAGAATCAGAAGATGAAAAATGTAATTGTAATGGTGATGTTGGAGAGTAAATTTCATCTTCATAATTAGCATGCTCCACTTCCATGCCTATTTGTTCCTGCAATAAGGGGTTAAACACATTTGCAAACACAGGAGGAGAAATTCGAAATCTATTAGAAATAATGTTTGAGATATTTTGCAAATCAGGTGGTGACTCCGGAAAAGTATCAGCCATAGGGATATCTTCTGCCTCATAGAGACCCAAACCTTCTTCCATAACAGCAGCTGTCACCCTATGTTCAACCCAGTTACTCGGCCCAGCTTCATCTGGGCCAGGAGGATGAATATTCCAGTCATGATCCAATAGAGAAGTAAGCGGACCATGGCCTTCATTGATAGCACTCTGTGAGGGTGGGGATGAATTAGGCCTGTTATGTCGCGGCCCAATTGGAATATACAGGTCATTGATAATTTGAAGAGAGCGTTGGGCCCAGTTTGGTAGGTGAGAGTCCTGTACTCCATGTTGGTTCGAAGGGAGATTGGTATTCGTGGAACTGATAGGAGGAGGAGGTCTTGTTGAAAATCCAGGTGGAATAGATGGACTCCGTAAGGGGTCTGAAGTCTGATAGTTGGAGTTGGGGCTAGGCCTGCTACTAGGTGGGGTTATGGGATTAGTTGAAGTAGGTATTGGGTCTGTAGTGAGTGGGCATTGGGGGAGATTAAGTTCTAGATTTGTATTGGGCTCAGCTTCATTAGGCCTATTATTTGTTATTGAAGCTCTGGTATCTGTAGATAAACCAAACCGTTTCCCTGGTGATGCACTCGCACTCAACCTTGAATTTGTCCAATGGTGACTGTGGTAGTTTAGGGAAGGGTTCGATGAGCTTTGAATAAAATTATGGTTATTGGGTACATTTTCATCTGGATAGTAAGGGTATAGGTTAGGAGGGCGATGTGGTGGGAAGTCTGGTGATGTATCGTAAAATTCCTCAGGGGAAGAATCCGATGAAACTTGGTCTTGCAGGGAGAGATGAGGGAATAGATAAGGATCTTGGCTAGGGGGGCCATTTGTGGGAGAATGTGGTTTAGATTTATTCGAGGATTTCGATGGATGAACCGGTCCACCAGTCCTCGAAAAAGGTTAGTATACATAGTAATTCCTTCATTGGTTTGCAAAATTATCATACCAGTTTTCTCAAAACTTTGCACCCTTCGTAGAATTAGACGGTGGGCTTCATAGGCTGATAATGGACATCTCCCCGTATTATGTCCGACGCAACCACATTCTTTACAAAACTTCAAAATTCCTTCGTATCTAAAGTAAATTCATGAAACACGATTGCCTTCTATAGGTAAAAAACAACCAGGAATTAATGGCTTTGTAATATTGAAGACTAGCCTTGCTCGTAAGAAAGGTTGATGAGGGAGGCCCTGGTTGTCATCGTCGAGCGCTTCCACTAAGCCCACGTGACTTAACATACGAACTCTCCAATCTGTGTTAAGGTAGCTCCATGGTAAGTTTTGAATGCGTACCCAAATACGCACCATATTAAAATTCACGGTTGAAGGAACTTGATTTGCAGAACTCGGGCGAAAGGTAATCACTTTTCCATCGATGAAAGTGGTATTTAGCGTAAGTATCGCATCTCTATCCAAAAGATTTTGACACTCGAAAATAAAGTACGCCCCCATACGATGGATGCGGATGGGTTCACGTACCTCCCAGTGGTTATTAACTATATTTGCAACAAAACTTGCATTGGGAGGGTTATGGTCGAAAAACATACCTATTACTACATGGGACCAGCGGAGAGATGAAGATATTTGGTTATTTGGGGGGTGGTGGATGAGAATTCCCATTCTCTACATCATGATCCGCGGTTGGTGTCGAAAGCTGGAGTGGTTCGGATTGTTTGGGATATTATGGGGTAACTATTCATTTTCGGTAGATAGTATTGTGAGTTGAAAAAGATTTTTGTTGAGTTAAGAAAAATGGAAGATCTAGATATCTCCAGTAGAAAGAGAGTGGAAGTAGTAGAAAAAGGATGTTTAGGAATTTAAAGTAACGAAGTAATGATGAAACAAGATTTTTTTTGGATGGGATTTAAGTTGCGTGGAAGACATCTGGATGAGACAAAGGGAATTTGCAGGTGATAACTGCAGTTTTTACAGGATAAGGCGGCTGATAGGACACCTGAAGAGATCGTTGTCGGCCGCCTATGTTTCTCTTTTGCAAAGAGCGTTTCTCTCCCTAACTTTTAGGGTTTTACTTACTGAGATATCTATCTCATAAATTGATGGGTTATAATTATAGCAATAATGGGGTAATAAAAGGGTGGTTACAAAGCTTAATAAAAACCAGAAAATATCCCATTTAGCTGAAGAGTTTTCAGCCGGCAAATAATGGAACATTTTGGACTATGCTCAGAGCTTCAAACGGTCCAAAACGCACTACAAAATTGATAAAATATTAAACGTATCCTAACGCGTCTTTTAACTCAAATAAAAATAAATAACATTTCAAAGAAATATAATAATATCATATACTAAATAAATTTAATTTTTGACAACTTGACAAAATATATTTTATACGAGATAATTATTTTTAAAATAAAATACTCAAGTTTTAGTAAAAAAAAAAAAAGATCGATTAAGGGAACATTAAATAAGTACGAAAAACTTAGGAGCCAAAATTCAGGGTGTTACAGTTTAGCCGACAAATGTTTTGGTACGCGAAAAACTTCTTGGTCTGTCAGAACGAGTTCTTAACGTCGTTCACGTATACTCAATTTGTCGTGATGACTTTCCTCCATGTGGTCGTAAAAAGTAATGTTAGATAGTTTTCTTTGAAGTACACTTGTGCAAGCCGTCAACGACTTGCTATGTCTGAGGCGTTTACTATCCATGGCATCCTAGATCATGGTCTTGGTTGGTGACGATATTAGGATCGATATGTGATGCATTTCCACCAGAAAAGCACGACAATTAGAAATTAACAAATAAAACTTTGCTACTTATTTCCTGGTGTAGTCGGGAAGTCAACGATGGATATGGTCTTTGCGTCATCACGATCTATATTGGTTAGTTGGATTTGACATCAGCAATCTGATTGTTGATCCTCAACTTCATAACTACTTCGGCTCATGCTTAGACTTTGGTCACACTAAGGCGTTGTTCCATACTTTGATAATAATTAATTAAAACTCTAGTCTCGGTGTTCATTTTACGACGCCACTTTGCGCTTTGATTTCGCTAAATTTTCGGATGTCAATTGGCGTCTAGACGTTAAGGCATATTCTGACTTCGCCATGCACATGGTCATAACGCACATAAGGCGATTAATCACTACCCCGACACTGGCGCTCTAAATGAGGGTATATGGTGATGGACTGCACTTTGCATTTTGTAATATTTTTTGAGGACGTGTCTAAAGGGAAAATCTAGTCATCAACCCATGGTGGGCCCCAAATTATTTATGCCAAATCAAATAAGGGACAATCTTTGGTTGAGACATCGATAAGTATATTAGAATAAGAGAAACAAAGGACGAAATTCAAGTGACAAAAAATAAAGAAAGGGAAGACAATAAGGTGATGCAGAAAACCCTCACTAAAGATGGGTAAAAATTGCGGATGACCTACAAATTCACCAATCTAATATGATGTTGGCGTTAAAGCCACATTGAATACATGTACATTGTATGTTTATACGATGTTAATATAATCTAAAGTATTTTACTAAGGAAGAGTTATACAAAAGTATCTTTGAGAAAATATAATTACTTTTGATGATCGTGGAGTTATAAGTGTTTAAGTGAGGAAGACCTTTGGTGACGTATCTTTTGTAGGTTGTCTCATCTGAATCCATGTTAAATAATGCTGAGTTTCTCTCCTTTTATAGCTCTTTAGGCGGTTGTAAGTGGTTTCCCAAAGAGACATGTGCCTCCTACAATGTAGTACATAGTGGTTGTACCTATGACTTAGTCTGCTTGCTGTTTGTGGACTCCTACAAGTATTGTATATTGCTTTGACTAGTTCTAGGGTAGTAGTAAGTGCTTCCTTGATTATGGGAGCGGTTACCACAACTTCGTCTGGTCTATTGATCCTTCTCGTCATTTGACTGCATGTCGCGTCGGTTAGTGTTGTTGGCGTCACATAGAGTATAAATTAGTTATAAATGTCCTTGATTGGCTCCTTGATTCTCTCTGGCCAATGGTTTTGACGTTGGTTGCCAAGTAATCCTTTATCCCATGTGTCATTGGAATAGTCAAATGAATGGAAATAAGGATCACATAAATATAGGAACAACTTATTGACTTTTTTTGATGTTGGTGATCGCCTCCTAGTATTTAGGGATTTCTTCTAAGTTGGTTATGTTGTTTGGCGCGGACTACTAGCTTTCAAGCGTCGCCACGATACTCACCTTTTGTTGCAACGTCACTTTCTTGTTGTCACGACGTTGATAATCGTTCATCGTGATGTCACTCGTTTGTCGTCCAGACATCACCCATCTGTAATAGCCCGTACTTCTCGAGTTGTTAGCTTTACTCGCTTAGCAATTACAAATCTCAATTAACACCAAAATAATAATAATCACTTATGAATTAGATAGTACTCGCAGCATAAACAACCTGAAATATACGATCCTGGACATGTGGGTTATGGGCCACAAAACAATATCCTTTATATAAGACTTCAAATTAGATAGTCATTCAATCTCAAATTCCAAGGCAAAATCATAATCTATATCGTAAGTAGTTCTAAATAAACTCCTCCTTATACAAACTTAATTCTCGGACCTTAACCCACAATACACAATTTGAATCATGACTTTGCTCTCAACTCAATTCCGGCTTCCAACACAATCTTGCAAATGACCGAAGAAATAAAACTAAGAAATATCCAAAATACGTGGAAAACTTGTAACTCTTACTTCAACCCGTCAAAACATTTTCATTTCAATCGTCTTAACACTTTGAAAGCAACAATGACTTCATTTAAAATGTATGGCTGGCTTATCTCAATCTCCTTACACAAATCGTTGGCAAGTACAGGCTTTGGAAAAACTTCACTTATCAATTCAACACTTCAAACAATACAAAAAAATACATATAGAGGCAATCCAAAATTGCATCTAAATATATATCTGTAGCCTCTAATGGTGTTTAGAAGCAATTTTCTCGCTTCCTCTAATTAGTCCGTCGCTAATTATAGGTTGCCCCTAATGCCACCTTTTAGAGACAAACAAGTTATGGTGTTGCTAATTATTGGTTGCCCCTAATGCCACCTTTTATAGACAGACAAGTTATGGTGTTGCTAATTGTTGGTTGCCCCTAATCCCACCTTTTTTAGGCACAAAACTTGAATTGTTGCTAAAGCCACTTACATTTAGAGGCGACCACCAGGCAGTCGCTAATTATAGGTTGCCTCTAATGCCATATTTTAGAGGCACCCATAAGTTTGTCTCTAATTTTAAATTGCATCTATTGCTTATTTTTTGGGGCACACAAATATTGTTTCTAAAACCACTTATGTTTAGATGCAACTATAAATTTTGCCACAGATTCTAATTTAAGGCAACCACTTCTTTTGCATCTAAATATATTTAGATGCAATTATGTTTCATAGGTTCAAAACACATTTAGGGGTATTTATACATGTTGCTCCTAATTATATTTAGATGCAACTGTAAAATTTTATAAAGTAGCTTTTTAGATGCACCAAATTGTTATAATGATATTTAATAATGCTACGTAATTTTTAATATTATTTATTTATTTACTTATTTTGCATAATAATTCGGAAATTAACATAAATGGAAGAAAGAAATTATAGATTTATCAAAGAAAGAAATATGCATTTATATAAACGTGACAACTATACACAATCCAAAATAATATCCATAGATGGTGAAACATAATAACCTAGCTAGAAAGTTTTAACATAATCATTCCCATATATCTAAGGAGCCAAAATCTAAGTAACTTAAGCTATGTAGTCAACGCACCATATCTGCCAATCTGTTCCAAAAAGTATTTTCCCAAAAAATCTCCTAAATATGTAACTGTTGTACATCTTCACTAATAGTACTAAGCCGGGCTTAGTAATACCTTGTAACCTCATCGTCACTAATACTACTATCACTGTCGATCTCTATGACCTCATATTCGTCGCTTTTACAAGCTATAGCAGAATATCCATCCCCTTTCAAGATCTCTATGACCTCATCATCACTGTTTTCACTTTCACTGTCCTTATATATGTCTTCTTGGTCAAAGATCATGACCCCAACCCCGTTGTTCGTCCTCCTCCTGTAAGACCTTCTTCTAGGAGCAACCAATCCTGAGTACAAACCAAAAAGATCGAGCATTAAAATTCAAAAATAACATATATAATAAAAAGAAAAAGAATACAGAAGATGTGGTCTTCCATGTGCCAGGTTAATAATGTTACATGGTATACCAGAAGATAACGCATAAATTACAACGCAAGCAAGAGATAAAAAGCATCATACACTGCAAGAGAGTAGGTTGTGAAGATTCTAATCTCTGCAACTCAGAGCCTCAGAGGTAAAAGGCATATCTTCAGACCAAGGTCAGAAGACAGTTTAAGCGCACAGGCAGAAGCAGCGAAATAAGATTAACAATATGAAGTATCCACCAAGCAAGTAAGATTAAGAATATGAAGTGTTAACACCTTCTGCTGTAACAGAAGTAAAAATTTTAGTGATTTTTAAATGTCAAACTATAACACATTAATAAACAAGACATTTTGCTAAGGCCCAGCCCAAACCTCCCATTTATTATACATATAGCAGGAGAAGAAGAGGGCAGGCAGTGATAAGTAGCTGCGCTTATCTAAGGATAAGTCACTAAGGGGGATGTACTGAGTATGAGAGAATATTGAAGCAAGGAAAGAATCTGTTAGGCTGTTAGGTTGTTAGGCCACCTGTACTTGGCAGGCCACTAAGGCCCACTCAGTAGTAAATATTGTAATAAATAGCCTGAAGGAGAGGGAGAAAAGGGTATGCAGAAATTGAGTGTGGTTATTCTAGTGGGAGAGCACCTCACCTCTCGAATGTGAGGGAGTTGTAATTGTGGATTCACTGATCCTCAATACAACTTCTATCTTTGTGTGTTTGTTTGCTGTTAATTTTCTGCTATTTCAGTAGCTACAATTGTGAGAATCTAGCAAATTTCTGTAACACAATTACACTATTAACATTACACCAAAAACCTTATACATTCATCTTCTTAACAATTGTGATCACATTCAATGATTTTATTAATGAACTGCTAATTAACATAAGGTCACCAGGTTTATCTCATAAGAGGAAAACATTCATCTTCTTAACAATTGTGATCACATTCAATGATTTTATTAATGAACTGCTAATTAACATAAGGTCACCAGGTTTATCTCATAAGAGGAAAACATTCCTTGGTTTATTGACATGAACATAGAATATCAATAAGAAGCAAAAAAGAGGCCCTCGTGACATAAGTCCAGCCTGGACATAGTTAGCAACACAGCAAATTCAAATTCCTTTCTCCCTATGTGTCTCCGATAAGCCCAGATCAGGAAATAAAGTGCAGCAGCACAGCAAATAGTCTTAAACTGAATTCAAGCCACTAACCTCTCAAGCCATAAATTTCATAAACATATCAATACAATCACAAGTTCACAATACAATTATTAAATAAGAAAGTTAAAAAAGAAAAAGAAAGAACCTGAGAAGCAAAACAAGAGGAATCAAGTTACCTTAGATCAAGGAGCAACAACAACCTCAAGATGATTTGTAAATAATACTAGCTCAATTCATGAATATCAATTTTGATATGAACTCAGGCACATAGGTTTCTTGCATAAGGTTAACAAACATAGCTAGTCTGATACATACACTGCCATCCCATTAAAGAGAGAAGAAAACAAGAGGAAAAGGTTTTATGTACCATTAATGGCTGAGGTGAATCCTTCAATTGACTGAGCACTTCAATTT
Source organism: Beta vulgaris subsp. vulgaris (assembly GCF_026745355.1). Taxonomy (NCBI): domain Eukaryota; kingdom Viridiplantae; phylum Streptophyta; class Magnoliopsida; order Caryophyllales; family Amaranthaceae; genus Beta; species Beta vulgaris. Next base: position 25,329,328 of record NC_079209.1, read on the forward strand.
GCTATCAGTCACATAATAAAATTTGAAAGCCGAAAGACATCATAATTTAAGAACCTACTATATCTCTATATCATCATCTATAGATTGGTCACATCTTCCACAACCTAACATTGCTGCTACTTTAACATGCTACAATATAGGTATTAGTTTAGTGAATAGGGTATAAATTCTGATTCTTTAATAATGTTTCATGGATTTTGTAGTATTATGAAAATAAAGAGTTTTTGTTAGTAATATCAGATTACATTATGTTTATAAAATTCTGCCTTCTATCAATTGTATAGCATGGTTAGATTTCGAATTATGCGATTATGGGTTATTTACTGAATTCATAACAAGACTTCCTTAGAGACTCTGAATTATTCTTGCAATTGCCATCGTAGGCAGTAGCATGTTAGGTTATATACTAGTTCCTCCGTTCCTAAAAGATTTTTCGTTTCTTCTTTTCACGTTTACTAGTGTAGGTTTTATATCATTCGCATCTTTAATTACATATTAGGAAAAAAATTATAAAATTCTGATTTAAGAACATAGAATTTTCTTATACTTTAACATGCTGCTAGAATGATTTGCCCTGTCCAACACTATTTTTTCCCCTTATTTCCAACAACAACAACAACAACAACAACAATAACAACAACAACAACAACATAATACCAGAATTAAAGGGACGTATTTAGACCTTCTGATTTGAAAAAAAAAATTATTAACTAAATTTAACAAAAAAAAAACTATTTTATACCTTCAGAATCATCAACCATCTTCTCCTTCCCCTTATTTCCACCCGCATTTTTCGGGGATGAAACCCATGCTTTCTTCCGTTCCTTTTCATTGACCAATTCGCTCCCCTTTGCTGGAAGGGCACACACAATTTGCCTACCTTCTGCAACATCTTCTGCAATAGTTCTCATGACCGTGTTGAAGGCTGTTTTGGCATATGGACTCATGAATGGCATTGTTGCTTTGTTTCCCCTCAAAGAAAGAAAGAAATCTAGGAATTTTCTTTCACTGATAAGGTCGAAACAAAGTTTCAGCCATGCCTTTCTTTGTGGATCTTCTTCAATTTCATAAGCTATTTTTAATGGTGTTAGATCTACCATTTTTTGGTGTTTTGGGGTTAGGTCTACTGGAAAAAGGGAGGGAGGGAATGAACGCACAAGAGGATGAACGCACAAGAGGGAGGGGAATGATGAATGCACAAGAGGATGGGAATTAGGGTTTAATGGGAATTAGGGGGTCATATAGTTGGTTTGGGAAAGGGAAGGGAAGAGGTTAGGAGGTTTGTTTCGTTAAGGTGGGAATCTATTTCAGAAATAAAAATTTTTCCCTCCTTAAGTTATCTTCATTATATCTTAGATTTTTGGGTTTGAAAAATTCTGAAATTATACCGTAAATAATATCTAAGATTTTAGAGAATTTTCATATTTTCTTCTTTATACAACAGATATTTCGTTTTCGGGAAAAAATATTCATTTAATGTTCCGTATGAAATAAAGGGCATGTTCTCTTCGGTATAAAATAGCTGAACTGAACTGAACTGAACTGAACTGAATTGAATTGAAATTGAATTAAATTGAAATAAATTGAATTGAATTAAATTAAATGTAATAAATATATACATAATATTCAAATAATAATAATATGAATATTAAACAATAATTATAATGATAAATAATAATAATGAATAATAATAGTATTTTGGATATTTTTAAATGATAGTTATAAATAAATAATATTAATAATCATAAATTATTAATAATAATAATAATTAATGATAATAATGATAATTGCATCAAATATAAACCGTTTTGACGCGATTTTATTGGTCTATGAGCTAAAAAAGTGTGTTTATGTGTGCTTTTGACCTAAGCCATGCATGTTCATCCTAATAATAATAATAATAATAATAGTAATAATAATGAGTAAAGCTACAATAAACAAAATAATATATAGAAACAACAACAAAAACAATAACAATAATAATAATATTTAACAAAATGGTTATAAAAGATTGGAGCTGAACTGAACTGAACTGATTGGAGCTGAGTTGAACTGAACTGAACTGAACTACTTGGAGCTGAACTGAACTAAACTGAACTGATTGTAGCTGAACTGAACTGAACTGAAAATAAGTTGGGGAGAACAGGCCCTAAGATAAATTTCTGCACGATCACACGTAGTCATAATATTGGCAACAATTAATATTTTCAGAATTTTCTATTTGAAGTAAATAACATGCATTCACTGATAACTTCTTAACAAAGACTCAATTATTGATTTATATTTATGAGCATAAGTTGCTAATAACTCTGCTATGAAGAATGTATTAACTCACCAAACTAATTTATCAACACATAAAATATCTTACCCTATTAAATTTATCGATACCCTTGATTGAGTCATGAGTGAAAGTTAACCATTTACTTGTGCATAAATCTTCATCATTGTACTGGCTCCATTTAAACTTCTCTGTTGTTTTGATTGTGGTTTGAATAATTACCTCCTATTCTATAGCCTCATTTGATTGAGGAGCTTCAGATTATGCACCAGACCCCTGACATGGTGGTTCTTGGTTCATGATAGATGCCCTTATATTATTGTCATGTCTTCTATCTTTATGCACCAAATTAGGTTCACTCAAAGATGGAGGTTGTTGGTGGTAGCCTAATGCAGTTGGCCTAATCATACGAGGATAGTAAATCAGAGGGTCAAGGGTAATTGGAAGATTTTGATTATAACAAGCGATTATGATGGTGTTAGTTCACATCTACGTATAGGTAATTTCGAGGCGTTGGAATTATATAAGAATTGGAGATATATATTTGAGTATTTAATTTGGCTGTTGTTGTGGTGAATTATTTTCGGTGTTGGAGGAATTTTGTTGATAGTCATAATATTGGTGATTCGATCTCATTTATTTAGAACACTCACTCACAAATCACTTAAAAGAAACTTTACAAATCACGTTATAAAAATCACGCAAATCACTCAAACAATCAGGAAACTTTATCTCTATTTAAAATAATAATTAAATTATTACTTTTTTATAGTGTTTCCTATATATAATAAAACTTTTACATTAATAAAATTGGACGTATCTTTTTCTATTATATAGCAGCGATTAATTATCAAGGTAAAAAGGTTTATGTAAAATATATATCATTCAAGAATTAAAGTACAACATATCTCTATTATATAACGAAAGGGGGAGAGCTATGGTGTCCCCGAATGAAGAGACTATATGTTACCCGCTTCCCATTCTAAATTACAAATTTACTTACAAATCAAAAGGTGGCTTAAAACAAAAATACCAATTATAACACTATGAAATCAATAAAGTTTGATCATTAATTCAGGTGTTTTGAGCTAACGTACAGAGGTCTTGAGAGACACGTATTTATTAAACCGAGGTGTTAAAAAATTGGAAGATTTTAAAATTGGAAAATTGAAATAAAAAACTCACATGCACCTTAATTAAGATAATTTGTGACTTAAAGAAGTAAAAAGTAATAAAAGTAATCCATCCCCTCAAATAAATTAAAATAATAAAGAATCCTTGAATTAAAAAAAACTCAAAATTAGGAGAATAACCGCAATTAGGAACTATCTCCTTCTTCCCCTATCTTCTTCGGTTCTTCCCATATCTCGCACAAAAAAAAGGCCAATTCAACACCGAAAAATCTGCTATGCATTCTCAAAGAATTATTCAGATCTTCCAAAAAAAGCAGGGAATTATTAGCGAGAAATTTGAAGTGAAATTAAGTGAAAAAGCAATTGACGATTTCCCTCCTTATTTTGGCGGTAAGTGTTACTTTAGTTGATTGTTTGCTTGTATAATTCATTCAATTATACAAAATCACGCACAAGATAATTGAAATTCCTAATTTTTTGAAATTATAAATTTTTTTGTAGAGTGTTCAATATTCATTGATACTGAATTGGAAGAAGGAGTTTACTTTTAACACCCTGAATTGCACCGTCTTAATATTCAGGTAAATTTTTTTGCAGAGTGTTCAATATTCATGTTTTCATGTAATTTTAGCTAATATATACCAACTAGAAGCCATTTCAATTACTTAACGTAATTTTTCTAATATATATCATGGCATTAATTTGGACTACTTTGATGCAGTGGGATAACTGTGAAGATCAAATTGCTGTTATTGGTTTGGGCTTCACAACTGTCATTGCATTATGGGCATCACTAAATTTGGTTGCGGTAAGCACCATAGATATTTCTTGTGTTATGTGAGATTAAGATTTAGAGTTGCTAGTGAGAAAATTTGGAAACTTTGCTTCGGAGTTGTGTTGAGAAGATTAAAGAGCTTTTTGTAGTCTTATATTTTGCTTGAATTAGGATCACATGAGTTGATAATACCTAGAATGAGTGCACACTGATTATCTACTTTCTGGTTTTTGATGAATTTACGACCATAGATGCTCAACAAACATGGTAGACTAGTGTGGAGATGAGCAAGACTTGCCTGACAAGGGAAGATAATTTGAATGTTATAAGAAATTAGGCATCTTTCTTCTAGTTGATTTTATCTTCTTCCTTACAAATTGCCTCACTTACATGTAATACTAAATGTTTATGCTACTAAATTATAATATGCTGTAACGAACTTACATCCTTATCCTAAAAATTGTAGATAGTCATACTGTATGTAGTGATTCTAGCATATCTAATTATCATAAAATGTTAGATTAGAAAATTCAGATTTAATTTGTTACGAAGCTGCATTTTAACTGACTGAAATTGGTTCTTTATTTATAATCATGTTTGCTAGGTTTGATGATTTTACTTTGAAATTTGAGTTTGTTTGATTTCCATCTTATGAAATTTGAGTTACGCCAACAGTTGTAGTTATTTTATAGTTTTGTACATGACTAAATTATTCATCTACTTGGATCAAAGGTAGGACACTATGGAATCATATAATCGTGCCTGGATGCTATACAAGAAAAATGACCCCAAGTATAGAACTGGTGTGAAGAAGTTCTTAGAGTTTGCTTTTACACAAGGAAAAGGAAACCAAGTTGTGCCATGCCCTTGTCTGAAATGCAACAATGAGAGGAGGAAAACCAGGCCGGATATTGAATTAGATCTGCTAAAGTTTGGGATTGTTAAGAGTTACACACGTTGGGTACGACATGGTGAAAGCTTTGAATGCCAAGTTGATGCAAATGCTTTAGATGACTCGCATCAAAATGTAGAGCATAATTATATGAGTGACATGTTGTATGAAGCATTTGGAATGGCGACACAAGAAGTAGATGCTGAGGTTGGAGAAGCTGTGGATGCAAAGGCTAAGGTTGGTATTCAAGGAGATCCAAGTGAAGAAGCCAAAACATTTTATAAATTAATGGAAGACATTGAGTTGCCGTTATATCCAGGCTGTAAAAACTTTTCAAAGTTGTCCTTTCTGCTTAAGTTATTTCACATAAGTGCTTAGGGGGATAACAGATAAAAGTCTTTCTATGATTCTTGATCTTTTTAAGGAAGCATTGCCGGAGAATAACACTTTGCCAGAATCCTTCTACGAAGCTCAAAAGACGGTGAAGAAGTTGTCTCTTAACTCCATCAAGATTGATGCTTGTCCCAATAATTGCATGCTATTTTGGAAAGAGCATGCTAATGCGGATGAATGTATAAAGTGTCATGCATCAAGATGGAAAAAAAGGAACAAGGGAATGGAAATCCCACTACATAACCTAATCCCAAAAAGCTTCCATGTCAGACAATGAGGTATTTCCCTTTAATACCCAGGCTTCAGAGAATGTTTATGTCATCTAAAATTCGCTAGTATGAGATGGCATTCAGATGAACGTCAGAGTGACGATGGGGTAATGACACATCCAGCCGATTCAAAACTTGGAAATCATTTGACGATAAATATCCATCTTTTGCCTCTGAAACACGAAATGTTCGCCTTGGTTTAGCAAGTGACGGCTTCAGTCCCTTCAGAATGGACATATTCCCCATAGCACATGGCCAGTGGTTCTAATACCATATAATTTGCCTCCATGGCTTTGCATGAAACAACATTCTCTGATTTTGTCCACGCTCATTCCAGGCCCTAAGGGACCTAAGAAGAATATTGATGTGTATCTCCAACCTCTAATTGAGGAACTTAAGTTGCTTTGGAATGTTGGTGTGGAGACGTATGATGCCTCAAAAAAAGAGAAGTTTAGGTTGTTCGCTTCTTTGTTATGGACTGTTAGTGACTATCCTGCTTATGTGATCTCTCTGGATGGAGTACGGGAGGAGAAAAAGGTTGTCCTACTTGCAACAGTGACACATCTTCAGAATGGCTAAGAAATGGGGGCAAGTACTGTTACATGTGTCATCGCCGATTTCTACCCATTGATCATGAATGGAGGTACGATGGGGCATCTTTTGACGGCACACATGAGATTAGACCAAAGCCAAAGGAGTTCACGAGTGAGGAAGTGCTTGAACAATTAGTGGATGTTTAATGTGTTACATCTTTTGAGACTCCTACTAGGAAGAGAAATCGACGCAAAGATCAAAAGAACAAATGCAAAGCAATATGGAGAAAAAAGAGCATTTTCTATGAGTTGCCGTATTGGAGTAGTCTTCTAGTGCGTCATAATTTAGATGTGATGCACATTGAGAAGAATGTTTGTGAGACCTTACTTGCTACGTTGCTTGACATAGAAGGGAAAAGTAAGGACAATCTGAATGCACGACATGATTTGAAGGAAATGAAAATTAAGAAAGTCCCAGCATGCTAAAGAACGAGAGATGGTAGTTGGGAGATTCCCCCGGCTCCTTACACGTTATCCTTGGAGGAAAAAAAGAAGCTATGTACCTTCCTGACGAGTGTCAAGTTCCCTGATGGCTATGCTTCAAATATCTCCCAAATTCATTGCTGAGAGAGCGCAAATTGGCAGGCTTGAAAAGCCATCGCTACCATGTCATTATGGAGCATCTTCTTCCTCTTGCTATACGTGATTGGCCGAAGTCACTGTCCACACCACTTATTAAATTGAGCTCATTTTTCAAGGAGTTGTGCGCTAAGACATTGAATGTGAAAGACTTAGAAATAATGGACAAGGATATAGCCGTCATCCTATGCGAGCTAGAAAAGATTTTCCCACTGCTTTCTTTGTGATTATGATTCACCTGTCGGTACACCTTGCAAAAGAAGCAATGATTGCAGGACCCATTCAATATCGTTGGATGTACCCTATTGAGAGGTATGTAGCTTAATATAGTTTGGAAGATAAAAACATCAAAATTTATTATCTTCTTGACTTGCTTGCTTAGTTTAGTTGTTCCTCTTTGTAGGTATTTATGTAAACTGAAGAGGTACGTTCGTACAAAGGGGTCCTGAAGGGTCGATAGCAGAAGGCTATCTTCTAGAGGAGTGTCTGACATTTTGTTCAGGATACATGGAGGATATTGAAACACAATTCAATGAGGAAGATAGAGTCTATGACTGTGTGATCATGGTGATGCTGACGATCGATTACCCATTTTTAAGACAAGTGGTCGAGCGGTCGGGAAAGTCACACCTCGATCATTAACAACACAAGAATGGGAGGATCTCCATTTTTATGTGCTCAATAATTCTGATAATGAAGCCATTCATTGAGTACGTTTTAGTGTTCTACAATCATACCATCTACAAATATGCTAAGTTTGTAATTCACCATTATTGTCCTATTTTGCACTAGTGAGTATGAGCGTGAAGTTCAAACACAACAAAGATGAAAATCGCTAGGAAGCGCAAGTTCATTCAATGGTTCAAACATCGAGTAAGATAAAATAACGAGAAAGTTGCCTCCATCATAGGTCATCTTATGTCTACCTATTTACGTATATAAAATGGAATGAAGTTTTGTAGTGACTGTGACTGAACATGTACAGGCCTTAGCGGATGGCACATCCCGTGTTGTAGCGACTGTGAACTGCTACATGGTAAATGGTTCTATGTTCCGTACAAAGGACAGTGAAATGGAAAGAGAGACACAAAATAGTGGGATTGTTGTGTTGGGGGAAAATGATCTTGAATATTACGGTCTGCTGCGCGAAATCATTAAAGTACAGTACACAGGAGGAAATCGTGTCACTTTGTTCATGTGTGATTGGTGGTATGTTCATAGTCATGGGCGAGGAATAACTAAAGATTGCTTTGAATTCATCAGTGTCAATATTGGAAAGGTGTCGGGAAATGATCCCTACGTTTTAGCTTCACAAGTTGGGCAAGTGTACTATGTTCAGGACGTTGCGAAGCCAAATTAGAAGGTTGTAGCGAAGGCAAACCCAAGGAACTTCTACGACGATCCTGAAATACTTGTCCAAGATAGCATTGGGGAAACAACAAAAGTTTAATGTGTTTGGCTTTTTTTTTAAATTGATCCATTATAGGGATTTAATAATTCCATTTATGTTGATAGAGTTGTGAAACCATTTGTACGTAGTTTAATGGGTTTGGCTTTTTCTTTAAAAACAAAACAGTGCTAGTAGATAGAGATAAATCAAATTACTGATGTTGCAATATTATCAACTTAAGCTCATTTCCAGCATTATGTCCTGCTCCATAGTGTATCCCGGCGATTATTTTCTTCTATTGCTGCAATATTATCAACTTAGCTGTTTTTTCCATTCTTTTTCGTGCTATTGAAATTTTTATGGTAGTAATTATAATTTGTCTGTTTGTTTGAGTAAGTAATGATAATGTTTTTTGTTTAGCGTGTTTTTCTTCGGTGTTGGGAGTTTTTCATGAAAATGTCCAGACCAAGACATCCAGGAAAAATGTTGAAGGTCCAACAAATGAGTAAGAGAAGCTGAGACTTCAAAGGATTGAAGCTAACAAGACAAAGTTGGAGAATCTAGGTGTGAAACGCATTATGGCTAGCATGAGTAGTCTAGTGGATAGCACGAAGGAGAAGAAGGAGGTGAGCAAGATCAAGAGTAAAGCTACCTTAGATCAAGATAGTGACTACTCACCGGAGGATGATCTTTTGGATGATGGAAATGACGAGGAAGCCACTTTTGCAAACAAGAAAAGGAAGGTATGTTGAGTTAGATTTACAAATTTCTTTTTACTGATTAAGGTTGCATATTTGCTCTTAGTATTGCAAATGGCTTTTGATATGTTCTTATTATGTGTGACAAGGTGTGAAATTATTCCCCCTCCATGCACTGCGGGGGTGGGGGGACTGTGCAAGTGTGTGGGCAGTGGTAGTGGCATGGCAAGGCATTGGTTGTTATAGGAAAGGGAGGACAGGGTAGGGAGGGTAGTGAGGGGGTGGGGAGTGGCTGTGAGAGGGCATGGAGGGGTGGGGATCAGTTGTGACAGGGCAAGGAGGGGGTGGGGAGTGCAGGCAGTTGATGGAGGGTATAGTGTGTGCAGTGGCAGGGTAGGGAGGGGGGTGGGGAGTGCAGGTAGTTCAGGAAGGGGGCAGTGTGTGCACTATGCAGTGGATGTGTGGGGAGTGGCAGGTGGGTGAGGGCAGTGAGCAGTGAATGTGTGCAGTGGCAGGGAGGTTGGGAAGTGAGTGTGTGCAGTGAGTGTGGGGAGTGCAGGGTAGGGAGGGGGTGTGCAGTATATGAACACAAATCGAAACATAGCCATGGCAATATATGAGGCACCTGAACATAACCCCAAATAAACATAGGCGATCTTACCAACTAAGCATCCTTAGAGCTATGAGCTAACTGGTACATACTCAAAATAATAATAAAATTCGAGGAAAAGTTGCACATCACATAAGTCAGTCATATCATGAAATAGGGTATGTACAGCAGAATCACTAGTAGGAAATGAACTATTACGTGGTACACTCATGTTCATCTAGTTTCCTAAGCTATAATGTCAGAACATAGAAGTCTACATATTCTGCAGAGAATTACCTCTTTTCAAAAGTAGCAGAGGTATATGTGCTTCTTCAATAATTCTTTGTGCGTTGCTTAGTTAGATGATATATGAAGAAGTTAGAAAAATTAGGAGGTCTGGTACATTTGTAACTGCATAAAGGGTTGATACACTTGTAACTGCATACATTTTTTATACACTTGTAACTGCATACATTTGTAACTGCATACATTTTTGAGACACTTGTTTTCTACATCCAGTAGATGATCCTTTATGTTAGATGCATCTATATTTTACTATTTGAAAATGGCAGGCACATAACAAGGACTGTGCGAATAAGGGGACGAAAAGGAACTTCATTTTACCGGGTGCAATCGGCTATTTGTTGACGCAGAGCAAAAATGTGCAAGGGAAAGGAAACAAAGGGGGAAATGTGCAGCTAACAACAGCCCTCAAAGTCTTACAGAAAGGTTCGCCTTTTAAACCACACTCGTTCCATTTATGAAAGTCATTAGATTTAGTTGCATTCTAATATCTTAGCTGCGAAATCACTGCAATACAGCGATCACTAGTCAACAGGAGGCGGAAGTTCAAGACAAGATGGACTTCGATGAAGGTATACTAGTCCATATGTATATATATAGGATTTAATAACAGAATACCTATGATAAATGAAATTATGTACTTCTACGCATTATAGTGTCTGAGATTGTTTAATTTTCTCACAGAAATGAAAGAGTCCGATGAAATTGGGAAGGCTAATGTGGGAGATAGTGAATTTCATGAGCGAGAAAGTGATGGAATCGATACAAGAGAATCCCAAAAAGCAATTGACCAAGAAGGTGTGTCTAAAGAGCCATTGCCTCTTATTTCCTTTTTTTGATTGATGAATGTGTTAGCTTCCAAGAGAATTGATTTGAACATGTAAAGTGTGTTTTTTGACGGAAAATTGAAATTTGGGTCAGAAGGCTCGATGGAGAAGAAAGGCGAAAGCATGCTAACAGGAGAAAAGGAGGCATCTAATGAAACAGGTATGGTGTGGCTCATTTATTTAAAGACATACCCTACGCCTATTTTTTTAAGACAATATTTATTTTTATTCAAATTATTGTGTCAGGAAAGGGAAAAACGAAGAAGTCATATAAAACCAAAACACCTAGAGGTCCTACAAGAAATTTACAACTGGCTAAAATGAGACCCAATGAGAAGAGAAAGGTAGATTTTGATGTCAGTGGTCAACCAATAGGTGTCAACAGAGCTAAGCTGTCAAGTTACTGTGGTTCCCTCGTCAGAGATCCTCTGAATGCGCCACTTTATCGTATTGAAGAATTTTCACAAGTTCCACAAGAGAATAAGGAGAAGATGTTGAAGCTCATTTTGGTAGAACAATACTTCCACAAGCATTGATAATTCTTCAATATCTTTTACGAACTTTATTTTCTAATTAGAACATTTTTCATGTGCAGGAAAAATTTGATATTGGGCTGGATGATGTTAAAGATCAAGAGTAACGTGAAAAGAAAAGAAAAGATAAGAGGAAGTATATCATGACATCTTTGAACAAGAAGTATCGGAATTTTCGTGCACGTTTGAAGAGAGAATATTATGACACTGAAGAAAATGATGACGACAGACTGAAAGAAGATAATAGGCCCCCAAGTGTTGACGAAAAAGACTGGGAGTGGCTTGTATCATACTTTGGCACTCCAGACTTTCAGGTTAATGCACCCTTGTACATTGCATAGATTTCTTTATTTATTTTCAATTTTTTATCATTTCACACAATTGTAATTTGTTTATATTTGAATTTAATAGAAAAAGAGTCGCGGTAACATTGAGAATAGGTCATATCTTGATGTCGGACATACGGCAGGAACAAAAAGTTTTGCACAAAAAGCACAAGATATGGTAACGCGTGTTCTTTCACCATTCCTGTCCTAATTTTTGGAATAGTTACTTAGGTTTATTGTTTGTCATTCCTTCAGTTTGAACGTGACAAGGTAATGCCAGGATTATTGGAATTGTACGAGGAGACTCATACCAGAAGCGACAAAACACCTGTAACTCAATCGGCACAGGACACTATGGTAACGAATATTCAAACTGGATTTTTTTTGGTTGTATTTGAAAGTATATTCCTACTTGACAAGATCTTCTCCCGTTACTGCAAAATGAAATTAATCAGCTAGTTGAGCAACGAAACACTTCAGAAACAAAAATGACTGATGAAGAAATCTATGCAACAGTTAAGCCAAAACGCAAGCCAAGTGCACGTGATCGACAAAAAGGGATAAGTCCCTCAGTGACATCATTATTTGGGTCATTTAGTGAAGGAGAAAAGTTTCGCAAAGAGGCTGAAGCATCCAAAAATGAAGCTAGTGAGGCAAAGAAGGAAGCAAACGAGGTTAAGGAGAATAACGAAGCTCTAAGTAATACAGTGAGAGGCCTTGAAAAGAAATCTAGACTTATGGAACGCGCCCTAGAAGCCTTCATGAATTTGGCTGGATACAACATGTCCGATCTCAATATGGATGTGGTATGTCATAGATTATACCTTTAATTTAATGCAAAACAGATTAACACATGTGCATTATTAACAATTACAAATATTAACTTCCGTATTAATACTTATGACAGTGGACCGATGAAGAGGATGAGGAAGAGCTAATTCAAAAGTCTAAGAAAAAACACAATGATGCTGAAGATTAAAGATATTTTTTAGATATCAGTATTAAAGGTGGACCCAGGTTTCTCCTTATCTTTTCTTTTTTAAAAAAATTCATTGGTGACTCTATAATAATGGTTATTCTGCTGCAATGCTGCTATGCTGCTGTTGTTCTGCTGCTGCTATGCTGCTGTTGTTCTGCTGCTGCTGCTATGCTGTAGTTGTTCTGCTACTGCTATTAGGCTTTGGTTGTTCAGCTGCTGTTGATCTGCTGCTGTTCAAGTTGAAGTTCATATACTGGTTTTTATATATTCCGTGTTCAAGTTCATATACTGGTTTTTTTTTCCAATAATAATGGTTATTGTGTTCTAAGGATTATGGTTTTGTTAGTGGTTATTATGGGTTTGTGTTCTAAGGATTATGGTTTTGTTAGTGGTTCATATACTGGTTTTTTTTCTAATAATAATGGTTCAAGTTCAAGTTCATATATTATGTGTTCAAGTTCATATATACTTTCTTTGAAGGAGATTGCACTGGCTTTGTTCTTTGGTATCAAGGGTATTAAGTTATAAACTTCCAGCCGGGTTTATGATGTAGCACAGGTGTTTCTTAGGTTTCTCATTTTAAAGAGAGGGGCTGAGGGCATGGAGGTGTTGTTTTGTAGGGGCTATTGTTCTGCTGCTGCTGTTCTGCTGCTGCTGTTATGCTTCTGTTGTTCTGCTGTTGTTGATCTGCTGCTGCTGTTATGCTTCTGTTTGTTGTGCTGCTGTTGATCTGCTGATGTTGTTCTCATGGCAGTAGAGTGTCCTTTTTTTGCTGCTAACTTGCTCACATGGCATTAATGTTACTAGAGTATTGCCCCGAAGATTGGAGTACACAACTTTTGGGTTATAGTAGATTGACACAATAGATAGATCTTTAAATTTACAGGCGACTTTCTTTAGACATAAGTGTCTAGGTAACTTAGCAAGCTGCATTTTTCCTAAGTTGAAGTGTATATTTCCCACCTGCTGATTAGGAAGGTAAATGCTGCTGAACTGGCCAATAATTACATAAGAGGATTTGCCTATATGCTCAAAACAACTGTCTTTGAAATAAGGTCAGGAAGTTTGGATTTGATGATCTAACTTTTGCAGTACTCCATACACGCAGCATTGGTGTAGTGCAGTTCTCTAACACTTTATATGGACGTTACCTGCTAAAAAGCTTTTTGATATCACATATACTTTGTCTTGTTAATCAAAAGTTGCAGGATATATGTAGCACATGTGTTTCTTAGGTTTCTCATTTCAAAGTTGCAGGATATGTAGCACAAGTGTTTCTTATGTTACCTGCGTGCCTTCTTTCTTTTTTTCTCCTTGTTTGTTGTAAGATTTGGACTAATGTTTATTGTTTGTTTTAAGATTTTCCCATTTTCTAGGTTGAGAATATTTGAGATTACAGTTTAAATATTCGACTTTCCATGACTTTTTTCTCCTTTTTTTTATTTCTCTTTTTGCAATAATCTTATAAATATAAAATAAGTCAACTTCAAAATGTTAGTTCCGCTCCAACCACAATTCAAGTGGCACTAAAAAATATCTTTAGATGCAACAATAATCTATGTGATGCCGAAAAAAATGGCTATAGAGACAACTAAATTCATGTGACACTAAATACATGGCTTTAAAGATAACTAACTACATTTGATGCTAAAATTAAGGGCTATGTAGACAACTAAATTTATGGGATGCTAAATACATGGCTTTAGAGACAACTAACTACACTTGATGCTAATAAAATGGCTTTGGAGATAACGAATTTCATGTGACGCGAAATACATGGTTTTAGAGACAACTAACTACAATTAATGCTAAAACAAATGGCTTTAGAGACAACTAAATTCATGTGACTCTAAATACATGGCTTTAGAGACAACTAACTACAGTTGATGCTAAAAAAAATGGCTTTAGAAACAACTAAATTTATGTGATGCTAAAAATATGGATTTAGAGACAACCAATATTCATGTGATGCTAAAAACATGGTTTTAGAGGCAACCAACATACATCTGATGCTGAAATGTATCTTTAGAGGCACCAGAATATATTTGACACTAAAAATCATATAATTTAGAGGCAACTATGTTTATGTGATGCTAAAAGGGGGTTTCAGAGGCAACTCAGCCAGATGATGTGCCTCTATAGCCAATTTTTTTTGTAGTGAAACACTTAAATTCATTATTTAATTTATTATTTAAGTCTTCTGCCTGCACTTGGTCCACTTTTCATTTCAGTTCATAAACTAGCTAGCCAAAATAATTGCGTATTTATATTATCAAATAATATTTCGAGAATCAACTCACAACTTCACATTCATAACAATAACTATAGTACGGACTACTTTACCAAAGTGAAAACACATCAAATATGGGCATGAAATTAAATACATTTTATTGAACATAAAAGTTACCTGAAATGCTTATCCAATTCCTTAATTGTTCACCTTCAAGAAAAAACGTATTCCCATTCAAAAATATAGTTTCAACTCCATAATAACCGTTCATATATCATCGAACGAATTTCAACAGAACACCACTTTGGCTAACTTCATTTTCGTAACAATTTTATTCTCCATATAATTCACCTTTACTTAAGCTAGCTTAACTCA
Source organism: Beta vulgaris subsp. vulgaris (assembly GCF_026745355.1). Lineage (NCBI taxonomy): Eukaryota > Viridiplantae > Streptophyta > Magnoliopsida > Caryophyllales > Amaranthaceae > Beta > Beta vulgaris. Next base: position 25,344,490 of record NC_079209.1, read on the forward strand.
ACCTTAAGTCCTTCATTAAGTCATTCATAAACTAGATGAGGTCCTTCTAAAGCTGCTCCTATAAACACAAAGTGTTAGGAATTAGATTAAACAAGTTTTAGAACATGAATAAATAACCTAAACACAAGAAGGATGCAAAGTTGTACTTACATCAGCTTACTTGCTCTTTCTATGGAGATTTCTACAACTTTCCATTTCTTGAAAACTCTATCAAAAGCTTGAAATGCTAGGGAATTATGTCTAGAAGAGTTCTATATTATAAAGAGAAGTAGGTGTTGATGAAGGAAATTTAGGCCTGTTTTGGCGGTACCCCCAGGGGAGGTAAGACCTATTCTAGGTAAGGTTAGTTTCTTGGAGTTTTTGGGTGATTCTTATTGGAGGTGTTAGCTTGATGTGTTGTCTTCAATGAATGAAAAGAGCTTTAGAAGATCGACACTTAAGTAGCTGCTAAAAGCTTTCTTTGAAGATAGGTACGAACTGATATTTCAGGTGGCCAGATTTTGCTATGTAAGAAATTTACCATATTAAGCCACATATATTTTGAGAACAAATGACCATTTTAACCTTAATACATCTTAAACATAACATATATAGAGTTTGATTTGGTTTCAAGCTCGGATTCAACCCAAAAAATGTTCTTAAACTGGTAGCTCATTGTTACCCGATAAAACGACCTCTATGCGATTTTCATAATCTCAAGGAATAAGGCTCTGAAAGTCTTTCTAACTTATGTATTGGGTCTCAAAGTTTTATTAACCACTAAAAATAATAGTCCTTATCCACCTTTGGCTTTCTTGACCACTAAGAATGATAGTGCTCATCCACTTTTAGCTTTCTTAACCATTAAGAATGATGGTGCTTATCCACTTTTAGCTTTCTTAACCATTAAGAATGATGGTTCTTATCCACTTTTGTCCTGGTATGTTGTTGGAGATAATTTTAACTACTTAAAGTACCAAAGCCTGATGAAGACTTAATATAGGTAACAAAATAATTGAACCTATTTGAAAATTCAGGCTGTTACACTCTACAACCCATAAAATAAGTTTCGTCCTTAAAAATTCAAAACATAAACTCATAGACGATCAACCTTAAGTATCCAAATATCAAGCACTACATCCTCCAATTTCCATGAAAAGCTTCTCAATATTCCCTAAAAATAGATTTTAAATATCCTCAATTACAACCTCGAACTTCATACTCTTACTCATGAAGTGTTGCACAAATCCAAACTCTTTTTTTTATTCTATAGCTCAAAACTTGAACTCTATTACCCAAGTAACAGACACACATTCCTAAAAATCTTTTACCCCCGCTATGTGGCTAACTCAGCACACGATCGTAGGATTGCTCTTATACCATTTGTAACAGTCGTTCTTCTCGAGCTGCTAGCTTAATTCGCTTAGCAATCACAAAACCTGAATTAACACCAAAATAATAATAATCACTTAAGAAGTAGATAATACTCGCAACGGAAATAACTTGAAATATACAATCCTGGACTTGTGGGTTATGGCCCACAAAGCAATGTCCTTTATATAAGACTTCAATTATATATTCAATCTCAAATTCCAAGACAAGATGATAATCTATATCATAAGTTGTTCTAAATAAACTCCTCTATATACAAACTCAAATCTCGGACCTTAACCTACAATACACAATTCAAATCATGACTTTGCTCTCAATTCGATTGTGGCTGCCGACACAATCCTTCAAATGACGGAAGAAATAGAAAACAAAAAAGATCTAAAGTAAGTTGAAAACTCGTAACTCTTACTTCACCCTTCAAGACATTTTTATTTCAATTGTTTTAAAACTTTTTTTTTTTTGACAAAGGGTAAAACCAACAATAAACAGTAGTAAAGAGGATTAGCTGCTTCTTGCTTGAATAGCCGGATTATGAGCTAATTTCACCTCTTCCCTACTAGCTTTACAACATGAAAAGAACATAAAATTTGTGGCTATTTTCCGAATATCTCTAACTATACTATCAATATTCTTGTTCGTGCCATCTTTACTCTTGAGAGCCATAATAACTTCCCTATTATCCGATTTGATGATAACCCCCGCTGACCTCCATGCCATATCTGAAGCCGCTTTTAAAATTGCATACGCTTCGGCTTGTTCTGCAGAATTGGCAAAGATCTTCATAGCTGACTCCTCGCTTGCATCTCCATTAAGATTTTTCCAAGCTATTGCAGCTTGCCACTCATTCGTCCTTGTATTCTTCTTCCATGCGCCATCTACTACTATTGTTTGGATATTAGTAGTATCCTTGTCTCCTATCGTCCACTCAACCGTTCTGGTAGCGTTTCCGGTAGAAATTGGAGTTTTGGAACCTGCTCTTCCCATAATATCGCAATTGTTACGCTTAGCTCTGCATGAGTGATCTCTGATAATGGTCAGTATTCTCCCTGGATTGACAGTGGTTCCCTTGAAAATAATCTCATTCCTGTGTACCCAAATACCCCATATTGTCGATATGAAGTCTATTGCCATTTCTTTCCCCTCCTCATCCTTCCTCTTCTTGAAAAAGTTCAAAAAATTCTTAATCCATTCCTGAATGCTCAGATTATGACCGTTCGAAGCAACAATTCCTAAAGAACTGTTCCAGATTCTTTGGGAAATCTGGCAATCTCTAAACAAGTGTTCTAGAGTTTCGTTCTTCATGTTGCAGAGGGAACAAGTCCCTATGATGCCGACAATTTGTCTCTTGGCAAGATTTTCAGTTGTTGGCAGAGCTTTATGGAAGATTTTCCATAGAAAGAATTTCTATTTCGGAAAGAGGTCCGACCTCCAAAGATCTCTCCACGTGTTGTTACTTGAATCGATATCTTTAGTTCCTCCATTCAAAAACCAGTACCCTGATTTAACCGAATAACTCCCTGATTTGGTATACCTCCACCCTATTTCATCCTGAGATTCATGCTGTGGGATGTAGGTAGCAAGAACTTCTCTTGCATTTTCTAATGAATACAAATTCCAGATGAGAGAAGGTTTCCATCTTCTATTTTGATCCATCATGTCTGAAACCCAGAAGCATTGTGGATTCGAGGGTTGATTCACTTGGATTTTGGGTTTAGGATCAACAGGAGGGTGCCACCTATCCTGATGAATGCGAATCGATCGCCCATCTCCCAATTTCTTGTAGAGACCCTCCTTGTAGGCTTTACAAGCTCCAAAGAGACTTTGGAAAGCAAAAGAACAGTTCTTTGGAGATTCATTTTCCATAACCATAGATAAAGGATCTTTTTTGTATTTTGCTACATACAAAGTATGTACTAGAGAATCCTTATGTTTATGTATTCTCCACGCTTGATTGAACAGTAAAGCCTTATTTACATGCTCAATGTTTCTGAAGCTTAACCCTCCTTCAAATTTATGCTTCTCTAGCAACTCTCTCTTTCTCCAGTATATGGGTCTCTTATCCATTGAAGATGACCACCATAGCAAGGAAGTGATTTTCCTGGTGATGTTTTTTGGGAGAAGGTAAATAGAGATGATGTTTGAAGCCAAGGCAGTTAAAATGGTATTTATCAAGATAAGCTTGCCCGGTTGGGAAAGACAAGTGAATTTCCACGAAAGGATTTTATTGGTTGTTTTGGTAACAATATCCTTGAAAACTGAAGTGGTTCTGCCATCCACCTCCATAGGACAACCTAAGTATGAACCGATTTTGCTCTTATCCAACACCCCCAAAGGCTTCCTCATAATCTTCCTGAATTCAAGGGGTGTGTTAGGACTGAACACCACGTGAGACTTATCAAAGTTGATCATTTCCCCCGATTTCTCACAGAAGGTAGCAAGAATCGATTTTATTGCCCAGCAGTTTTTGGGGTTTGCTTTGAAAAAGAAAAGAGCATCGTCCGCAAAGAAGAGGTGTGAAATCTTTGAGGCAAAACTAGCAATCTTCAGACCCACTAACTCTTTCGTATCCTGCAAATTTGAAAGATTTCTCGATAAGACTTCCATGCAGAGAATGGAGATGTAAGAAGAGAGGGGATCTCCTTATCTCAGGCCCGCAGAAGGAAAGAAGACCTTCGAAGGCTCACCGTTAACCAACACTGAGTAGGAAACAGTGGAAATACATTGCATAATCCACCCCACCCAATTCTCCGGAAAGTTCATCCTTCTTAGCATAACTTCCATAAAATCCCACTTGATTCTATCGTAAGCCTTGCTAAGGTCCACCTTTAGGATTCCAGCAAAGCTATTTCCTTTTTTCCTCTTCTTAACCCAATTAATTATTTCATGAGAAACAAAACAATTATCCGACATTTGCCTTCCCGGGACGAAGGCGTTTTGATATTTATCCACAATATCTCCCATGATTTGCTTAAGACGATTAGCAAGAGTTTTCGCTATAATCTTGTAGGAAGAATTGCAAAGACTTATGGGTCTGAAATCCTTCGTTTCTTGCGGTCTATCTTTCTTAGGAATGAGCGTGATAAAAGTCCGATTCTGCTCTCTTAGCAAGAACCCTGATGTGAGGAAGGAGTTCACTCTATCGAGAACGTCCGAGCCTACAATGTCCCAGTTTTTTTGAAAGAAAATTGGAGGGGAACCATCTGGACCTGGAGACTTAAGAGGTTTAGAACTGAAGCACGCCTTTTTGATCTCTTCCATAGAAAAAGGCATATTGAGAAGGTCAATGTGGTGTTGGGAGAGCGAAAACACTGGAGAGAAGAAAGGATCATTGACTTGTAATCTTTCCCCGCCACTTTCCTCACATTTGTAAATTTCTTTGAAGCTTTCAAGGAAGAGACTTTTAATCTGAGCTTGATTTGTAATCCAGGCCCCTTCTTCATTTTTGATAGCTCTAATCTCATTTCTCGCGGACCGCCCTTTGACACTCTTATAGAAACGCTGACGTTTTATCTCCGAATTCGTCCCGCCTAGACTTTGCTCTTTGCTTGCAGTATTCAGTTTTTGTGTCAATGGATAGTAAGACCTGATTACGACTCTCTTGGTCACTATCTGCTTGGAGGTGTGAAGAGATTCCCAATTGGTGATCCGAAAGTTTATTGTTAATGTCTACCCAGTTGATGTTATGAGATTGTTTATAACAAAGACACCAACTTCTAATTCTCCTTAGACTGCCTTGCAATTTTCTTTGGAGCACGAAGGAAGGAGAGCCCTCCTGGACCCCTTCCCATTCATTCTTAATGATTTCGCACACATCTGGATGATGGAGACTCCAAGCATCTAGGCGATAAGGTCGTCTCCTCTTTTCTTTTATTGGTGGGAGAGTTTGAAGCACTATTGGACTATGATCTGACAAAAGAATGGGGAGGTTCCAAACAGAGGCTTCTGGATAATCATCCTTCCAATCCGGATTGCAGAAGGCCTTATCTATGCGCTCGTAAATTGCATCTGCATTTAATCGATTGTTTGTCCATGTATAGTTCACTCCATGGTAGGGTAAATCCAGAAGATTATTCGTAAGTTTCCAATCCAAAAATTGCGTCGCGCCCTTTAACATCCGAGACCCCCCTAGTTTTTTATTAGAGTTTTCCACTTGGTTAAAATCTCCAACTAACAACCATTTCCCCTTATTATTGTTCATTATAGCTGTGAGATTAGATTACACCTCATCACAGTCAACTAAGAAAGGCGAGCCGTAAACGAAAGCCACATAGTATTCATTTCCAGCTACATCAGATATACTACAGCATACATAATTTTTTGAGGAACTGATAATAGAGACTACTACACTCTTAGACCAACAAAGAAAAAGACCCCCCCTACAACCTTCCGAATCATGCCCCTTACAACCTTGATACCCCAATTTTCTGAAAAAAGGCTCTAAAGAAGCTACCTGACTCTTAGTTTCCGAAAGAAAAATACAATCAAGCTTACAAGAACTAGCTATGCTGGAAATAAAACCTAAATTCTTGGAGCTAAGGTTTTTAAGCCCCCTACAGTTCCAACTAAGAAGACTCATATCTGAACAGAAGGCTGTTGGTCAGCTGCACCTTGGGTCATCTTCTTCAGCATACCAAATCCTTTCGCCCTAGAACCCTTGAAACGGGGTGAGTGGGAGCTTTCAGCATTCTGTAAGTTTCCGTCCATGAAGTCCTCATCACTGAGCCCGAATTTCAGTGTGCCTTTCCCTTTTGTTTTCTTCAATTCTCTTTGGTTTCATTGAGCTGGATAGGTCTTCTGAAGGAGGAAGATTGAGGTCGAACAACTTTTGAGCAGTAATTTTTTGAGCTTCTTTTTTGAACCTTTGAAGATACTGAGAAAGGATAGCTCTGGGTTCCCAATCCCTTTTCTTTCTTCTCTTAATCACCCGTCCAGAAGTCGGAGTATTCTTACCAGACACCTCAACTTGGGTAACTTTAGGAAGAGAAGGATTAAGATCCATAGTTTCAACTTCGTAATCCCAGTCTTCGAGAGGAATATCAGAAAGGGCCGAGCTGAAGGAATTTGGGGAACTTGGTGTGTTGGGGGGAGTTTGCAAAATAGAGTGAGAATCAGACGAAGAGTTCGCGGAGAAGGAAATATTTTCAGCGAATTTATAGGGGTATTCCCTAGCTTGCTTTGACTGACTTTCTTTATGAGGGGTAAGCTTGACAGGTGGGGCTCTAGGGGCATCGTCGACAATTTTGCCGAGTTCGTCCCAATCCGAAAAGGAGAGAGAAGTGGTCCTAGCTTTCCTCTTCTGTTTTTGACTTGGGAGCACGTGTTCATTAGCCACACACAAAGGACAAAAGGACCCAGAATTGTTGCACGAATGTTTTTCATGACATATTGGAAAGGAATTTACCTCCTCGAGATTATCCTTGAGAATTTCAGTAGGGTTTTGCATGGGAGATTCATAAGTTACATCTAGCCCTAGCGGATCGAAAGAGTTCTTGCAAGGAAGCGAGAAGTCTAAAGCTGGAGAGTTTGGGGGGTTCTTGAAGAAAAGATTTTCTTCCTCATGAGATTCAGTACCATAAGGCTCTGAGTGAAAAGGAGAAATGGCATCTAAGTAGGTGAGGGAACCAAAAGGTATGAAATAATCACTGAGCTCAATTCCCCGTTAATTTTGAATAATTTTCTTTTATTGCGGGAGGTCCACATGGAGTAGTTGGCTTTCACAATGAGCCTTTATTACTAGAAAATTTTGCTAAAGCAATCTCAACTTATGGTAGTCCACACTGGCACAAAATTAAAGCACTCATAGTCGCATTAAAGTAATGCCGACACCTACCCCATCACTATTGACGAGCAAGTATGGAGAAATGACAGGGGCTGTACCTCTTCACTCTTTTATTGTATTTTGGGGTTAACCGGGTTATTGCATTTTTTCGGGGAATCACAAGCATGTGAACATACTCCTTTTTTTTTTTTTGTGTGAGGGGTGAAGTGCACATTTTTATATTCGAGTTTGAGCCTGCAATCAACGCAATACCGAATCCCCAGGTTAGTTCAGGAGTGTTTCACTGACTTTAGTACTAAGGGAGTATCTTACTTTACCCTTCTAAACTGTATTGTTTCTTCTTTCTTTTTCCATAGATTTCATTGTCATAATTTCAAAGTTTCTTGTTCGATCATACCATGAGTCCAACAAGCTGAAACTGTTCTTGGACCAAAGCTTCATTGTAACTAGGTAAGACAGTTCTGTTTCTTTTCCTCTGAATTTGGTTGTTTATGCTCAAATTTATCTGTTTAGTTAGAGAAAAGACTTGCTGTTGATAGTGTTGCGTTTAGTTGTGGGCCTTGTGGCTCTTTCAAGACAAAACTTTCATCATTGTTTCACTTGATTTTGGTCATTTTAGTCTCTGACCTGTTGAAAGAAGTTGGTGATTGGTATAAAAACCCACGACCACCAAGACACCCAACCAACCCAGCCACACCCACGACGAGCTACACAAATGACCACAAACCACTATCCCTCATGTCTCCCTTCTACCCCACCACAGACCAACCATACTATCGCTGCCACTCTTTCTCATCTGTTCAGACTTCAGACAACAACAAGAAACAATCACAACACCATGGGGCAACAACACCAACGAAAAATAGAGACAAAGAAACATCAACACCAATCCTCTCACATCCTTTCTCTCCTCCCACCTCGCCTCTCTTCTTTCGCTTCAATTCCACGATCATGCTGATTAGGCAAAGAATGAAGCGACCATGGCCGGGTGGCTTGAGATTCGTGGCTGGGTGTGGGGTTTTGTGTAGTGGTTTTGTTGTGGTCGTGGCAATAGTGGGTAAAAAGGTGGAAGAGGAAGGGAGGAGATGGTAGGTGGCGGACTAGCGGTGGTGAAGTAGATGGGAAATGGTGGTGAACTAGGTTTGAGTTGTTCTGTAACAACCCATTCAACCAGTTACCGGTCATAGAGATCAAAGGTGGGATTATTATGGAATAATTCAAAGGTGAGAGTATCTTCGGCTAATGAGCCAAAGGTTGGATTATTTCTGTCCATTTTTCCTTGTTGGATCGATATATGAGCTTATAACTCAGGATTTATCATGGTTGTTATAATTTGCCTCCATAATATTTACTGGAGGTAGGGGATCAAAAAGAAATAAAGCTTTTTTGTTGGGTTAGGATCATTTTTTTTTTATTTTTTTTTTTATAGAAAGGAGAGATCTTAAGCTCAAAAGCCAACCAACAAACCGTTAGAAACACCAATTCGCTAAAACAGCCACACCAGGCCAAAAAAGGTCCAAAGAGGACCTAAGAAACATGGTTAAACAGAGAGTTCAACAATCTAATATTGCTGCTCTTAGCACTCCTAAGAACAATACTAATGACTGTATGATATTCCTCACCTTTGATGCTATCTATTAGATAATCCGGAGCATTTACATAATTGAGCCAACTAGCCAAATTTCTTTGATGCCAAGTGTGGTAAAAAAGAGCAGCAATGCAACTCTGCACCGCTTGCCTTTTAAAACGACCCTGGTTGGAGTTGAGCCAGGTGTAACAAGCAGGAATACTGGAAAAATCAACAGAACAGTTGAGCTTAATACAACATTTTTTACTATAGAGGCAATCCAAAAACAAGTGAGTGCTGCATTCAGAGTGATCATAACATAGAGGACAATTGTCCTGCTCAAGGACTTTATATCTCTTCAGAACATCCATGGTTCTCAGCCTGTTCCAACAAGTCAGCCACCATGTAAATTTGTGTATTGGAACATTGAATCTGTTCCAAACCCAGATGTGCCCGTCCACCCTTGAGTGTTGAGAGCTCAACCAGTCATATCCACTAGCCATGGTGTACACTTCTGTATTTACTTTCCAAGTATTCTTCTAGTAACCATCTTCGAACAAATCTCTTGTCTTCCACACCTGCTGCCAGTCCCAGGTGGTATCCTTAGGACATTGGTACCTCTTCCAGTGGTGGTATATAATCTCTTGAATGATCGTGTAAGCTAACCTGTCTAAACATTCTTGTTAAGTGGTTAGACTGCTGTAATACCAGATAATTTTGTCTTCTACAGCCACGTTATCATTTATAAAATGCTAAAGAATATGTTTTTATGGTGATCCCAATGCATTTGTGCCAGTATGTGTTTGTCTTGTCTTTTCTTTTGAAATAACATTCGCTAAGAGTGAGAATTAGTTTTTGCATTTTACTTTTTGTTTGGAAGTGTGAAACCGTGACGAGTAATTATACTTCCAAGGTAATGGAGAAAGTGGCTATCCTGGTGTATTCAACCGTTTTTTACCTTTCCCAAGATACGAAAATCATTTGGAATTGCAATTTGTGAAGTTGAATACTTGTGCTTTTGATGCTATGTAGGCAATCAATTATTGTTACTATTAACTTACCTGATGGCCAGTGACAACTCAAAAGTTGTATTGCCAGTATCCTTTAAATCTATAAAGGAAAACTGCCGTCTTAAGGATGCTGCGAAGAGAAGAAGATTTCGCCGTGCAAGAAGTGCTCCGCTTGTCAGAGAGCATACCGAAGAAGTGAATGGCGATGCTTCCGCAATAAGTCCGGAACCCTCGTTGAAAAGTATTCATCCGAGTCTCAGAAAAGTTGCTGCATTATTGATTATTTACCTGAGTGCTGGGGTTGTTTGTTTTTATCTGATCAGACATCAAATCGCTGGTGAAAAGACAAATGCTATAATAGATGCTCTTTACTTCTGTGTGATAACAATGACTGCAGCTGGGTATGGAGACTTAGCCCCAAGAAGTGACCTTGCAAAGCTCTTTGCTGTTGCTTACGTCTTCCTAGGGCTGGCTTTGGTTGGATTGATCCTAAGTGAGGCAACAGATTATCTTGTCGAGAAGCAGGAGGCGCTGCTTGTTAGAGCGTTTAGTTATGAAGAACTTGGTCCTAGTGACATTATGAGGAAAACTCAAACAAAAAAAACCCAACATAAATGTGCCTTGGTTTTTGTTTTTCTCTTGGTAATCTTATTAAGTGGAACTCTCTTTCTCAGATTTGTTGAGAAGGTGCGTTTTTTTGAGGCGTTTTACTGCGTGTGTGCTACCATCACTACCCTGGGTTACGGTTCCCCAAGTTTCAGTTCATTGGGAGGTCGTATTTTTGGAGTCCTGTGGATCTTGACCGGAACTATGTTTGTGGCACAATTTTTCCTATGTCTTGCTGAATTAAGCACTGAAAAGAGACAGAAGCATCTGATTGAGCGTGTGCTTACTAGACGTATGACTAATTTTGATATAGAGGCAGCTGATCTCGACGACGATGGAGTTGTTGAGTAAGTAGAAAATTAACCCTCTATCCAACATGTACCGTTTGTTTAGCTGTTCCGTAACTTTATTCTAATTTTTGGATCTTTTTTTACCTGCAGTGCTGCTGAATTTGCTTTGTATAAGCTGAAAGAGATGGGCAAAATTACAGAGGAAGATCTTTCACTTGTAATGGTAGAATTTAAAGAGCTTGATGTTGATCAGTCAGGAACAGTATCTGCTGCTGATATAACTTTGGCTCAGTCATCTCCACGATTGACAAAATAGGCTTGTCAAGGGAAGGGACCTTGATTTACATACAAATGTTCAGTAAGTTGTTCAGTGATAGCAATTTTACATAGGTACTTTGGGCATAGTTTCTAGATTATTGTGTTCTGGAATTTGTACTGAACCACGCTTCAATCATGGTTTTCTTCAAAAGGCATGATTATAATCCACATTGGATCTAGCCTGCTGAAATGTATCCAATATAATCCCATGTGTATTTAATCTTAGTTACCATATTGTTCGTATACATACTACTATGTAATATAATGTGATAACTAAACTTGAATGTGTTAACCAAAAAAAAAAAAAAAAAAAACTTTAATGTAGGCAGTGTCGGATGCCAAGTGTGCTGCAGCTTCTATAAAGATGGTATTAATACTCAATCAAGTAAACGAGCACTAAATCAAGTTTAACTAGTGAATGAATTATGTCCTCGATTTTAATGCAATTACTAAATATTACATGGATCATATTATGGAAATAATAAATTCATTAAATTGGATTGTCTATACGTCTTGCTAGAGAATGCTATAGAACTTTGGTTTAATGAATGATAAACCCGAAGCCTAATCAGATGGATCCTACGAGGTCATACTTACACAATCTGGATCAACAAAAGAAAGACCTAGAGCCCATGAAGGACTCTAGGGGTGGCCGGTCAAAGAGAAAGAAAAGGAGAGGATTTCTAACCTAATTTGTTTCTATAATTATGTGGGGGAATTAGAAAATAAGTCAGTCAATTTCTCTTATTATTTTCTCTCTCCTTTTTTCTCTCTTTTCAAAAGCTATGTAATACTGCTCCAAGAAATAGAAAAATACATCTTCCTTTCAACTAGCATTTGTGGAGCATTGATTTGGATTGGTAGACCTAGTAGGGTAACCTCAATTGCGTTTCTAAATCTGGATCTCGAAGAGCTTTGTGAAAATTACGCTTCAAGGGTTAATTCTAAACTATTATGTGATCCTTGAATATATATGCATGTGATCCTGTTTAAGTGCTTATGAATATGATTTATAAAATTCCGCTTATAGTACTTAAATCCTACAATGGTATCAGTTTTAGCCTCTTGCATATAGTTTTTTATTAGATTTATTTTGATGTGTATGGGTAATTTTAATTTGATTAAGGGGAGGAATTGAATTATGGATTGAATAATTAATGAAATTGATTAAATAAAGATTTAATTACTTAATTTTTCAATAGAAGTGGCCAAAATTTTTTACCTTTCAACCCTAAATTTCGAAATTTAAAATATGATTTTAGATCTCTAAATTTTGAATATTAATTTCATATTATTAATCTGATTTTCATGTTTAAAATTTTTGATGTATGCAAATTATTTCTTGTGAAAAGCGTTTTATATGAATTAGAGATTAATTTATGTGAGTAACGCTAAAATTAATTACAATGGAGATTTTAAATTATTTTTCTGAATTAGCCATAAAAGAGTTTATGTTTAATTTAATTATGATCTTTAAATTAATTTTGCAAAAGGTGGTAATTTTAGTTTCCTTCAAATAAAAATAAAATAAAAAAATTGAAGGATGGAGGAAGAAGAGAAGCCACGGCTGGTGGCTGCTCCGGTGGTCTGCCGGCAAAAATTCGACGAGGGTAACGAAACTGGCGGTTGGGCAATCCGCGAGAGAGAAGGTGGCGGCAGCCATGCGCGACGCACATTCGACGTGTGGAGCAGCGCGCTGCCTACTACCGAAGGTAAAAATGCCGGCGTCCGGCGTCAGCTCGGGGAGGAAAGGACTCGCGAGTTACCGGTGAGGTCGCTTGAAGTGGCTGGATGTTCTGGTCGTTCGTTTTCTAGGCATGGCCGGCGTGGAAGGCAGCCTATGCTGCTGCCATGGTTCCACGATTTTGAAAATAAAAAAATTCCTTTAAATTTTTTTTGAAAAGCAGCGTGTAACTTGCCTTTCTCAACAGACTTTTTTTTTTTTTGGAGATTTTGTAAAACATTTTTGTTGACAATTCTAGTGCTGTCAGTTTGGTTGAAAACCGATGGTTAAACTGCAAACTGGTGATTAACTGAACTGAATAAACTGAACTTAATTGACCCATAACTGAAATGTTAAAAACCGATAAGTCAATCAGATTAAAGTAAACTGCAATTAACTGAACTGAAACTCAACTGAAAACATACCAAACTGAAATTAACTGAACGAAAAACCAATGTAAACTGAACTGAACTGAAAATGAACTGAATTTAACTGAAAACTGTTTCAAACTGTTTTTAACTGAACTGAATCAAACTGAATAAAACTGTTTTTAACTGAACTGAATCTAATTGTTTTTTAACTGAACTGCATAAAATTGAATAAAATTATTTTAAGCTAAACCGAATCAAACAATTTTAAACTATATAGAATACAATTGTCTCAAAGACTCAAACTAAACTGTTTCAAAATGTAACACCTAATTTCATAATTTTTAATTTACCTATATTATTGACGTGCAATGACATGACACCTTAATAACTAGACAGAGATAAAAACAAGTGATTTCAATTTTCAATTACTATATCTATTAAAAATAAATCACTACATTCAAATAACAATCTTAACAATGTCTTTTAACATACTATTTCACACTTTTTCTCCTTTTTCTGTCCCTTTTTTTTTTGGCCCAGCAAACTTTTACCTTATGTTGTGTTGGTTCAGTGGTTTGCGTTTATTTGTAAACGATCGAAAAAACCCACCTGTCGAAAAAATTCAGCAGAAGCCATGACCCCTTTGTAGTTTTGTTTATCACTTCTATGGCTCTTATAGTGTTATCTATTGAGTTATGGACATAATTAATGAAATCAAACTAATGTCCCAAACTTTGAACTAAACAAGTCCCTGCAAATTACTCTATCACTATACTAATACTACTCTAAATCAAGATAAAATAACTAAAACAAAACCAAAAATGTTCCGGCAATTGCTCTGTTTTTTTATTTTCTTTCCTTTCTTAGCTATACAATTATACAAGTTGTACGCACTAACTCATTTCAATTCAACAACCTAGCAAGAAATTCGAAAATTATAATCAAATTGAAGCCTATGTTTTTTTATCACCCAACACCTAAAATCTAAATTCTCAAATCTCACATTATTAGAAATATAAATTCAGAATTACAAATTAAAGAAAGATTGAGTCTCGAAACTTTACAAACAAACGAAATCAAAATAAAGAAAGAGATGAAGGAATATTTTATAACTTCCACCATATAGTCTCTAGATGTATTACAACGATGAACAAATACATGATAACAATAAATTACAGAAGATGTAAAATTAATAATAGAAATTCAGAGTTCTCCTGAAAACAAGATCTAAAACATAAAAGATAAAAATCACCAAAAAAACCTTATAAATTCTAAATCTACATAAACCTGATAAGACCTATAATTATCTTATAATCCAGATGTAAAACTAAGACATATATATTATATTCGAAAACCTCGATTCTTGAGATTTTCACGACAAAAACATCAACTACTTGGGTCTGATTTCTTCGCTTTGGATCCGACTTGGTTTTCCGCTTAAGTTTGCGATTTCGCCATAAAAAACAAAGATTCAAAGCCTGAGATGGACAGAGAAAACAAAGGTAAGTTTAGAGAGGAGAGATATAACACCAGGTGAATGCAGAGAGAATGAGATAGAATGTAGGTGTGGGGAGATGAGAAAAAAAAAAAATTGAAGGTGAGAGAAACGGGACTTGGTGGCTCAGAGAGGAAGGAACTAGGGTTTTGATCTTTTATATGGAGATGGGCTGAGAGACAATCTAACGGTTCAATCTGGTTTATGATTTGTATCTAACGGTTAATATTTATGATCCGTGTGCTTTGTAATGTTTTTTTATGTGCCATTGATTTTAATGATCAAACGGTTTAGATTTTTCCCTTAGTTGGTATTGGATTTTGCCTTAAAAAAACAAATAATCATACTAAATTATTGAATTATTATCCCAAACAACTAAACCTATATATACTCCAAAAGTTAAACCCCAAATCTCATATCAACGTCCCCATTTTTAAATAATAATTTTAATTATTTATAGTAGTAATTAATATTTTCATTTAATCGATATATGCTCGTGTCAATTATCTCATAGTCTCATTTATCATAAATTAATTAGGAAATAACAAAAATTCATATCATAAAACAAATAAACGAATCATATAAATATATGAGAAATTATCTTGAATATTTATAATATAATGAGCACAAATGCTAACCAAATAAATAGTTATACAAGCTATATTGCTCTAAGGTCATTACTTTTGAAACTATACTTGGATTACTTATACAACTATTACTTGCTTAATTAATGTTTTGATTATAGTCATTTATGTGAATTATAGTATGACACTATGATTATATTGATGTGTTATAGTATACGTATACTTTTACTTATCAAGCTATACTTCTTATAGTGTTACGTATACAACTATTACCCAATTATGTAATAGTTAGATTATATCTATTTAAGTGAACTTATTGTGTAACGATATAACTTATATGAATTTCATTGAGTTGATAGTAATTGCTTCTTATAATTAATTTATGTTTATTATTGTTATTGTTTTCATTTCATCATAGCTATTTATCGCACACACGAGTTGACTAAGAGTAATTGACTAAGTGTCATCATAGTTATTGTTACTAAAACTATTATTATTTGTATTATTACTATTTTTATCATAGCTTTATGTTATTATTATTATTATTATTATTATTATTATTATTATTATTATTATTATTATTATTATTATTATTATTATTGCTATTATTATTACTAGGAAATAACTTATTATTATTATTTGGAAAAAACTTATTATTATTATTATCATCTTAAGCATCAATTATATATTTTTTAAATGTTGATCTCCATATTCTCTTGTCGTTAGGTTTGATTCTAGACCCAAACGATAATTCAACAACTGAATAGCAACCACGTTTGCTTAATTGTTCGAGGGCCGTTAACCTCTTAACTCAGTCCTAACGCCATCTCCCTACTGATTGCGTCAACGTCATTTAATCATTGTGTCAGCGTCACTCTGTAAATGTTAGCCATACAGTTTTCCCTCAATTGTTGCAATGAGGATAACGCAAAAGATAAGAAATTAAAGACAATAACTTAACTTCGGCAATATTTATCTATTCCATGCTAATTATCACATCAATTGGTACAAAAAGTTGTGCCAATTGATCTAAAGCCATACGCAATACTCTCTCTCCTCAAAAATCTTTCAAACACTTCGGCTGAATCGCCTTTCTCTACCAGATAAATTCCGCTGCTCTTAGCTCCGATTTTTGTGAATTTGACTGCCTATTTTTGAATTAATGGCTCCAAGTGGGCTTAGTGTTAGAAATTATGCTAAGAGTCACGAGAAAGCTAAGGCAAAATAAAATATAGTAGAATCGAAAAACTAAATTGATGATGAACAATCAACCGTGTTAGAAGATGACTTATGAAATTCCTAAACTTAGGAAATTTACCCACAGACACGATCTTGAGAAACGTTGAGCCCGATGAGCGTCTGGAGGTTTGTCCCGACGACTGGTTATTGCTATATGAATTCCCTTTTATGATAGTTCGCAGGCTACCCTTTTCCTCGTAGTCAGGGATCTATTGCAAGCCTCCCAAGTTAGCTCAGGACAGATAATGCCCCAAGTCTGGAGGGTCCTTACTGTCTTTGACGGAGTAACTGCGTCTTGGTTTCAGGGGTAGAATCAAATGACAGAGGCTGGATGTAATAGTCCTGTTTTTAAGAGCGTTTATTTAAAAGCTAAATATAATTACTAAGTTAATTATGTTCCGAAAAATTTTATTTTAATTGATTTGGAGTATGAATTATTTTGTCTTGTTATATTAATTCTATGTAGTTATTATTATTATTATTATTATTATTATTATTATTATTATTATTATTATTATTATTATTATTATTATTAATAATATTATCATTATTATTATTATTATTATTATTATTATTATTATTATTATTATTATTATTATTATTATTATTATTTGTCGCTTATTGTGCAAAATAACAAAACCAATTTACCTCCCCATTTTCGTTGGTCGGTTGAAAAAAACCCCAAAGAAATCAAACCCCATTTCCTCTCTCTCTCCCCGTGAGAACCCAAACCCCTAAAACCCTTTCTTCCTCTCTCATCTCGTCGGATGTTGCTGGAGTTCTACCCTCCTGCCTCGCTGAAGTTTTTTGAGGCTGTCGGAGACATACGCTGCACTTTGCAGCCCCTGTTCCTATTTCTCTCGTGTTGTGGTGTTCGTGTTCGTGTTTGTGTTCGTTGCTGCCTGTATCGTACCGCCAGTTCGCCGCCTTAACGGACCCGCGTCGCACCACGACCCGCTAGCTTCGTCGAATCTCTTCCCGTATGCGTCGCTGTTCGACCGTCTCTTAGCTCGTCGGAGGTCTGTATGGTCCTCTTGTTTTGTCCCTCCTCCCTTGTGCTGCCGCTATAGTTCGTCACTGTCGTCGGTTGTGTTCAGCCATTGGTGTCGCTGTTGTTGTGGTTGATGGTGCTCGCCGTCAAAGTCTTGAAACCCCCCTCTATGCCCTGTTCTTCGCTGCACCTAATAGAGCAGAGGTAAATTTACGTCATTGTTTTTAATTTCAGAATTCTTAATTAGTGATTCAAGCCTAATTTACATTTAGATTATAATTAGGAGTTTAAATTATGGAGTATAGTTTAATTAAAAGGAGTTCCGGTGGTTGTTGTGGTGGTTGATGTTGGTTGTGCGGTTGTATTGTTGTTATTGTTCTGTTCTTGTTGTAGCTGCGCTGTTGTTAGCATTGTTGTAATTATGTTGTTACGTTGTTGTTGTTATTATTATTGTTGCTATTATGTTGTTGTCTATGGTACTTTTTTGGTTGTTGGTGTGGTTGTGTTGGTTGTTTGTGTGGTTGTGCGTTGTTATTGTTGTTGTCACTAGTAGAATAAACGCTACTTGCTGCGGTTAAAAATTGCCCTATTGTTGCGGTTTTGGGCGCGCAGCAATTCAGGGGGCAGCACTAGGTATTAATAATAGTGAAAGTATTGGGTCAGACCGTTTGACCATAAGTTATGGTCAGACGAGCCCAACCCAATACTAAAATTTCTCCCTCCTCCTTCTCTTCTCTTCCCGTGGTATTCTCCCCACCTTCATTAATAATAGTTGACAATAATCACAGTTATGTCTTCTCCAACACCACCCTTCATCTTAATAATGACTCTACTGATGTGGATGCCTCAGATTTCACCTCTTCAACAACTTGTGCTAGTACTTCCACAACTACACTTACACTACATTCACATGATTTTGATCATCATCATGATCATACCAACGATGGAGATTACATCTACGTAAACTCTGCAACAACCGCCGTAACAACAACAACAACATCCGCCGCAACTTCTTCGACTCCGAGTTTTGCTTTCAGTTAGTTTTTTTTGTTTTTTTTAGTTAGTTGTTAAATGAAAGAATAAGAAAATTAACTGAAACGATAACTTAGACCTAAGGTACTTTCATTTAGACCTAACTTACTTTCATTTAGACCTAAGTTACTTTCAGTTAGACCTAAGTTACTGTCAGTTAGACCTAAGTTACTTTCATTTAGACCTAAGTTACTTTCATTTAGAGGTAACTTACTTTCATTTAGACCTAAGTTACTTTCAGTTAGACCTAAGTTACTTTCAGTTTGACCTAAGTTACTTTCAGTTAGACCTAAGTTACTTTCAGTTTGACCTAAGTTACTTTCAGTTAGACCTAAGTTACTTTCAGTTAGACCTAAGTTACTTTCAGTTAGACCTAAGTTACTTTCATTTGGACCTAAGTTACTTTCATTTAGACTAACTGAAAAAAAAAATGAAGACTAACTGAAAAAAATGAAGACTAACTGAAAAAAAAAATTGAAAACCAACTGAACAAAAAAAAGACTAACTGAAAAAAAAATTGAAAACCAACTGAACAAAAAGAAGACTAACTGAAAAAAAATGAAGACTATCTGAAACCGTCCGACGAGAATATTGTGTCGGACGAGTCCGACACAATACGAACTCTTAATAATATTGCTGCGGTTTTAAACCGCCGCAATATTTTAATTTTTTGGTGGCATGTAACATTGCTGGCATGTAATATTGCTGCGGTTTCTGGCCCATAACCGCAACAATATTACTTTTTATTTCAGAAAAGCTACTTTTTGTTTACAGAAAAGGTAATATTGCTGCGGTTCTGGGCAGAAACCACAACAATATTACTTTTTTGTTAAAAAAAAAAGCAATATTGCTGCGGTTTCTGGCCCAAAACCGCAGCAATATTACTTTTTTTTAAATATTTTTTTGTTATACATTAGTGATGAGGAAGCTATATATGCAACCTTGATGAAGCTATGCAGCAATATGCTAATAAATTTTCTGCATAAATTTCGGCAGAGCTCCGTTTGAAATTGGATAAACCCATAATAGGGAATTAACCTGTACAACAACCAATAACATCTCCGAGATCCACCATCCAAGCAAATCCAAAATCCATCAAACAACCACCATGATCTCCAACATACATCATCCAATATTCAACCAAAAACCAACATCATATTTAACCGAACCAACATCATAAATACAATTCCATAATAATCCAACAAAAATATTTAGCGCAATCCAACATATATATATATATATATATATATATATATATATATATATATATATATATATATATATATATATATATATATATATATATATATATATATATATATATATATATATATATATACATCACTACAATGTTAGTTGGTACAAGTTGCAATTATGTATATGTTCGTCTAAAGTTAGAAAAACAAAGAATATTAACATAAACTAACTAACCTACGCAATGCACTCATCAACAAAGTATCTTGCCCACTTATTCTTCACCTCATTGATTTGATCCTCCGTATAAGGATCTTTGGTAAAGGTTTGAGCAACCTGAAAATAATTTACCAAAGTTAGCATCAAATAGTTAAAATATATTAAATATGAAATGAATAATTATATGAACTTACTTTGTCCATATCCAACGAACCAAAATATGAAGCGAGTACGTCAAAAATGTACCGCATCACAAAATAACCGCACTCCGTGCCTCCTTGTTGTTGCGGGCACTTTATCAAAAGTTATAAGAAAATGAGAAAATTTACCGTATAATGAGAATAAAGTAAGCTTTAAATTGAATCAAGCAATTCGATCAATACATACCTCAACATATTTCCACAAAAGCTTCTCTCGACGAACTTTGTGGCCGCTCATCCGAAACCTCCTAAAAGCACTAGATAACACAACATTGTTTGATTTAGTCCTTAATTGTGGAATGTTAACATCTCAATTTATTTAAAGTATATCAAACATATATCAACTTACGCTATCATAGGCAATTTAAGCTTTAACTTCCGCTGTTTGTGAAAGCTGGCAGAATCGAAGGTATAAACTATCCCGGGCAAGGGACATATGACAAGGAGCATCCAATGTTGGCTATTGCAAGATTAAACAACAATAATTACTTAAAAAATCACATATCATGCAACAATAAATATTTGTAGATATTAAGAAAGAATATTACTCTTGAAAGATTGGCGCGAACATGATACTAGCATCTACATCGACGCATCCAACCATAGCATGCACAATGTACTGTGTTACCTCCTTTGATGATGAATGCGACTCCATAACGGTGCTTTGCGGACACATCCAACAAACACGTCCAATAGCATCCCCAAATCCATCCAAGTCCGACTGCGTAGCCCTAAAAATTGGCAAAAGTAAACTATATGTGAAAAATACAACTACCATATAATTAAATGTTAAAAAAAATCATAACTTTGATTATTGTTACCTCATGTACACTTGGATAATAGAAATATTAATCATTTTTTCTCTCAAAAACTGTCCAATATCCTCCTTGGTCAGAAAAGCGGTGCCATCATCTCTCGAATAATGGAACAAGGATCTCGGCAAGGTAACACCAACAGCATCATCGTCTGCGACGGCAAGGGCAAGCGTATCTGCTAACTCCCTGCAGTCCTCAGTGAGGGAGTCCAAGAACGATCGATCGTCGATAACTGGACTAAACTGAGAAGCCGAACCGGCTGAATGCAACTGGCTAGAAGATCTAACAGCCTCCCCCGAAATCCCTTTTTGTTTTTTAGGTGTCGGTGTAACCTAATAATTATTTTTCAAAACGCGCATAAGATTATGAAATTATTAAATTGAAAGCTATTATTTTTACATAAAATGAGGCCTGTATGAACAATTACCTCATCACTTAACATTTGTGCTAAATTTTTTGGCCATTGCACCCAAGTACCCAAAGCAGTAGCTGTAGTGTCGATCTCATATGCAGGGACGGGAACAGGTAGTGGCAAATGACCATATTTCTCTATAATTCGATGAATTTTCACTTTCAGGTGATCATTCATCATTCTAGACCATGAACTGTAGTGGTCTCATCAAAAGCATAAGAATATGCATCTGCCACTAGACAAGTCTCTCCACTAGTTGATCTACCAAATACAATCGACATGGAACCTCGTCCTAACAGCAACACGTAATATTGTATAAAGCACATGTATATATAATAATTTTTGTATAAAGCACATGTATATATAATAATTATATGTACCTTCAGCTGAGGAGAATGAGAGTCGGAAAATCCAGATAGTGGAGTACGTAGCTGAGTGGGCTGTGAAGTAGCTACCTCAGGAGATGGCCGAGGAGATGGCCCAGGAGATGGCGCAGGATATGGCCCAGGAGATGGCCATATGGGCCAGGAGATGGCTCAAGATATGGCCCAGGAGATGGCCTAGGAGATGGCCCAACAAATGGTGAAGTAGATGGTGGAACAAACGATGGAATAGGTGGCTGAGTCGGCTGTGTAGGAGATGGCACAACAAATGGTGAAGGATGTGACGGAATAGGTGGCTGAGTGGGCTGTGTAGGAGATGGCAAAGCAAATAGTGAAGGGAAAAACTAATGTAGCCCAGGTGACTGAGTAGGTGGCTGTACATGTGAAGGAGATGGCCCAGCACATGGTGAAGGATATGGCCCGGAAGGTGGATGTGTAGGTGACTGTGAAATCATCACATTCTGCATATATGTGGAGATGTCCTCCCTCCACCTTTCACTCATTTTCCGTATGAGTGCCTCCTCTTGTTCCTTACTCGATCTCCTATAGTGCGTATGAGGTACGTGCCCAAAAGCCTTGCTATAGCCAACATTCACGGCCCCAAAACCATAACAGCGACCCGAATGATCTGGCTTCTCTCCAAGAGCCATAAAAAGGGCGTCTCTGTTACGAACCGGAATGAATTCACCCTTGGCTTCCATCTCCTTGTACTCCAACTGCCCAAAAAAAAAGCAAGTTAACAGTAATAATGTAGTTAATAAATGAAAAAATATTCATGTCAAACTAAAAGTTAATTATAATGATATACATACGTATTTGTCAGCTGCTTTTTTTGTTCCCTCAGCTAGAATAAATCTCTGTTTAGTAACTAAATCTTTCTTATGCATCGCGCACCACCAATCATCACCCCGGTTAAAACTGGAGGACACCGAGGAGGATGGTGTACTAGAACACGATCCAAAATCAAAACTAGGTGGACCGAATTTCTCCTGCCTCCACAACTCTCTAGCATCTCCATAGCTCCTCTGACCTAAGTGGTGATGATGTATGTTCTTCTTTGCGCTCTCAAGCGCCTTTTCTCGCTTTTTCTCAAAATAAAAAATACATTAAGTTAGTATAATATTATTTAAATCAATAAAACCAAGTTAATAATTAGAATATATAATTACTATAGCAATCATCTGACATCATCTTTTCTTTGAAAGTGGCCCAATCCTCCTTCTTGATGTGCTTGTATACGTTTGGCGGACTATCACCTAACTTCTCTTTATTTGATCTAACTCTCGTCATTGTTATCCAACCAGATACCAATTTGCTCTTAAAATCCTTCCATCTAACGTTCAAGCAGACAAGTATTGCTTCTTGTATCGAACCTCGTCGGGAATGTGAAACATGTTATGTTTTTCAAAATAGGCTAAAATGACTAATATTGGTTCCAACTTGCCTATATGTTGTATTACCAATCAAATCTACCAATAAAACACTTAAACTAAGTATATATGATATGTTAGAGGTGTTTACAACTTAAACTAGCATGAAACAAGTCATATTCATTCATTTGGGAAGAAAATGGCCCAAAATGGCCTAAAAGGGCTAATTTTGGTTCCAACTTGTCTATATGTTGTATTACCAATCAAATCTACCAATAAATACATTAAACTAAGTATATATGATATGTTAGAGGTGTTTACAACTTAAACTAGCATGAAACAATCATATTCATTCATTTGGGAAGAAAATGGCCCAAAAATGGCCTAAAATGGCTAATTTTTGTTCCAACTTGTCTATATGTTGTATTACCAATCAAATCTACCAATAAATACATTAAACTAAGTATATATGATATGTTAGAGATGTTTACAACTTAAACTACCATGAAACAACCCATATTCATTCATTTGGGAAGAAAATGGCCCAAAATGGCCTAAAAAGGGCTAATTTTGGTTCCAACTTGCCTATATATGTTGTACTACCAATCAAATATACCAATAAATACATAAACTTAAGTATATATGATATGTTAGAGGTGTTTACAACTTAAACTAGCATGAAACAAGTCTCTATTCATTCATTTGGGAAGAAAATGGCCCAAATGGCCTAAAAGGCTAATTTTGGTTCCAACTTGCTATATGTTGTATTACCAATCAAATCTACCAATAAATACATTAAACTAAGTATATATGATATGTTAGAGTGTTTTTAAACTACATGAAAAACTCATATTCATTCATTTGGGAAGAAATGGCCCAAAATGGCCTAAAATGGCTAATTTTAGTTCCAACTTGCTATATGTTATATTACCAATCAAATCTACCAATAAATACATTAAACTAAGTATATATGATATGTTAGAGGTTTTACAACTTAAACTAGCATGAACCAAGTCATATTCATTCATTTGGGAAGGAAATGGCCCAAAATGGCCTAAATGGGCTAATTTTGTTTCTAACTTGCCTATATGTTGTATTATCCATCAAATCTGCCAATAAATACATTAAAATAAGTATATATATGATATGTTAGAGATGATTACAACTTAAACTAGCATGAAACAAGTCATATTCATTCATTTGGGAAGGAAATGGCCCAAAATGGCCTAAAAGGTCTAATTTTGGTTCCAACTTGCCTATATGTTGTATTACCAATCAAATCCACCAATAAATACATTACACTAAGTATATATGATATGTTAGAGGTGTTTACAACTGAAACTAGCATGAACCAAGTCATATTCATTCATTTGGGAAGGAAATGGCCCAAATGGCCTAAATGGGCTAATTTTGGTTCCAACTTGCTATATGTTGGATTACCAATCAAATATACCAATAAATACATTAAACTAAGTATATATAATATGTTAGAGGTGTTTACAACTTAAACTAGCATGAACCAAGTCATATTCATTCATTTGGGAAGGAAATGGCCCAAATGGCCTAAAATGGGCTAATTTTGGTTCAACTTGCTATATGTTGATTACCAATCAAATATACCAATAAATACATTAAACTAAGTATATAATATTTTAGAGTGTTTTACAACTTAAACTAGCATGAAACATGTCATATTCATTCATTTGGGAAGAAAAATGGCCTTAAATGGCCAAAAATGGGCTAATTTTGGTTCAACTTGCTATATGTTGTATTACCAATCAAATTACCATAAATACATTAAACTAAGATATATGATATGTTAGAGGTGTTTACAACTTAAATAGCATGAAACAATCATATTCACTCATTTGGGAAGAAAATGGCCCAAATGGCCTAAAAGTCTAATTTTGGTTCCAACTTGCCTATATGTTGTATTTACCAATCAAATCTACCAATAATACATTAAACTAAGGTAGGAGAAATGTTTTTACATAGTGTCTTTCCACATCACATCCAATAAGGTAGGAGAAATGTGTCTCAATGACCAATTGATGTTTAGCTTCCGTATGGAAAGACCGATCTAAATACCATACTTGGCTCGCCATTCACCTAGTAAAGAAACAATTAGAAATCCAAACATGAAAATGTAATAAGCTAAGTATGATAAATTACATCTATTTACCTGTTGCTCTTCCCAAATGATCAAACTCTAAGACCATATCTCCTGTGTTGCGGAGATTCATCGTGGGACCTCGTTTACTCTTTCTGGA
This sequence comes from Beta vulgaris subsp. vulgaris, assembly GCF_026745355.1. Taxonomy (NCBI): domain Eukaryota; kingdom Viridiplantae; phylum Streptophyta; class Magnoliopsida; order Caryophyllales; family Amaranthaceae; genus Beta; species Beta vulgaris. The sequence goes on from NC_079209.1 coordinate 25,369,729, forward strand.
TGCCTTTGGATTCTCACTTGATTTCCTCCCGCTCCCTTGTGCACCATAATATGTAGTGGACTGACGTGGATCTAAGAATCAAAATAAGGAAATTAAATTAGAGAACGAACAAGTAAATTACATATTGAATATTTACAATATTGAAATAAATGCGAACCTGAGGGGGTTGGCTGCCCAGGACCTGTCACCTCAATGCCAAGTAAAGCATTCCTATCAGCCTCTAGCTCAAATCTCTCCATCCATACATCTTCCGCAACTGCAGCTCGATCACTGTCCTCTCCCTGGTCAGGCTCCTTTTCTGGGTGAAAAGGGGCATCAGACTCCGATGAATAATCATCGTCACTAGCCATATCTGTAGCATATACATAGAAACAAGAAAGAGTGTTAACAAAATTTAAAATAATATACATCATCACATTATTGTAACAAAAACCAAAACAAGTCAAATTACTCATAAACATTTTTTACCTTTAATTTTGGTCAATAGGTTGCTCGATGACTGTTATACCTTCTTGGTGATCCATTCGCATGTAACTATTTTCAGTATCAGACACATTCATCATATCATCATTTGGATTGGGAAAGGGGGATATCATCAAACTTATCATATTCTTCTTCGTCGTCAACATCACCTACTCCTAAAATTCCCTTTTACCATTAACAACAATGCACCACTGAGTGTCTACGGATCAGATACATAGAACACTTGTTTTGCTTGCGATGCGAGGATAAAAGGTTCTTCATGTCACGCAGAGATCATATCGACTAGAGTAAAACCGCACTCATCCCTTTGCAAACCACGTCTATTATCCGCCCACTTGCATCGAAAAATAGGCATAGTGAAGTCACAATAATCGAGCTCCCAATTTCTTGAATGATCCCATAATATGATTGTGTAGCATCAATCGGAGTTTTATCCTTTGCACTCCATACTCCCTAGATGATGCAATCGTTGAAACCCCACAATTCTGGACCACCTTTGATTTCTTATCCTGATGTTTAGTGTAAAAGGTATAACCATTGATATCATATCCTTCATAGGAGTTAAAACTGTCACGTGGACCGTATGCCAACCACTTAATTGTATCAGGTACATGATGGTTGTTTGCAGACAATTCACCGATTACTTTATTGTGAAACAGTAATGAACGACCTTTTTCTCATTCATCAATGCCCTCTCCCCTTTTGACGATTTTTGTGACGCAATTCACGCATATGTCTTTCTAAGTAGGATTAACTTCAGTAACATGGTGCAACACGAAAAGATGAGCTTTATGCAACTCATCCAATGAAGGTGCAATATGTCGCATTCCAACCGCACATTTGCCTTCTAATCTACCCTCGTGTCTGGACTTTGGAAGACCTATCGTCACAACCTTAGCAAAATAAGAAGAACAATATCCTCCAACCGTTCGACAATTGTTCTTTGAATAATACTCGCCTCTGGTCTTGCTGGATTCTTCACTTTCTTTTTCAAAGAACCCATATGTCTCTCAAAAGGGTATGCCCATCTTAAAAACACAGGACCACACATTTTAATCTCCCTTACCAAATGAAGGACTAAGTGAACCATAATGTCAAAAAAAGAAGGTGGAAAATACATCTCAAATTGACAAAGTGTGATCACCACCTCATTTTGCAAAGCATCCAACTATCAGATCAAGTACCTTGGTGCATATGGTATTGAAAAATGAACACAACCTCGTGATAGCAAGTCTGACATGTTTTGGAAGAATCCCGCGTATTGCAATCGCGCAAAAACACTTGCATCATCACATGACAGTCATGAGACTTTCAACCCAATTAATTTCAGATCAGTCATAGAAACAGTCTTCTCATGTTAGATGAGTATCCAGTGGGAACCTTAATACCGTATAAACACTACAGAACAATCGTTTCTCTTTCCTAGAAATGTATAGCAAGCGAGGCAAATACGTTGTTGTTCCCTTTCCTTTCTTACCTTTTCCTTAACCTTTGGCCATAAATTAGGTCGAATCTTCAATTTTCCATATCTCTACGAACCTTAAGACCATCCTTAGTATTTCCTGGCATATTCAACAGAGTACCGGTAATTGCATCACAAACATTTTTTTCAATATGCATTACGTCGAGACAATCACTAGTAGAATAAATGCTATTTGCTGCGGTCAAAAAGTGCCCTACTGCTGCGGTTTTGGGCGCGCAGCAATTAAGGGGGCAGCAATAGGTAATTAATATATTGCTGCGGTTTTAAATCGCAGCAATATTTGAACATATTGCTGCGGTTTTTAGGTAAAACCGCAGCAATATAATTATTTCATATCAGATTTATATTACACCTATTGCTGCATTTCTTAGCCAAAACCGCAACAATAGGTACTGGTAAAAAAAAAATTTTTTTTTTTTTGCATTTTGCCATCAAATTTGAAAAACAAAAAAGGTAAAAGAAAATAAAACATTACTGATTGAAATTAATGACAAAAAATTATTATACAATATTCAAAAACATAAAACAATACAAAAAGACAGATTGAAATATATTACTATAATTTATTAAGGCAGATTAAAAAAAAAGTTAAAATTATAGTACCAAAAACAACAGATCTGAAAAAAAAAAATAACAATTATCATAAAAAACACCCAACATAAGAATAGGAATGTAACTCCAAAAAAAATATAAGGGAAAATATATACTACAACTATATTTAATATTACAAACACTAGATCTAAAAGTAATTTCGTACACAAATAATTGCTAAAAAATTATAATAACAACAATTACAAAAGTAACAACATTTACAAAATAACATCTCTTAAAAAAAAAAATTAACAAACACGAACGACGAACTGGTTGAACGACGAGTAGAACGGCGCACGAACGGTGAGTAGAACGGCGCACGAACGGTGAACTGGCGGCGCACGAACGACGAAGGACTGGAACAACGAAGGACTGATGAACGACGAAGGAACGACAAACGAACTGGAACAAAGACGGATTTGGTTTCGCCGGAATAGAACGACGACATGAACGAACTGGAACGAAGACTGATTTGGTTTCGCCGGAACATAACGACGACAGGAGCACTGACGAAGGACTAAATCTGATGTGGTTGGGTGGAGAGGAGAAAGAGAGATGCGTGAGAGGAGAGGAGACGCGTGAGGAGAGAATAGAGAGGGTGAGGAGGATAGAGAGGGTGAGAGGAGAGAGAGAGGCGTGAGAGGAGAGTGAGAGATGTGAGGGAGGCGGTTGTTTTAAGGGTTTAGTGAGAGAGGTGCGGTTTTTATATAATATTGGGTTTTAATATTGCTGCGGTTTTTTATAGAAACCGCAACAATACATTAAAATATTAATATTTTAATGTATTGCTGCGGTTTCTCTTAAAAACCGCAGCAATATATTAGGTCAAATAGTAAAAAAATTTCAAAAAATTTTCCGCTAAAATTATATTGCTGCGGTTTTCGTTTAAAACCGCAGCAATATAGTTATTTTATAATTTTCCTTTTCTTTTTACGTGATATATTGTTGCGTATAGCTAAAACCGCAGCAATAAGCAATTATTCTACTAGTGAATGTCTAACTGGTAAGTATTTTTAATAAGGAAGTCTCCAGAATATAGACTCTTTTTTCCAAATGACACCATCATCTTCCGAAGGTTTAACCCCCTTACCAAATACTGTTCCCATCCTCTTAACACGATTATAAACTTCTTTTCCAGTTAACGGTCTAGGAGCTGGAGCATTTTTCAACAAACCCGTTAAATGGTGCTTTTTTCTTTCATATGGATGAGAACTATGTAGGAATTTCCTATTAATGATATAGACATGTTTCCCACAATGTGGCAAATGTGTAGCCTCCATACCATTCTCACAAATGGGACATGCCTTTTTCCCTTTGACCTTATACCCCGATAAATTCCCATAAGCAGGATAATCATTTATAGTACAGAATAGCATAGCACGAAGCCTGAAATCTTCATTAGAATACGCATCAAACACCGTAACACCTTCGCCCCACATCTTTTTGAGATCTTCGATGAGAGGTGCAAGATATATGTCTATATCATTTCCCGGCTGCTTAGGCCCAGAAATTAAAAGAGACAACATAATATATTTCCGTTTTATGCACAACCATGGAGGAAGATTGTATATTACTAAAAGAACAGGCCAAGTACTATGTTGACTACTCAAAGTACCGTAAGGGTTCATTCCGTCCGTACACAATGCAAGTCTCAAGTTCCTAGCTTCCTGACCTAAGTCTCTATATCTGGAATCGATAGCTTTCCATTGAGGAGAATCTGCTGGATGCCTAAGCATCCCATCTTTCTTTCTGCGATCAGCATGCCATCTTAGGTTTTGTGCATCTTCTTTGATAGAAAAGAGCCTCCTAAACCTTGGCACAACTGGAAGATACCACAACACTTTTGCAGAAGGACCAGTATTGCCTGGTCCGGGCACAACCCCATCCGGCAATTTGTAGCGGGACTTACCACACCTCCGACATTCATAAAGGTCTGCATACTCATTTCGATACAACATGCAATCATTCGGACATGCATCGATCCGCTCATATTCCAAACCCAAAGGACACATTAATTTTTTGGCATAGTAGGTAGATTTTGGTAACAAATTACCCTTAGGAAACATATCTTGTAAAGCTTCTAAGAGTTCTGTGAAGCCTACATCAGTCAAATTATGTTTCGCTTTTATGTTGAAAAGAGTTAAAACCCCACTCAATTGAGTGTATTTTGTACACCCTGGATAAAGGGGTTTCCCAGCAGCTTCAGACAAACTGTCAAACACTCGTGGCCACTCATTAAAATGGTCACGAGCCCCTTCCAACATCTCACCTAATCGATCACCAAACTCTTCATCCTCAATGTCACTATTATCTCCGTTGTCATTTTCATCACCTACTACATCATCACCTTCAATCCTAACATGATCTTCTATCACAACTTCATTCTCAACCCCGGCATTCGACATATCAATCTCTAATGAATTACTAGTGCCAACATCAACATTAACCCTATCCTGAGTATATTTTCCCTGCTCACCATGCCATAACCAAATATGATACTCAGCCCTAAATCCACGACGAATAAGATGATCCCTTATGGTCCTAATATTAGAAATCATATTCACATTGTAGCAATCAACACATGGACAATAAATCTCAGCCTCGCAGGTAAGTTGTTGATGTTCTACAACACGTTTACAAAACTCATTCACACCTTCTATGAACTCCAACGTATTCCGCTTTCCATACATCCAACTTCGATCCATTTCTAAAAACCCCAACACATACATACAAATTATTATAAATTTAAAATTCACATAACTCCAACACAACAAACTAATATTCAATGCATGCTTCCATTGGGCCTTATCACTCCAACCTAACCCATCCTTAAACGTCCAATCCCACTAGTGAATGCATGTATCATCTTTGATTCTAAGTGACATTCGGCAGCATTTCCCTTCAGTTCTCCAAGTACACGATAAAGATAATTGTTTATCTTATATGTACCCGGAGAACAAATTAGGGAAATGACTAACCGTATTTCACTTAGTATCAAAGAATCAACCCACATTCACCACCTTAGTGAGATGTGACGTTTAAGAACAGTCCCAAAATGGGGACTATTCAAGACTTACTCCTAATGAGTAAGTCTTGAACGGGTATCTAGGCAATATGATGTACATAAAAACAATCGCATTCAAGCGATTCCAAGTATTCACCAAACAATAATTACATTCAAGTGATTTCAAGTTATCATCAAACAACAAGTACCAAACCATTCCTTAGATTTCCCTTCCCCTCCCATTGGTGAGTCTATCAATATAAAGGCATTGCATGCATATCACTTTAAACAAAGAATTGCAAAAACATCACAATAACTTAAGCATAAACAATCCCAAATAACATATTAGGGCATACAAAAACTAAAGCAGAATTATCACAAAATCAGTTTTTAATACTCAAATCTTATAACTAAGCATATATATACTTTATACTAATCATTTTAAACTATAATTTAAGCCAAATTCTAAATTAAAACACTAATTAAGAAAAATTAAAAAAAATAACCTAATATGATAAAAACCCTCGCTGGTGGGAGGAGAAGAGCCGGAGGTGGTACGAGAATCACCGCCGAAGGAGTGGCGCAGGTGGAGAAGTGAGGAGAAACGAGGTGGGAGAAGAAGCGTCGGTGGAGAAGCGAATTGAGGAGAAACGGTGGTCTGCGCGAAACGGTGGAGAAGCAAAATAAACTCGCCGGTGGAGAAACCTAAGTCGCCGGAAATAAACTCGCCGGTGGAGAAGCGAAGACCCCAAATCGCCGGAAAATAAACCCAGTAGCTGGATATAAGAGTGTGAGAGAGTATGAGAGTATGTGAGAAGAGAGAGAGAGACTAAGAGAATGTATCGTGAAGTATGTGAGAGAGAGTATGAACGAGGGCCCGTTAATTTTTTTTGCCAGCAAATATTGTTGCGGTTTCCACGTGGGACCGCAACAATATATTAAAAAAAAATTATTTTTTTAATATATTGTTGCGGTCCTACGTGGAAACCGCAGTTGTATTAGCTGACCTGGGCCCCACATTTTGTTCAAAATTAATCCGTTAGACAATATTGCTGCGGTTTTTGGCGGGAACCGCAACAATATTGTCAATTTCTATTTTTTCTTTTCTTTTTGCGTGTTATATTGCTGCGTATAGGTAAAATCGCAGCAATATCACCGTAGCAAATAGCATTAATTCTACAAGTGTGTTGTGGTTGTTGTTGTTGTGTCGTTGTAGTGGTGGTGGTTGTTGTAGAGTTGTCATTGTTGTTTTGAGCTAAGTTTTGGTGATATTGTTTGATAAAGAGATTAAGTGTAGAATTATGATGGTGAAGTGAGGATTAAGGAAATTATAATGTTAAAGGTGGATAATTTGTGAATTGGGAATTAGTTATGAATATGTTTTCTAGTATAGATTAGTCTAAGTGTGGTTATTGATTATTGTTGTCGTTGTGAGGTGATTGTTGGAGGATAATCATGGAGTGGAGTACTATTCGGAGATTAAGGAATTGGATTTGCATTTAGTAACTTTTATGTACAGTAAAATCATTTACTCATACCCTTGTGTGTGTGTGGATGTTTGTGTTATGTTTTTGATAAATAAGTTCGTACTATGGCCATAGATATGAATGTAATGATGAAATGTCATTGATTGATTATGAATACGCAACTGTTTTGTTGGCTTAGTTTTTGAACTGAAAATAGAAAGTGGGCAAGGTATGGGTGGAGGATGGTTACTCCTTTGACCTGATACGGTCGGCTACGCTCCATAACGAACCTTGGGGGTAGTATTGTTGAGCTCCATAATGAACCTTGGAGGCAGCGTTTGTCCTTTGTCCAAAGCCCGTACTTGCCACTAATTTGTTTAAGAGAGTAAGCTATGCCAGCGTTGTAACGAGATGAAAATGATTTGAGAAATCAAATGTTTATAACGGGCTGAAGTAAAGGTTATGAGCTTTCCACTCATTTTGGAATTTGTTTGTTTTGTATTTCTTCTATGAATTTGCAGGTTCGGTGTTGTGAGCTTTGAATTTGAAGAGGAGCAAGATTATGATGTCGTCCTAGATTAAGGATTGAGTTTGTATTTAGATAGTTGATTAAGGAATAGTTATTTATATTTGGTTGTATACAATATTTGGGAATTTTAGTCAAGATATTGGTGTAATTAAGGTTGTTTTTCCGCTGCAAGTTAATTTATTTAAGAGTTAATTTAAGTTTATGGATGTTAAGTGTGTTTCGCTAGCAGCTTGAAAGAGCGAGTTTGTTACACTGGAAGAAACGTTACATCTTTGTCAACAAATTATCCCTGGGGGACTTAGGAAATTTTTTAATCAGAGGCTGGAACATAGAAGGTTCGTAAATTTTCTTGCGATTTTTTACGTCGCTTTTTTCGCAGATTTGGACCCAAAATTGTTGGAACATCGTGAAGAGTCTGAACAGAGGTGTGTTGAGTTTTTGGAAGTAAGAGAAGAAGAAAGGTCTTTGAAGAAGGTTGTAGTCGCTGATCAAGTTAGTTGCTCGTCAATGGTGTTAGGTAAATATTTCTATTATTAAGTCATTAATCGTCGCCCCTGCAACTCAATTCTTACACGTTGACACTCTATAGAACATATTCTTCCCAATCACGACTAAGAGGTTCTATGGACAATTGATCATTTGTTGAAGCTCTTCCAAAAAGGAAGAGGGGAAAAAGAACGTTCTGCTGCATCGTCGCTCACACCACCTAACAAGCAAGGGAATCTTAACGTCGTTCATGTTGTTGATGATGACCCAAATGTTGCCCCAAAAATTTGTAAGGGTGAATTTCCTTCCCTCCTGACAAGGAGGGACCTTCATACACTGTTACTGTACCTGACGACTTTATGTCGTTTGACAAGTCAATTTGGCTCTTGGGGAAAAATTTATTTTTCCTCACACTGAAGATCGTTTGCGGGAACGTCCCATGACTGGGCTGATGTCAGATGGTTTCGAGCTCATCTTTAAGGTATGTTAATCACAACTTTCACTACCTTAATTCTTTCTTGTTATAATTATTATTTGTGGTTGTTACCTTGCAGGCGTCTCATTATTTCTCAATAACGAAGAAGGAAATGTTGTTGTTGTTTAGGAGCCATCAAATAATGAAGATGAAGATGGAAAAAGCAAAGCAACTTTTGAGGGAAGGAAGCAGAACTGGAGAAAGTCCACCTACAGGAGGTCAAGATGGGTGAGACTGAATAGCCCTATTTTTAAGAGCGGTTATTTAAAGACTAATTGTAACTATTAAGTTAATTACATTTGGAGTATTCTTATTTTATTTATGGAGTATTATTTTTATTTGTCTTAGTGTAATATATTTATTTACTTAATTAATTTTATGAAATTATTATTAATATTATTTTATATTTGTGGAATTTATGTGTAATTAGTTGAGGGGTGTTTGGCCAAACTCGGTTCCCTATTACACCCTTTGTCGGTTTACTAGAGAAACCAAAACCTACCCGAACCCATTTCACTGCACTCGATCCTTCTATCTCATAGAAAAAAAAGAAATCCCCAAACCCCTAGAGAAACCCGAGAAACCCCAATCCAAAACCCCACATTCTCTCTCTCCTCCCCGTGAACCTTCGGTTTCTCTCGCTCACCTGCGTCGCGTGTCACCGGCGTTTTCCGAGGTTGCCGGAGATCACACGCCGTTCCCTCCTTGCCTGTTTCGTTGCTTCTCCGTCATTTCTTCGCTCTCCTTAAAGTTCGATTCCATCCCCTGCTCACTCTGCTCGACGCTGCTCTCGTGTCACCCACGCCACCTTACCGTCGCCGGAGCTGCAGCGAGCCTTGCTCGTTTGTGGCCATGTGTTGTGGTGTTTCCCCCGGCTTGTGTTCTCCATCCTCTCGCTGTTTGCCGCTGCCGCTGTTGGAGTTGTTGCTGTTGTTGTTGATGTTCTTTGCCCCTTCTCTCGGTCTTCTTCTTGCCGTCGTTGCTGCTGCTGCCACTTCGAGTGCGTAGTCGTCGTCAATGTTGTTGTTTTGATTCGGTGCTGATCGTGGTGGTGCTACCATCTATCTTCTTCCCGTATTGGTACTTTCCCCATTCTTGTGTTGTGTGGTTGTTTTACTTCATGGTATTAGTGTTGATTTTGTCAAAATCTGATTTAATTGCACCCGATTAAACCTTTCCTTGTTAGATGAAATTCATGTAGGGATGGATTGGCAGTATTTGGTAGTTTATGTTGTGAAATATGATTCATTTTCTATATGTTGATAATGATTTTTAGTGTATGGTTTCATTTGGTGAAGTTGCTTATGAAATCGGTTTATAATTTAAATTGTAATTGGTATTACTAGTAAGTTATTGTGATTGAAGGCTATAACTTTGTCGATTAATTCAGTTTCGAAATGTCAGAATATCTTTCGTTTAATTTGGATTTTGGGAAGAGAGAAATGTTTGTTCTTCCTTAAACTCGTTCTAATTAAGAAAGCTAATTGAATTAATTTCTTTAAATGGCTATCTATTAAGAAATTGTTATTGATGTGTTATTAATGCTACTAAGGTGAAATCATGGGATTGAGTTACAGAGTAGAAAAATTACTTGGAGACATGAATATTTTTAGGGGGAGGTTATTAGTAAAATTGAATATGGTAGTATTAATAATGAATGTTGAGGAATTGATTTTGAAATAGCTTAATAAGAAATCAATATGTGATTGTTATCTATTGGGTAGCTTACATAATCAGATTTGGATCAATAAAGGTAGTTAGTTTGTTGAAGGAAACTTTATTTCTCTTAATGGAATTGGAAAGCTATGAGTTAGTAAGAGACAACCTAAGTTTCTTTGGTCCTAACGTTGATAGGAAGTGCTAATCTTTGTATAATATTTTATATTATCAAAGTATAGTAGTTGTTGAATCTAATTCTTGAGTTATAAGTTAAGAGGATAGCAATTAGGAAGTTGTAATGGTTATATTAATTAGTCGAAAACTATTCTACTACACTTTATGACCCAAATAACCATGCTAGATCACTTAAGTAGGAAAGGAATTAGTTAAGTGTTGAGTTATCAAGAATGTTAAAAGTAGTTAATAACTCATGAAGTCCAAAAGCAAGGTTTGTGTATAAATATATGCTAGTTAGTGTGATGAGGGAATATTCTATAGTGTGGATTAACATAGTCTAATTAGCATACTAGTTAAAGTTTAATAAAATAGAAGTAAGATTTTTATATTCTTTGTGTAATACTTAGTAAACAATGTTAATAGTTCAGTAAACTGCTTCCATGTTGGTTATAAAGTAAAATATCACTCACTATTTTGTTAAATGATTGAGCTGTGAGTTAATTAAAGTTAACTTGTGAGAGATTCAATTTGATTGACTGTTAAATAAATGATGTAAGTTGCTTGAAGATGAAAATAGTTTAAAAAGGATTGACTAATCACTGTTAATAAAGTGGAGACTATTAGAGTTAACTTCGCTAGTTATGTATTAAATTGTTAAGGATGTGTTCAATGAAGGATTTTAGTTCAATGACTACAATGGAGTAATATAATAAGCTATAATGTTTAATAGAATCACTAGGCTAAGTTAATACTTTTTATTACTTAAGTAAAAGTTCGTGGATTGCATGAACGTAGCTCAGTTATATATATATATATATATATATATATATATATATATATATCTATCTATCTATCTATCTATCTATCTATCTATCTATCTATCTATCTATCTATCTATCTATCTATCTATCTATCTATCTATCTATCTATCTGTGTGTGTGGGGGGTGGGGGGGTTGTACTTGGTTTTATTATTGATTATGTTATTAAGAACTTAGCTAATGGTATAACTTGGATCATATTTAGTTACTTATAATCAACCTTTGATCGATGAAGCTTGAGTAGTGTGTTTTAAGTTAACTATCCTTACTTAATTCTAAGAGAGAGGCCTATGATAATTGTTGTTGGTGCTTGATAATGATTATTATTATTGGTGAGGTAAATGAAGACTCATAATCATAATGTTTGTAAAATAACATAAACTATTCATATGCAAAAGTGTAAATTAAGTGTAAGTGGTTTAGTAACTCTCGTTGGTTAATCATAACTGTGAGACTTTTGTCATTATGATGAATATGTTATTGAATATGATTGTGGTTATAAGTTCTATAATTGGAAATTGAGTTGAACATAAATGTATAAATATTGAACTTGAAATATGTTTGAAGGTACTATGATAAATGAGTATAGCTATCTAAAGTAAAGTCTGTTAGCGTGGTTTGCTGTTCAAAAGATGATAAGAATTACGAATACTATTGGATGAGTTATGTGAATGATCTGATTGATTATAATCACAAGAATCTAAAAGGGGAAAGTATCCTCGTTAGAGTCGACGGATGATGTGACATGAACAATGCCCCATGGACTGTGATCCTTGGGGGCCCCACAAGGAAACATGCCCATTGCTCTGTGGGGCGAAATTTGGCGATATATCAGGTAATAAGAAACTTGTGAATGGCTGATGAAATCAGCGGAAAAATGTACTCCAGACTAATCGCGGTTATTAGCCAAAAGTAAAGCGAATGTTTGGGTGACGACCCCCACTGTCGGAGTCTAAGCTTTGTCTCCTCCGTCATGTTCTCTTTTCCCCTGGTTAAAAGAAAGTTATCTCAAATTGTGAAAGTTATATTGATATTGGATATCCGATAAAGACATATCATGGTAAGTTGTTTCAATATTAGATTCCCGATAAGGAATCATATCAGGTAAGTAAAGAATGTTTATTCAGTATTTGAATATGAATATTGATATTGGTTTCCTGATACGGAAGCATATCATGGTAAGTTATATTGCTGTTGGATTCCCGATAAGGAATCATATCTTGTTATTGGATTCCCAATAAGGGATTGTTATAGGAGAAGTTATTATAATGTTGATTTCCTGAAAATAATTTATGTATAAAATATAAGAGAGTGATTGATAGAGTATGAAAGCATAAGTTTGGATTTCTTATAAGAAATCAATTAAAGGAAGTAAAGTGTATTATTTATATCAAAAGTGGTAAGCCTAGATTCCTTATAAGGGATCGTGAGATGTTGAAAGGTTAACTAATTAGTTTTTATATGAGATATGTATATGTTACAAGATTGCTTGATGTCACGTTGTTAGGTTTGCTATTATGTGAATGCCGGTGTAGTAGAAAAGGAACAATCTAGTAAAGATATAACAAGTATGTTGTTAACATGAGTTGTGTGATGCCTGTTATGACAATTTGACTCTGTTGGCTGCTGAGTCGTTTTCATGTAAAAGCCACCAAATCATGTGTTAAGCTAAGCTTATTTACGGGTTTAGTACTTAGCTGTGCTAATGTGTGTAGGTCGTTTTGTCATTTCTATGGCCTGTCACTTGGTGGGTGGCAGTATCCTAAATGTTTCAGGTTGAAGTCGAGAGTTAATCATTCTGGAGTTGAAGCTAATATGATATGGAATAATAATTGTAATGTCATATTTAATTCCAAAGTGAGGACGCTTGACTTTGTAATAGTTAGCTATCAATATTTTGTTTTAGTTCTTTATATTTAAGAGTCGTTAGTGCTTCTGATTCTATGTTGATTGTGCTCCGCGAAAGTGTTGAGGTTGTTGAGCTTTGGGATTTGGAGAGATTTTAATCATTTTATAAATTGAATTTGTAAACAGGTTTAAATTATTTCCCGTTTTAGGGTTGTCTTATTTTCAAAGCAAATTCTGCCAGATTTTTTTTGTAGAAATATATGGGAATAGAGTATGAGAATTGGAGCGTTATTATAATAGTTAATTAATTTGAATAGAGGTAGAAATTGAGTTCCACACTCTCCGATGTAGTTCGGTGTGTGTAATGGTAATAGTCCGGGTTATCTCGACTAGAATCTCTTTCACTGTGTTTAATCCTTTTTAAGTTTAACGGGGAAATCCGGGTTGTTATAGAGACTCTGAAGAAGAATGGTGAGGAACTACATGTTTGAAGAAAAAACCAACAGACGTCGAAGAAGCGCCGTGAATCGAGATCGATGATATCTACTAGCACATGTCGCTGCCCAGAAGAACGAAGTGGATGGGGTAGAGGCTCATGTGACGACGTGATACAATTATTGGAAAAAAAACCTTATATTTCACTTAGTAACAGATGCGATTTTTTAAAAAACCACATCCGAAAAGTAACCAAACAATGGGAGGGAAATTTAGCAAAAAAAATCTGATGCGGTCCTCAAAAAACCGCATCTGATTAATTAAATCGTTGCGGTTTTCTTTCATCTGATCTGGTATGGGGACCGCATCAGATTTTACCCTTACTAAATCCTAAAAAATCCCGCGTCCCAGAGGCCCATTTCTCCTCGTGGCCGATTTCTCCCTAACCCCAACCCAGCCCCTCCCTTGTAACCCCAATCCTGAAAAATTCAAATCCTCTATCTACTCTCCCAGCTCAACGACGCCTCTTTCTCTTTTTTCCCTACTCCCTTCTCCCTTCTCCTTCCACAACGAACCACGACGGCAACGACGACGGCGACATTTGTGTCCATCGCTTCAACGACCTTCGCTTTCTTCCTCGCTTCACAACCTTCGCCTTCTTCGTCGTTTTACTACCTTCACTTCACGAACCACCATCGCCAGCGCATCAGTACCTTCGCACGATGAGACGAAAACGAATAGACGAAAACGAGTAGACGAAAACGAAGAGATGAAGACGAAGAGACGAAAACGAAAAGACGAAGATGAAGAGTCGAAGATGATGAATGTAATTTCGCATGTAATTTAGGGTTTAGATTTGCTATTTTGTTTGATTTATATATTTTTTTCGATTTATCAATTTTAATTTATATTGTTCAACATTTTTAATTATAGTTTAGTATAGTTTATAGTTTTGTTCAACATTTTTCGATTATCAGATTTATTTATTTTCGATTTTTCAGTTTTAAGTATAGTTTAGTTATTTAATTTTCATTTTACTTTCTTTGCCAATTAATGTCGTTATTATGTATAGTTTCATATAATATTTCGTTTTAAATTTTTCGTCTTTCATTAGTTTAAATAATATTTTATATTCTTTAATTTATTTTCTCTAAATTTTTCGTAATTTAGTTTGTGAAATTCTTGTAATTTAGTTTGTATAATAAGTTTGTAATGCTTGAGTTTTGGTTTTCGTTCATCTTGCTTGTGGGGTGTGGCGCTAGATTATTTTTTTTAATTTCATTAGGACCAAAACTGATGCCGTTCTGAAAGAAAACCGCATCAGTTAATCACATTAACTGATGCAGTTTTCTTTAAGAACCACTTCAGTAAAAAATTAAGATCTGGTGCGAGCCCATCTAATGCGGATCAAAACCACATCTGTAAGCCGAATTTTGACCGCATTAGATGGAGTTTTTTCCACTAGTGACAAAGGCGAATTGTGTCACAGTATCATGGGAATCTCAAAAGGATATCGACTGGTATCTTGAGTGTCTATGGGATCCATGAAGGACTTGATGGAACCACACGATCTAATTTTTACCTTGAGCGTCGGCTAGCAGGAGGGTGACGTTTCCACTTCTAGTGCAACATTCTAGCATCTAACGTTCCACAGGATAATGATTCAGAGAAGAGAATTATGCCTGAGATGCAAGCGTTTGAAAATTCTGTTGAGAAGTTCATTGATGTTTTTGGCGTTTAACCATTTTAGTCTTTGTGTTTTAAACTTTCATTGCTTAGAAACAATGAATTTTTTTTGGGATTACTCATGGGAGTAATCATGCTTGTGTAATTTTGGGTCACTCATGGGAATGACCACAAATTATGGTTTTGGAAATTCTTGGGAATGGCATGACCATTAATTTTTTTTTTCATGCAAGTTTTACTTTAGAACTTATGTCTTTTCTGGCGTCTAAGTAAAATCGTAAGGTGCTTTGAAAACCCCTCTTTGTCGTTTGACTTAGGCATCATTAGAAAGAAAATCAAATAGTCGTAAAACATGCTTACCTACTTGAGTACAGTAGGTCTGATGCTTATGAGGTGCCATTCATTCATGACTAACGTTGGAATCTTGTCGTGTTTATTATAATACGCAATGTCTAAGAAATTTGAGGTTATTGATGTTGTATACAATAGTTTGTTAACCCAATTGATTTATTGAAAAAATAATCGTTGATCGCCACGTCTAAACATCACAAAATTATTTATTTCTCAAAAGATGGAAAAAAATATGAAAAAGAAATACACAATAATTTTTGTCGTTAACACTTCAATGACCTTGCGACACATGTTCATCACTTATGAAAACATAAAACAAAAAGTAAAATATCTCATAGTACTTAGCAAAAAATGATTTTTTTTTAGATGCACATCGTTCTAGCTGCGGGGGACCATAGTTCGGTTGCGTCGAACTAATTGGTACGCACGGTTGCCAACAACCTTGGTTATTTGGTAGGGACCTTCACATTTCAGACCTAACTTACCTGCATTAGGCTCTTGTGTGTTTTGCAAGATCTTCCACGAATGCCCTTCCACGAATGCTTTAGCTTGCACATTCTTATTGAAACTCCTTCTGATAATTTGTTGCTCTTCATATCGATGCTACATCTCGTATCTCTTTAATTGTATCTAGGTCGCTGATACGTTCATCATGATTTTGTTGTTCCGTCATCATCAGGCGATAGTTAGCTGTTAGGATGCTTACCTCATATGGTAGGACCGCTTCGCAACCATACAACAATGAGAAGGGTGTTTGTCCGGTCGTAGTGCGTGGCATTGTGCGATTTACCCATAAGATGGCAGGTAGTGCTTCTCCCACTTACTTTTTCTTAGATGTGAGACGTTTCTTTAATGTGTCTAGAAAGTTTTGTTGTTGGATTTTTCAGCTTGTCTGTTAGCCTGAGGATATCTGGGCGTTGACGTAAGCATTGTGATGTTTCATTCGTCGCATAAATGTTTGATTTTATCACTTATGAATTGCGACCCATGGTCGCATATAATTTCAGATGGCACTCCAAACTTGCAAATAATGTTAATGTGTATAAAGGAGATTACCTCTTTGTCACATACATGTTGGAACGATTTTGCCTCTATCCATTTAGAAATGTAATATGTTAGGGCTAACAAAATTACCTTTTGTCCTGGGGTTGGAGGTAGTTTACCAACTATATTGATTCCCCATTTCATGAAAAGCCAAGGGGTTAAAGTAGGATATATAACTTCACATGGTTTGTGCGTCATACTTACATGTCGCTGACAACTATCACATTTTTTGACGTACCTGATTGGATCTTGTTTCATCGTTGACCAATAATAGCCGATCATCAACACTCTATTGGATAAGCTACGTCCACCAAAATGGTTTCCACATGTCCCTTCATGTATATCTTGTAGGACTTGTCCCCGCCGGTGATTCTCCAAACATCACAAATAGGGCCCATGACACATATTTTGAATAACACTCCTTAGAGGACATGATGTATTTAATCTTCTAAGATCAAATAACAATGCAGAAGCTAAGTAAACTAATCAAGATCAACCAAACTCAATCAAGAATCACCAAGATTCGAGCAAGAATATCAAGATTCAAGCAAGAACACTTCAAGAACTCAAACTAAGTAACCAAGATAGTACTTAGATTATTCAATGATAAAGGCTAAGCCACCACAAGGAATAATACTAAGGGTTTTGAATGCATAAAGGCTAAGCCACCAACACTCAAGAGAAGTTTGTAAACAATCAATGTTTAACTCCAAAACACTCGAAAATTCTTATTAATTCTGTAAAATATTCGAACTACATGACTCCATATTTATACTACTCGACAAAACATAAACCTAATAGGCTTAGGACAAGTCCCTAAGTCCTAGACTCCTTAGACTCTTTGAATCATGTAAAATCCATCGTTTTAAGAACGTAGGCAAAACCATGATTCCTAATACAATTAGAACTAAGAAAGCAATTAAAGATATGAATCCTAATAGAGCTAGGATCCTCATAGACATGCTATCACACGCCTACACTCTACCTTGGTTGGTTAGCAAACATGCTACCACCTTAGTAGTCATTCCCATGAAGAGTCCTCCATGTACATCAATTGAGCCAAGGTTTAAAGAGATGCTTTTATATGCAAGAGCTAGAAAACTTGCATCCATTACTCCTGTATCATCCTCCTCTTCTTTAGAAACAATTGACCTCAATTGAGCCATATCATCATCATGAACATAAGGTGCCAAATCTCCCACATTCACAGTGGCACTTACATTGTAATCTCCAGGTAACTCCAGCTTGAATGCATTGTCATTCACCTTTCCAGTGATCTTGAAAGGACCATCTGAGCGTGGCATAAGCTTGTTCTTTCTAAGCCCTGGAAACCTTTCCTTCCTTAAGTGTAGCCAAACCAAATCACCAACTTTAAAAGAATGTTGCACTCGATTTTCATTTGCTATTGTTGATATTTGGTGTTCACCTTCTCAATCCTTGCTTTAACTTGTGCATGAAGCTTAAGCATTGCTTGCGCCTTCTCCTTTGCATCTACATGATAGACCTCATCACTAGGGAAGGGAATAAGATCAATAGGTACCTTAGGGTTAGCTCCATAAACAATCTCAAATGGAGAGCAATTTGTAGCATAGGTAGGGGACCTATTGTAAGCAAATTCAGCATGTGCAAGCTTCATATCCCAATCCTTGGTACTCTTACTTACCAACCCTCTAAGTAAGGCGCCCAAAGTTCTATTAGTTACTTCAGTTTGTCCATCAATTTGAGGATGATGGGAAGTACTAAAGCATAACTTTGTACCAAGGAGCTTCCAAAGTGTCTTCCAAAAGTAACTCATAAATTTAGTATCCCTATCACTTACAATAGTTGTAGGAACACCATGGAGTCTAATGATCTCCTTGCAATATAAATCAGCTACCTTTGAAGCATCATCAGTTTTGTGACAAGGAATGAAGTGTGCCATCTTAGAGAACCTATCAATGACCACCATGATTGAATCTTTGCCTCTTTGTGTCCTAGGCAAACCTACAATAAAATCCATAGCCACATCTTCCCAAGGACCATTAGGAATAGGTAGAGGAGTATACAAACCTTGGTGAAAAGTGCTTTTGGCCTTTTGACATGTAGCACACCTTGATATGACTCCTTGCACATCCCCTTGCATCTTTGGCCAATAAAAATGTTCTTGTAGAATAGCCAAAGTCTTGTTCATTCCAAAATGTCCTGCTAAACCTCCACCATGAGCTTCCCTTACCAAAAGCTCTCGAATAGAACAAGATGGAATGCATAGCCTTTCTCCCTTGAAAATATAACCATCATGAAGCACATAGGAACCATGTGAACCCTTGGAGCATGCTTCCATAATCTCCTTAAAGTGCGAAACTTCCTTGTAGTATTCCTTCACTAATTCAAAACCAAGAAGTCTTGAACTCAACACTCCAAGCAAAGAATGCCTCCTAGACAAAGCATATGCCACCACATTAGCCTTGCCTTCCTTATACTTAGAAGAGAAATTGAAAGATTGCAAGAACTCCACCCATTTAGCATGCCTAGGGTTTAGCTTTTGTTGTCCATGTATATATTTCAAGGCTTCATGATCTGAGTGAAGCACAAAGTGACTTGGCCAAAGGTAATGACTCCAATGGTCAAGTGCTCTCACTACTGCATAGAACTCCTTATCATATGTAGAATAATTGAGCTTAGCACCACTCAACTTCTCCCTAAAGTATGCAATAGGGCGCTTCTTTTGAATCAACACAGCTCCAATCCCAACTCCACTAGCATCACATTCAACTTCAAATGGTTGAGTAAAATCCGGAAGTGCAAGAATAGGAGTATTACATAACAAGTCTTTAATAGTATCAAAGGCTTGTTGAGCTGCCTTTGTCCACATGAACTTACCTTGCTTGATACATTCGGTCATAGGGGCCACAATGCTACTAAAGTTGCGCACAAACCTTCTATAAAAAGAGGCTAAACCATGAAAGGAACGTACCTCAGAAATAGTGGAAGGAATAGGCCAACTCTTGATTGCTTCTACCTTGGATTGATCCACTGAAACACCATCTTTGGAGACAATATACCCAAGAATGTAACACTAGGAACTAGAAAGTAGCACTTCTCTAGCTTCCCATAGAGCTTTTGTTGGCGCAACACTCAAAAACTTCCTTCAAATGAGCTAAGTGTTCACCACATTCTTGCTATACACTAGATATCATCAGGTAAACCACAACACACTTACCTAAGAATGGTTTTAACACCTCATTCATCAACCTCATGAAGGTGCTAGGTGCATTTGTTAATCCAAATGGCATCACAAGCCATTCATATAACCCCATCTTAGTCTTGAATGCTGTTTTCCATTCATCTCCTTCTCTCATTCTGATTTGATGATAACCACTCCTCAAATCAATCTTAGAAAATATAGTAGAACCATGCAATTCATCAAGTAGATCATCCAACCTAGGAATAGGAAAACGATACTTAATGGTTATGTTATTAACAGCCCTACTATCAATGCACATGCGCCAAGTACCATCTTTCTTAGGCACCAACAAGGCAGGTACTGCACATGGGCTCATGCTTTCACGCACATATCCCCTAGACATCAACTCTTCAATTTGCCTTTGCAACTCTTGTGTCTCTTGAGGATTGCATCTATAAGCAGCTTTGTTTGGCAATGAGGCACCTGGAACTAGGTCAATTTGATGCTCAATGCCACGGATTGGGGCCAAACCTGGAGGTAAGTCTTAAGGGAAGACATCACCATACTCATCAAATACATGCTCAAGATGTTTAGGAATCTTATATGTTTGTTGTTCCCCTTCTACTTCTTTTGCCATTCAGAGATACCCTTCATGTTCTTCCTCCAATTCCTTCCCAATCTCCTTAGCACTCACTAGCAATGTACCTTTCTTTGGAAGAGGGGAAGTTAAAGGTTTTAAAGTAGTTCTCTTACCTCCAACTGTAGCAATGCATACATTGGTGCGGCCATCATACTTGACATGTCTATCATACTGCCATGGTCGTCCCAAAAGGATGTGACAAGCATCCATGTTGCATACATCACATAGAACCTCATCTTTGAACTTGCCAATTTCGAACAAAAGCAAGGCTTGTTTTGTCACCTTGATGCCATTATCATCACTTAGCCAATTAAGCTTATAAGGGTGTGGATGGTTTGAAGTAGGCCATTGTAGCTTATCTATAAGAGTAGTAGACACTACATTAGCACAACTACCATTATCAATAATTAAATCACATACCCTTTGTTTAACCAAGCAACGAGTGAAGAAGATCTTGTCCCTTTGAGTGTGCTCCAAAGGGGCTGGTTGTGTGTGGAGCATGCGCCTCACTATGAGTTGTTGGCCCCCATACACTGGCTCCTCCTCCGAATCTGCTTCATAGGTTTCTTCTTCATCATGCTCCTTTTGCTCCTTATGCTCCTCTTCTTCAATGTTGCCCTTAGCATATTCATCTTCAATCTCTTGTATGTCCCTTAAAGTCATCACTCTATTGTTAGGGCAATCTTTTAAGATGTGTCCATAGCCTTTACACTTGAAGCATATGCGCCTCTCATCTGTGGCTAAGGGTGTAGAAGTTTTCCCCTTATCCCCTTTAAACTTATCAAACTTAGAAGTAGATGCACTACCTTCTTCTTTCTTGGCGCCACTATAGGGTTTCTCTCCTTGCTTCACAAAAGGCTTAAACGTGGAGGCTTTCTTAGCCTTAACATACTTTTCAGCCCTCATAGCTACTTGTACCACCTCTTCAAAACTCCAATAAGGTTGTAGATCCACCTTCTTAGCTAGTTTCTTATCCAATCCAGCAATGAAACGAGCAATCTTATGTTCAGCTTTCTCATCTACATCACATAACATGTTTATTTTCTCAAATTCCACCACATATTCCTCCACACTTAGAGAGTTTTGTTGTAAAACTTGGAGCTTTCGAAACATATCTTGTGTAAAATCAGAAGGAAGAAATCTTTTCTTCATCCTAGTCTTTAGCTTCTCCCATGAATGTAGGCTAGGTTTGCCATCCTTGTGCCTCTTGTTCTTTAGGCTCTCATACCATAGACTAGCATACCCTGTAAGCTTTAAGATAGCCACCTTAAATCTCTTATTATCATCATAGTCCTTATAATCAAAGACTCTCTCCATTCTTTGTAGCCATTCAAGGAACTTCTTTGGCTTCATAGCACCATCAAAATCTAGAAGATCAAGCCTTAGTCCTCTATCATCATCCCTTGGTGATTGTCTATGTCTTGGATGGTGAACCTCCTCATCAGAACTAGCTTCATGGTTGCTAGTATTGATACTCCTAACAGGACTAGGAGAGTTGTTGCGCCTATTACCATGCATCCCTTGTTGCATTATGCGCATGAGTTCATCCATGCGTGTGGTTAGGTCTTCAAGCTGCCTATCCCTGCGCAAATTTTGGGCTTGTTTAGAGGCTAAGCCCTCTAGGGACTCTCCCTTCTCCACCCTCTCTTCCTCCTTGATCATTGTCCATGGTAGCCAAACAGAACTTGGCGTGGACTCCCTTGATTTCGTCTCCAAGAAACCGCCTCAAAACGCTTCAATATGAGTGTAGATGTATGTTCTTGGATGTTTTTATGGATCTTGGATGTTTTTCTTTCACCAATCAATACTAATAATGTTTTACTTTGATGAAACTTTATGAAAAATCAAGAATCTTGAAAAAAAGATTGGATCTTTAAGACTTTCTTGAAGATCTAATACTCCCCCTTAAAGGAAAAAAATTTCGGACCCCCTTCAATGGATGTCACCTATGCTCTTGATACCATATGATGTATTTAATCTTCTAAGATCAAATAACAATGCGGAAGCTAAGTAAATTAATCAAGATCAACCAAACTCAATCAAGAAACACTAAGATTCGAGCAAGAATAACAAGGATTCCAGCAAGAACACTTCAAGAACTCAAACTAAGTAACCAAGATAGAACTTAGATTATTCAATGATAAAGGCTAAGCCACCACAAGGAATAATTCTAAGGGTTTTGAATGAATAAAGGCTAAGCCACCAACACTCAAGAGAAGTTTGTAAACAATCAATGTTTAACTCCAAAACACTCGAAAATTCTTATTAATTCTGTAAAATATTCGAACTACATGACTCCATATTTATACTACTCGACAAAACATAAACCTAATAGGCTTAGGACAAGTCCCTAAGTCATAGACTCCTTAGACTCTTTGAATCATGTAAAATCCATCGTTTTAAGAACGTAGGCAAAACCATGATTCCTAATACAATTAGAACTAAGAAAGCAATTAAAGATATGAATCCTAATAGAACTAGGATCCTCATAGACATGTTATCACACGCTTACACTCTACCTTGGTTGGTTAGCGAACATGCTACCACCTTAGTAGTCATTCCCATGAAGAGTCCTCCATGTACATCAATTGAGCCAAGGTTTAAAGAGATGCTTTTATATGCAAGAGCTAGAAAACTTGCATCCATTACTCCTGTATCAGGACAACATACCTGGATGCTTTGAAGTATATTCTTCTTGCCTCTGCTATGTCGTCGGGAGAACATCATTAAGTAAATACTTTAAAATAGGTTGTGTCTAGTTACTACTTACCTCAACATCCTCCGGAATAGCATCGTTCGTCTAGACAATATTGCGCTTATTGTGTGGTCCTATTTACCATCGTCAATTGTGGCGATAGTGATGTCTGTAACTTCTTTGCATTTACTTATTGTTGGCGTCATGAGGTGAATGATGGGGATGAAAGTAAATGTTACGTCCCTCACGGATGACCCCAAGTTTGCTAAGTCGTCTGCTTGAATATATTGGTCTCTTGGTACCTACATTATGTCAACAGGTTTATATGTCTTAATCTTACCTTGTGCTACTTCTAAGTATAGCGCCATTTTGAATCTTTACCAGCAAATTCTACGTTGAACTGACTAACTATCAACAACGAATCGTCGTAGACTTTTAACGTTTTTGCCCCCAAGTCGCTTGTTAGGGTCGTTCCTGCGATTAACGCTCCGTACTCAGTTTCTTTGTTAGTCGCTTTGAAATCACAAAATATATCATGTACTATCATATCCCTTGTGGTGAATTCCGTACAACACCTAGGCCTGCACCACGAAAAATTAGAATCCCCATCAATGAATAATATACAAGGCTTGTTGTTAAAGTTACTGATACGAGCGACTTCGTCGTCTGCGATCTTCTCGAGCTTTTGAGTGAAGTCTTCTAGGGCTTGTGACTTGATTGTTTTCCTTGGTAGGTACTTGATGTCGTATCCACTGAGCGCGATAACCCACATTCCTATGCGAACTGTCAATTCGGGTCTACATAAAAGAATTTTAATGCTATAATCAGTCATGACAACGACAATATGCGTTTCAAAGTAATGTCGTTCTTAACAGCAATAACTTAAGCAAATACAAGTTTTCTAGTGAAGAACACCTGGTCTCTGCATCTAACAGAGACTTACTGACGTAATAATACGACACAGACGGAGTGTTTGCTGACAGCCAGATAAAGTTGAAGTGTTTCTCTGTCGCTTGGTTTGGATAGTAGAGGTGGAGAGGCTAAGTAGTGTTTGAGTGCTTATAAAGCGTCTTCATGCTCTTTCAACCAGTCGAAGCCTTTGTTTTAAATTTTATGAGGAAATCGTAGAACAAGTGGCATTTTTCAGACGACCTTGATATGAAACGATTAAGCGCAACGACTCGTCTTGTTAGCTTTTGCACTTTTTTGACGTTTCTAGTTGATTGGATATTTTTCAGCGCTTTAATCTGGTTGGGGCTTGCCTCGATTACTCTTATTGTCACGATATAGCCCAAAAAATTACCTATAGCAACTCTGAATGTGCATTTAGTAGGGTTAAGTTTCATATCGTACTTTGAGAAGAGGCTCTTAAGGCTGCTTTTACGGCCTCTTTTAACCCTAGTTAACCCCTTGTTTAGTCCATTTTTATGCCTATTTAGCTAGCTTTGTTCAATGTTAGTGATTCTACTAGTTTCATGCATTTTGAGTCTTTTCTGGGAGTTGTAGGTTGTTTCCTGTTCATGCGAAGATTGGATGTTGTCAACATCCTATGCTATGAATTTTTCTTATCTTTATT
Source organism: Beta vulgaris subsp. vulgaris (assembly GCF_026745355.1). Taxonomy (NCBI): domain Eukaryota; kingdom Viridiplantae; phylum Streptophyta; class Magnoliopsida; order Caryophyllales; family Amaranthaceae; genus Beta; species Beta vulgaris. The sequence goes on from NC_079209.1 coordinate 25,394,339, forward strand.
TAGGTTTCGTAGCGGCCTAATCAGGATTGTACAAGCACGGAATGGCAAAAGGGAGCCTTTCAATGGAGAGAGGGAGCTTCAAATTGAAAAGAGGAGTAGAAGCAGAGCTAACGCTCTACGCATGGAGCGGGAGCTCTGGAGGATTCATCTCCCGATTTTTCAACTTTTTTCCCTTACTTTAACTTGTATTTTTGAGGGGTATAAATACCATCTCTTAAGACATTTAGGGTAAGCTTTTAATTCATGAAAAAGATGATCCTAGATTATTAGCACATTTTTCTAGGTTAATTAGAAAGAGAGAAACATATTCTTAGGAAAGAGAACGTTGTAACTCAACATTTGTTCTTCATTTTTATCAATCAAAGCATCAAGCTTTTGGTAATTTCTAGTCTATAATCCTTGTTTCCTTGCTTATTTTCAGTTATTTGTTTAGTTTTGTGCTTGTTTAAATTTTTTTATGCTTGTCTTAATTAGTCATAGTAGTCTATTGTTCAAAAATTTCAATATTTTTTGTTTTTACTAATCATGTTTAGTTTTTTAAGTATGTTTGCTCCTCCTATTGTTGCTTTTATTAGTCTAAATATGCTTTTATCCTTCCTAAGCTAGATTTCATGATAGGGAAGGGGGATAATAATACTTTGTGATGATTTTGAATGATGTTTGGTTGGTTTTGGTGATTGCACTTTTGGTACTGAAATCAAGATATTCTATTTTTAAAGCATGAAATTTGATTACCTTTGTGCTTGAATCTTATGCTAATGTTGGGTTTGTGAGAGAAAGCTTGATATTAGTGATGACTTGATATGATGGGTCAACCACGACCTCATAAGCGAGGTTGGGTAGGAGGTGTTGAGAGGTGTGCCAGAGTGACCCCTTGATGTTAGACCAAGACCCTCAATAGGTTTGAACCATCACTAGGGGAAAAAAAAAGGAAGGGCTGCATCTGAAGGGTTGCGTATTCTTCAAATCACAGCCCTTCTTTGTTGTAGGGCTGTGTTTTTTAAAAAAGCGCAGCCCTACATAACAGAAGGGTTGCGTTTTTGAAGAAAAGCGCAACCCTTTTGAAAAAGGGCTGCGAATGTCTAAAAAACGCAGCCCTTCTTACCGTTAAGGGTTGCGTTTCTTAGTCAAGCGCAACCCTTTATAGTGAAGGGTTGCACTTGTCTAAAAAACGCAGCCCTTCTAATTGTAAGAAGGGTTGCGTTTTTTAGACCAGCGCAACCCTTTATGGGCTTTTTTATTTTATTTGAAAAGAAGCGCGCATTTGGCTTAAAATGTTACGCGGGCTAGGATTTTCCCTTTCCTCCTCTCTCACGTTAATGTTAAGCGACACAATCTCATTCTCTCTCTCCTCCCTTCACTCATTCTCTCTCTCTCACCATCCCTCCCTCACGCCATCAGATAGCCTTCCTCCTCTCCTAAATCTCACAACCCTATTCGAGTAATTAGGCAACAAAAATCCACACAAAAATCTAGGAGAAATAGAATTAGGAGTTCTTTGAAACCCTTATTCTACAATCGAATTAGAAGGCGTCGAAGAATTAGAATCGTCGGAGAACAAGAGAAATTGAGAGAGATGGAGGTTGGAGGTTGAGGACGAGAGAGGAGAGAGAAAATGCTAGAAGAACGCAGTCGCCTGACCCTTGCTACTGTTCAAATCTACTATCGTAACACTCGCTCGACGTAACAAATCCACCGACGGCTTCCTCCCTCATTTGTTCATTCAGATCTCCATCAACACTTGTTTTTTTAGTTTATGTTTTTCGTTTTGGTTTATGTGTTCGATTCTTCGTTTTTTTAGTTTATGATTTTTGTTTTTTTAGTTTGTTTTTCATTTTTTTGTTTTTTAGAAAGTGAGAATGTCAATGTGAAAGTTCCAAAAAGTTTTAGGTGTACTCGAGTGTGGGTTTGGGTTGAGTGTCGGTTTTTATTTTATTTTCAGTGTAACTGATTGTATTGTTAAATTTTAGGTTTGATGATGGTGGATTTGTGATAGAGTGATTATTATATGAGATTTGAGTTTCAAAGTATTGATTGTTTTTTGTTTGGAGGATTGATTCGTTGGAATCTGCTACATGTTAAAAGTAATATTCATTTGAGTTTTTCTTGATTTTGGTATCTGGAAATTTTGATTAGGAAATTATGTCAAAAATGGAATTGTATCAAAATCTTGCACGCTATTTTTGAGTGGAAATATTTCTATTTTATGCATCAGGATACATTTAAGGTAAGATTTAATGAATTCTTAGATATTTGAGTTATTGAATTCTAAAACCAAATAATTTTTGGTTCCGCAACATCTAAGGTTGTAAGGAACATGTTTAGAGCCTTCTATTTTAATAATTTTTATTTTTATTTTTTTGGGGTCCAAAAGGGCTGCGTTTATGGACCAAAAACGCAGCCCTTCTTCAAGTGAAGGGCTGCGCTTGAAAATCGCAGCCCTTCCTTTAAAGTGAAGAGCTGTTATGGAAAGGGATGCTGTCAGAATACGCAGCCTTAAGGGCTTTTTTTAGCGCAGCCCTTCCTTATTTTTCCATTAGTGCATTGCCTATCAATGTTATTGAAATTTTTGTTGTGAGCTCCATGATTCCCCCTACCCCTAATGTTTGTTTCATGAATTAATCACTTTTATTCTTTTTGCCTTATTTAGTCTAGATGTTTATTTAAACCCCTTTTACTCTCGTCAATTAATTTGCATCTCGAGCTACGCATCTCTTCCGGCAATCTTTGGCGGGAAAAGCTTTTAGGTGGCTCAAGAATCTCAATCCAAACTCCTTTACCAACTGAGGGAGTGATGTGATTTTTGTTGGCGGTTCGAACTATTTTTGTGTTTTTATGATTTTTATGGACGAACAACAATAAGAATAAAATGGATAGGCTCTTAAATCGCAGTTTAAGAGGTTCTCTTGTGAGTCTCAGCTCCAAGATCACACAAAGTCGCGGTTTGTGTATTTGAACACTCAGTTCTATGCAAGCACAAGCTTAACACTTTAATCTAAAACTTCTCTACTTTATTTAAGATGGCCGAATAGCCTTTATATACTACAATACTTTCCTAAACCTACTAGGACTAGTAAAGCTTAAAGATAAAAGATAACTAGCCTAGTCATACGCCTAAACCTAATAATTATTAAGACTCAATGATAAGGAATTAGACTCCTACTCATAATAGGATTCCTTTATCATTTACACACTTACTTAAATAAAACCCTAAATTACATAGAATTCTAACAGAACTAGAACTCTACATAATTATTATTCCATTTCATATTACTTATAGAAAATGATCATATCATATATGTATCATCCTCTCCCTCTTGAAAAACATCCTTGTCGTCAAGGGTCTTCTAAACAAGGCACCAAATCAACTCCCCCAAGTGTTGCACATATGCCACGCCCCAATAGAACCTTGTATGTGTCGAACCCAAGCTTCTTAACAACCTTGAAAGGACCCTCATCCATTGGTTCATCATTCTTATGATCAATGTGCAGCTTTTGAGCACTAAGGGAAAGCCACACATAGTCCCCTTCACTAAGGCGTGAGTCTTGCCGAAGATGCAGCACACTAGCACTTCTTTCCTTCTTGGTGCTTGCGGTCTCTAGCATCTCGTCTCGACATGATTGTAGGCACACATGACCACCACCATCTTGGACACTCGATGCACTCTCCTTAGGCATAGGAATCAAGTTTCTCTTGGGCGGCAATGGCTTGAGGCCCACACGAGCACCATCTACTAGCACCGAGTACACATTATCTCGACCATGGTGTAGCACTTGTCGATCATATTGCCACGGGCGCCCTAGGAGCAACGAGCAAGCAGTCATTGGAACCACATCAAACCACATCTTATCCATATAACCCCCCACTCGAAAACCTACCAAAGCCCTCTTCTTCACCCGCACACCTCCATCATCATTCAACCAACTCAGCTTATATGGTTTAGGATGATCTTGCGTAGGTAACTCCAATGAATCCACCAAGGAACGTGCCACAACATTGGTGCAAGAACCTGAATCTATGATGAAATTATAAACCTTACCATTGATCAAACACCTAGACTCGAATAAATTCTCACGCTGCTCATCTGTTGCGTCTTCTAAGGGTGCTGCCACCAACGTCCTTCGCACAATCAATCCTCTTTTGGCTTCTGGTTCATAGATAGGAGTTGCAGCCCAAAAGGATGGATCTGCCATGTCATGCAACGTGGCTTCAGGACTTCTTTCATCCTCCCTAGCTTTCTCCCCCGACGCCTCCTCCATTTGTTGTGTCAACAAGGCAAAACGCTCCTCCAACGTAATCAACATCCTATTAGGGCATTGTTTCGCAATATGCCCTTGTCCTTGGCACTTAAAGCATACCCTTTCCCTCATCCCTTTTTGACCAACCACATTAGGAGGGGTTTTAAATTCCTCTTCACCTCCCTTCCCCTTGTCGAAAGTGTCAGTCTTTACAATAGAAGAAGAAGTTTCAGTTTTTGGAGTGAAAGAAAAACGAGTGCTCTTACCCTTAGCCTCCTTTTGCTGTCTTTCCACCTTCGTAGCCAACTGACATAACTCATCAAAAGAATGATAAACTTGAAGTTCCACGAGATTTGCAATAGGGGTATTGAGCCCAATCAGAAACTTGGCACTCTTTTGCTCATCTTCATCCTTACAATCACACGCCATTGAAAGCCTCTCGAATTCTTACACATATTGTGCCACAGTTAATTGATTTTGTTGCAAAGAATTAAACTTTACAAACAAATCTTGCTTATAAGTACGTGGAACAAAACGTTTCTTGAGTTTAAGTTTCAAATCTGACCAAGTAGAGATGGATTCCTTCCCTTCTCTCTCTCGCCTCACTTGCATGTTTTCAAACCATAAAGAAGCGTACCTTGTGAATTTAAGTGTGGCATAAGAAAAACTTGTCGCATCACTAACCTTCTTGTGATCAAAGATGCGCTGCATACGCTTCTCCCAATCCAAGTAAACATCAGGCTCTAAGGTACCATCAAATTCCGGGAGTTCACTTAGTTTCATCTCCTCCTCTTTGCGTGGTTGTCGCTCATAGGAGTTGTAGGAACGTTCTTCAGCCTTGGTTCTCAATCCCAATAGTTCCTTTTGCATCTCCCTCATAGTCTCCACCACTGAATTCAGGCTAGCATCTAAATTCACCATCTTATTTCCTAGGAGGTCCACATCGTCTCCCAGATTCCTCGAAGCTTCACCCACCATCTTCGCGCAAAGACAGGATTTTTGCGTCAAAGTTCGAGATCGCTGTGACTTCGTTATAAATCGGATTGAGCTGAAATTTTGACACAACGTATCCCTGTATGTTAGCTTTACACAGAACCAAAAAAATCACAATTTGGACACCGGACGCGCCCTCACGCGCCGTCGCAAGGCACCCTGCTCTGATACCACTTGATGTGATTTTTATTGGCGGTTCGAACTATTTTTGTGTTTTTTATGATTTTTATGGACGAACAACAATAAGAATAAAATGGATAGGCTCTTAAATCGCAGTTTAAGAGGTTCTCTTGTGAGTCTCAGCTCCAAGATCACACAAAGTCGCGGTTTGTGTATTTGAACACTCAGTTCTATGCAAGCACAAGCTTAACACTTTAATCTAAAACTTCTCTACTTTATTTAAGATGGCCGAATAGCCTTTATATACTACAATACTTTCCTAAACCTACTAGGACTAGTAAAGCTTAAAGATAAAAGATAACTAGCCTAGTCATACGCCTAAACCTAATAATTATTAAGACTCAATGATAAGGAATTAGACTCCTACTCATAATAGGATTCCTTTATCATTTACACACTTACTTAAATAAAACCCTAAATTACATAGAATTCTAACAGAACTAGAACTCTACATAATTATTATTCCATTTCATATTACTTATAGAAAATGATCATATCATATATGTATCAGGGAGGTAGCCAAAGTTTTCCTAAAGAAGATCATATCGGAGGAGAAGACCACATAAATGAGAAGGAAGATCTCTAACTTCCAACAAGAACCGAATGAGTCTCTTGGTGAAGCTTGGAAACGATTCAGTGAGTATGTTAGAGCTTGCCCCCATCATGAGTATAGGGAGCCTCTACTTGTTATATTCTTCTATGATTCTCTTGATCCCATTAGCAGAGCCAATCTTGATGCTGGAGCCGGAGGCTAATTGAGGAAAGTTCCCCAAGCTCAACTCCAAGATACCATTGAGGATGTAGTTCGCAACTATTCATGGGGTGGTAAGAGAAGAAGCCAAGGAAAAACTAATGGGAAATTCGAGCTTGACCAAGAGTCGCTCAAAGCTTTCATTGAGCAACTTCTTGACAAAAAGCTTAGGAAGGAACAATCTTGTTCTTCCTCATCTCGGCAAGTAAACTTATTCTAATGTGAAATTTTTGGGGGTACCAACTATGACACCTCTTATTGTGCTGGTAAGGTCCCCGAGCATGTGGCGACTATGGGCTATCTCAACAATCGAAGAGATCAAAGGGATAATTGGAGAGGCCCTAACCCCAATCTTAATCCGAGGTTCAATGATTATGGTGGGCCAACCAATTTCAACAATCAAGCAAAAATAAAAGAGCTCCCTATTTACATCTAAATGCTAGAAACAATTTCAAAAAGCCCCATCCACAAAATCAATTCTCAAACCAACGCCCAACCACTTTCCCAAACACCTTAAACCCTCAAGTTGGGCCATAATCGGACACTCATCTTATCCTAGACAACATTAAAAACATCTCAACAATTGAACCAAAAGTTGAGCAACCTTTGTCGCAAAGTAGACCAAAAATTCGAAGAAACCACTTCTCACCAAAAGATCCGTGACAATCAAGTTGCCCAACTAGCCAAGAGGGTTTCTCAACTTTCAAATGAGAAGCTTCCCGGTCAACCCGGTCCGAATCCCGCAAATTCCCACCATTTGAAGGCCATTTCCTAAGGTCTGGAATATTCTTTAAAAGGATCTAAAGATGTCAACAAGAGGAGGATAAGGAGAAAGAAGAGCAAGTTGTTGAACAAAGAGAGATTGAAATCCTAAAAGAGGGTGTTGAGAAGTAGAAAGAGATTGAGGTAGAAAAGCAAGCATCAACATATGTCCAACCATCAAAATTCGATCCTGCCCCACCATTTCGGAAAGGATGGTTGAGAGGAAGTTGAATGATAAGTACAACAATTCATGAACATGTTGAAAGGTCTTTAAATCAACATTCCCTTTCTTGAGTCTATGTAAAAAATGCTATCCTAAGCAAAATTCTTCAAGGAGCTTCTTTCCAACAAGAAAAATCTCAACAAAGAATGGATCACTCTTCCTCACCAAGTGAGTGCGCTTGTGCAACGTCAAATGCCACCCAAGCAATGAGATTCGGGTAGCTTTACTCTCCGGTGAAGTTGGGAGACCTTGCGACTAAGGGATCAATTTCTGATTTGGGTGAAAGTGGATTCCCTTGTCCATTGCAAAGTTGCTTAAGTTCGAGATGATACCTTTAAGGGAGACAAATTCAATTGGCCGACCGCTCGATTACGCTACCTTGTGGAGAACTTGAAGATACACCAATTCGAGTTGGTAATATCTTTGCACCTTGTGATTTTGTTGTCATGGATATGGAGGACCTTTATACTCCTCTTATCCTTGCGAGATAAGCTCTTAAAAAATGGGAGTCGTGATTAATTGCAAGAACAACACAATCACTTGTGAGGTGGCCGGTGCAAAAGTTGTGTTTTGAGTTTTCGAAAACCTTAAAGCAACTTATGGTGGAGAAGGTGTGGAGAATAGACTCGGTGGAGTCGAAAATTGTTTTTATGAGAGGGTACAAACCATGGGATATGATACATTCTATGATACCCTCCAAGATGATGAGGGGGTGGAAATATCAAGAGAGGCCATGGAGATTGAAGATCAACTTGATTAAGCTCATTCGATGCCCAAGAAAGCAAGGATGAGCTCCTATTGACCCAAATCGTGCCCAAGGGGGAGAGTTCTAAGCCTGCTCCCAAGGTAGAGTTGAAACCCTTACCCCTCTCTCTCATATATGCTTTTCTTGAGGGTGATTGTGAATATCTTTTATTGTCGATGCTAACCATGATGACACCTCTTTGAAAAAATTGATTGAGTTGCTGATAAAATACAAGGGTGTCATAGGATGTAGTATTGATGATATCAAGGGTATTATCCCTAGCTTGTGTATGCATTGCATGCACCTTTAGGATGGTCATGATGCCTCTATTGAACCTCAAAGGCCGTTGAATCCGACGTTGAAGGAAGTTGTCAAAAAACGGCTTCTTAAGCTCCGTGAAGCGTGCATCATCTATGTTATCTCGAATAACAAATGGGTGAGTCTAGATCATGTGGTACCTAAGAAAGGTGGCATGACCATTGTGAAGGACGACAAGGGGAATGCCATTTCGACCTGTATATGACCGGGTGGAGGATGTGCATTGGCTATAGGAGGGTTAACAAACCCACTAGGAAGGATGATTTCCCCTTGCCACTCATTGACAAAATGTTGGAGAGGTTGGTAAAGCATTCTCATTATTGTTTTCTTGATGGTTATTCAAGATTCTTCCAAATTACTATCCACCTGGATGACGAGCATAAAAGTAACTTTTACATGCTCATGTGGAACATTTGCATACCAAAGAATCCCTTTCGGTTTATGCAATGCTCCATCTACCTTCTAAAGGTGCATGATCGCCACCTCTTCTGACATGCTCTAAGATGTAATTGAAGTTTTTATGGATGATTTTAGTGTTTTCGGTTCGTCATTTGAGATGTGAAAAAAAAAAATATTGAGAAAGTCTTAAAAAGATGTCAAGAGACGATCCTTGTATTAAATTGGGAAAAGTGTCATTTTATGGTTGAGGATGGTATTATGCTTGGCCATAAGATTTCAAAGAATAGAAATGAAGTTGACCCGACAAAGTTTGCAGTGATTAAAAAGCTACCCCCACCCACTTCGGTGACCGGGGTGCATGCCTTCTTGGGGCATGCCGACTTTTGTCGCCTTTTCATAAAAACAAGTTCACAAATTGCAATACCTTTTGAAAAAGAAGTGTAGTTCAGGTTTGATGAAGCTTGTACAAAGGCATTTGAGACCCTGAAAAATACTTTAATGAATACGCATATTGTGCAAGTTCCGAATTGGGAACACCTATTTGAACTAATGTGTGATGCGAGTGACTATGCAGTTGGTGTTGTGCTTGGACAAAGGAAGGAAAAGAAAGTGAATGCACTCTCATGGCGATAATTTCCAACACAATCCCTTGATATTCCAATATTGCTAACTATTTGGCAAGTGAAGTGGTGCCTCATGACTATAATTCTCCACAAAGAAATAGGTTTTTCAAGAAGGTCAAGAGGTAGTTTTGGGAGGATCCATATTTGTACAAGAGGTATAGTGATGGTATATTTCGAAAATGTGTGCCTACTCACAAGATTGAAGAAGTCTTTGAGCATTGTGACTCACTTACATATGAAGGCCATGAAGGTGCTGGTAAGACCGTAGCAAGGATTCTTGATTGCGGTATTTGGTGGCCAATGTTGGATAAAGACGCCTATACATTCATCCTTTAATGTGGCCGATGACAAAGAATGGGAGAATTAACCAAGCGGAACAAAATGCCCCAACAACTTATTCTTGATGTTGAGCCTTTTGACGTATGGGGTGTGGATTTTGTGGGTCCTTTCATTTCTTCTTTTGGAAACCAATATATTTTGGTGGCCGTGGACTAAGTGGACAAAAGTCATGCCTTCACCTACCAATGACCCGAAGGTAGTGTTGAAGTTGCTAAAAAAGATCATATTCCCTTGATTTGAAGTATCCTGATGTCTCATTAGTGATGGAGAAGAAGTAACATGAAACTCTCTTGAAGAAGTATGATGTGCACCATAAGCTCGGTTTGCCCTACCACGCTCAAACTCAAGGGCAAGTGGAAGTCTCAAATCCCGAAATCAATAATTTGCTCGAGAGGATTGTAAATAAATCAAGGAAAAGGTTGGTTTCTTCGGTTGGATGATACTCTTTGGGTTTTAAGGACCGCCTAAAAGATCTCGATTGGCACTACTCCTTACCGACTCGTCTATGGAAAGAGATGTCATCTACCGGTTGAGCTTTAGTAGAAGGCATGGTGGGCCGTGAAAATGATCAATGTGCACCCCGACTTGGCCGGAAAGAAGAGGTTGGTTAAACTCAATGAGTTGCAAAAGTTAAGGTTCAATGCATGTGATAGCTCTAGGCTTTACAAAGAGCAAACCAAGAAGTGGCATGACAAAAGAATTAAAGATCGTGATCACTTCAAGGTTGGTGACAATGTCCTCTTATTCAACTCACGGGTTCGTCTCTTCCCAAAAAAGTTGAAGCCTACGTGGTCTGACCCATCGTCTATCACCAAGGATACTCCCTATGGCTCGTTTGAATTGGAAGGTGAAAGATGAAGTTAGGTTCATGGTAATTGGCCTAAGAATCAAGAAGTATTTTGACAAGAAAAAAATTGCGAAACTTTGTTGTTTGATGCTCAATTCTATACCCACCGACTTGTTCTCTCAAAGCCATTAGGAAACCATGATGAGATAGCTTAAGACAATAAACCAGTGCCTTTTTGTATATATTGTGTATATCATGTTATTGATAAACTTTGATTTTGGTTTTGCTTTTATGGATTCAAAAATCTGGAAGATTTTTCCCAAAGGGAAGGGATGGATATTATTTTAAGTGAGAAGTACGACGCACGACCTCTCAACTCATCTAACCAATAGTGGAGTCGCGTTTCAAGCTACGTATTACAACTCACTTTGGGCTAATTTAAACGCCCATAATATATTATTTGTTGTTTGTGTGTAGAAAAAGGAAAACGAAAAGGAAAATTGGCTATGTATTGGGCTTAGAGCTCCCGCTCCAAATTTTTGAGCGTCCTCTCTAAACCCCACTTTGAATTATAAGTAAGTGTCGAGAATTTGAAGCCCACGCTCCAGCAAAAAGAAAAAAAAATATATTAAGTGTGGGATTCAGAGCTCCTGCTCGAAACATTGGAGCACCCGTTCTAAAGCATTAATCAAAGGAAATACCGAGAATTCGAACCCCCTGCTCCAGCTTCTTGGAGCGCCCGTCCTTGCAAAAAGGAAAAAAATTGGTTAAGTGTTGGATTCATAGCTCCCGCTCCAGGATTTGGAGCCTTGCTTTAGGTTATCCAAAGCGACCGCTTTGATTCATGGAGCCAAGCTTCAGACTGATTTTCTAAAAAAAAAAAATGAAAGAACCCTGTCAGAGCTAGGGGATATCCGAATTTTTTCGGATCAGATTTGAATCGACTTTTTAGCGATCTGAATTTTTGGATTGGATCCAGTCCGATATACAATAATGCACACGCCTAGTCAGAGTGCCTGCTTTAAACTTGGAGCGCGAGCTTCGGGTGGATTTTTTTTTTTTATAAAAATGCACGACCCAGCCCCCTTCTCCTATTCTCACACTCATACACATAAACACACAAACACTCAAACCCTCACTCTCTGCTCAAGCCACCCTCATCCCGCCCAAACCCTCCACAAATCACCACTTTTACTCATCAACAACACTTAAATTTCTTTCAAAAAATCACAAAACTTACCCCACTCTCACTCCAACTCAAAATTCCCCACTCCAAGATCAATTCTTAGCAACAATTAGGGGTTCTTGCTCAGGGTACTTCAGGTTTCACTTGGGGTCGGTCTCTTATACATAATAAGAAGAAAAATTTGGTTGCAATATGTGGTAAAATCTCTCCTAATAAATCAAGTTCATTTTGCTTTTTTTTTTCTTTAGTATTTGTGCTTGGTTTTGTTAGGCCTTCACTTAAAGATTTTTTGTTAGATGAAATTAAGTGTTTGGGTTCTTGGAATTGATTAATTCGTGAGGTTGGAGGATTGATGGTGGTATTAGTGTTGGTTAACTGTTTTTATTCTTGATGATACTTGTGGAATTGTAGTGGTTATTGAGGAAAAACCCTTGGATTTTACAACCTTTGTATTGTTGTTGGTCATTATTGGTTGCTTCTATGTTGTTGGTGAAAATTTGCAACCCTTGTGAATATTGTTGTTGGTTATTGTGTTGATATCAGTGTCATGGGTTCGAAAAGACATCGCACTAAAGCTAGCAACTCCATCGCCTATAATGTGAACCTTACAAAACCCAACTATAAAGTAAGTTTTCGAGAGCGTGAGAAAAGGGAGGTGAAACAAACCCTTATCTATAATTATATAATTTGTTTCCACCTTGGGATTGATGATAAAGTGCATGACCTTGCCCATACCCTCGATTTTTCCCATTTTCTTAAAGATCTCATCCCAAATGATTAGGTTACCTCAGATACTACCTAAAACCACCCCGAACAACCTTCCATCACCTACCTTACTCTAGCTCTACCATTCTTAGCTTGCTCTGAATTCAAGAGGACATCTACAGAGATGGGGGATGCATTTGAGATTAAGTTCAGGATGTTTAACCACCAGCACGCCATGAGCCTTGTAGAATTTTGCAGGGATCTTCGAGTCAAGGTATTTGATTATTGTGGGGATGGAGTCGAAGGTTATGATATGCTAGCTTGGTGGAAGAGAATAACTGATGGGCTAGGGATTTCCTCTCAAAATCATCCAAAACTTGATAAATCCATCATGCCGCATTGAAGTACTTCCATCGGGTGTTGCCGTTTTTCTTCTTCTCTCGACAAGATCTAGGAAACATGAGTGACCAAGAACTACATTTATTGTGGAGAGCAAAAGAAGGAAGAAGGTTCATAGATCAAAGCAACCCGACCGATAAAGTTAACTTAGGGTATTTGCTTGGCATGAGGATGCTCTCCATCTAGCAAGAGACTAGAATGAAAGGGACCTCTCCTATTGGGAGGAATGGTGACATGGCTTGCTTATAAGCTACAGTAAAAGGATCAACTTATAAACATGGAGCCGGAGAACTATGGGTTGGCTCTTAACCTAGATCACCTCAAGAACATGGAAGTCATCAAAGAGACATCTAGAGCTACGCTTTGGTTGATCAAGGGTGCAATCTGGTGCAAGATCCCTAGCTTGATCCGAATGGGATCGAAACAAGAAACAGAGCAAGGCAGCAACATCATCATGAACAACAACGATAACCAAGACCATAAGTATTGTAGCACGAACTTCACCCCTCCCAAGAGAAAGGAGGTATGAGCCATTCCTACCCTTCTAGTTTTAACATTGAAAATGCTTTAACTAACTTAAGATTGCAAGTAGGCCAATTGGAGGCCAATAGTTAGGGGATGACTCAATTCATTGCTTTTTAACTATTTCGTGGAGGAAGGGCAAATCGCCTCACCGCTTAACCATCTGTATTAGCCTTCAATGCAAGGGCCAATGCCGAGTTGGGGAAAAGAGTACATTGATGGCACTCCTTGTGAGCCGTTATATCCCTATTATCAAGGCCCATCCTCCTAAGTGAGGGAGCGACATACTTTTCCTTAGTATGAATATACCCAGCCCTGTGGGTGTGACTATTTTGGCAACCCCACCTACAAGTACATCGCACAAGAGCACAACCATGATGCACACTATACGTGGTACACGAGATTCCCTCCCAACTTTTACGGTGGTTGGGAACCCCATGTCCTTCCCATGCGTGAGGATGGGACCCTGTTGAGCTTGATTATGATTGGCGCTGCCTCGATGAGAACGAGCCAAGTGGATCTTAGACCTACCCATGAATCGCCCCTACTCACCCTTTTCTTTTTCATTTCACCGTTCCTTGGTCTCACCGAGGTCGGTTTTCCATTAAAGTTTTTTTTTTTTGGGGGGGGGGGTGTAGTTTGCATTGTGTATAATGGAGGGGCACAATTTTAGGGGTCATGGCTCGGTGGCATTGCAAGCTTAAGGAGTTGTTGAGCTCTGTGTTGAGCTAGATATGTTTTTACCTTGTAATTACTCATTTTTCTTTGCCTTTTGTATATATACTCTTGTTGGAATTAATCTCTCTTTTGAGTTAATAACCTTTCAAAGCAAGTATCCAGAGATGAAATCAGGAAGATGCTATTTTGCTTCGGATATTACATTTGGCCTTTATTGCTTCAATGATGGGTGAGATTGTTCCAACTCCCTTTTAATTAATTGTTTGCTTAGTTTTAGGATAGTTTCAGAGAGAAGATGATCGTTCGAGGTTGTTTGGCTTTAAATTTTACATTGGTGGTTATGAATACCACCTAAATTTTAAGTGCTAAATTCTTTGTGATTGTGTTGATTACGTGGCATTTTCTACTTGCTTTCGTCTCTTACTATAGAAAAGATTTAACAATGAAAAAAAAAATAAAAAAAATAAAAAAGATGTTAGGCAAGATGGTAATTTATGAGGATTCTTTCGCCTTGGTCATTTTGGTAGACGAGTATAGGCATTCCCATTAGATGCTTGTATGCGCAACTAGGGTGATTCGGGATTGATTAATCTTTGTTGCTTAATTTTCTACTTCAAAATTCATTCTAGAGCTATAAATATTGTCAAATTTTGTGTTGAAAAGAGTCGAGTTGTTTCTCTTATGGAAGGTGTAGTGACCCTAGTTCAATCATGAAATCTTCTTTGGTGCACTAGTTTTACCTCCGAATAAGCTATGCTAAGAGTTAAATCGATTATTTTATGTCTTGAATCCAATAAGTGGAGCCAATGAGCCCACAAGGCACATAATAAGCCTACCAAATAAAAAAAAAAATAAGAAAAACAAAATAAGAGAGTCCAATAAGTGGAGCCAATGAGCCCACAACGCGCATAATAAGCCTATCAAAGTAAAAAAAAAATAAAAGAAGTGTCGTTGCTCAATCTTTAGAAGTCTACAATCATAATTTTCTCTTAGCAAAAGTCAAATTTTGAGGAGTTCATATGCAGCATAGGTGGTTGGGACCGATCTTGGGATCGTCTTCATTTATTTGAGAATTATTTTGGACTCTTGAATACCTTAGTAGACTCTAATTTTGCACTTTAGATTAGTCTATCATGTATATTCCCAAGTCATGGATAAATTTTGATTCCAATTATGTTTTAAAAGTTTTCCTAGATGGATTGCTTTGTGAACCACAATCTAAGAGATGATATGGCTTATTACCTTGTTTCCTTTTGTCAAGAGATGTGGGTAAAACTGTTTGTTACCCTCACGAGAGCACTCTTGTCCTCCTTGGCAACTTTGAGGTTTAAAGGGCTTGTCATTTACGCTAAAATTGACACTTAGTGTACAAACATTAATGCTTTCTCTTTATTCGAGGAAGAACGAAGGACTTAGTCAAGGGGAGTTTGATTAGTTTCTCTTGAGGTTGCTTTTATGGCCTATTTCCACCCTAATTAAGCCCTTGTTTAGTCCATTTTTATGCTTATTTTGCTTAGCTTTATTCAATGTTAGTGATTCTACTATCTTCATGCGTTTTGAGTCTTTTCTAGGAGTTATAGGTTGTTTTCATTTCATGCGAAGATTGGATGTTGTGAACATTATATGGTATGAGTTGTTCTTATCTTCTTTTAGGTTCCGTAGGGGCCTGATCGAGATTATCAAAGCTTGGAATGGAAAAAGGGAGCCTTTGAATGGAGAGAGGGAGCTCTAAAATGCAAAAAGAGTAGAAGCGGAGCCAAAGATGGAGCTCCAGCTCGTGGAGCGGGAGCTTCGAGTTCCCCTGTATACAAGCAATTCTACCGAGGAATTAAAGCTAGCGCTCTAACTTCTTAGAGAGGGACCTTAGACCTACTGTAGGAAAATCTCACATCAGGCTCAGAGCATAAGCTCAATTCATTGAGCAGGAGCTTCAACTTGCTGCAGAAAAATCTCACACTAGGCTCAGAGCAAACGCGCCATGCATGGAGCAGGAACTCTGAGCGGTTCATCTCCCGATTTTTCCGCCTTTTTCCCTTACTTTAAGTTGTATTTGTGAGGGTTATATATACCATATCTTATGACATTTAGGGTAAGCTTTTAGTTCAATAAAAAGAGGGCCCTAGATTATTATCACATTCTTCTAGGTTAATTAGAGAGAGAAACACAATTTTAGGAGAGAGAAATTTGTATCTCAACATTTGTTCTTCATTTTCATCGATAAGATCTTCTGGTAATTTCTAGTCTCAAATTCTTATATTCTAGCTTATTTTAAGTTATATGTTTAGTTTTATCCTTGTTTAAATTAGTTTATGCTTGCCTTTATTAGTCTTAGTAGTCTATTATTCAAAAATTTCAATCTTTCTTGTTTTTGCTAATGATGTTTAGTATTTTTAGTATGTTTGCTCCTTTTATTGTTGTTGTTATTAGTCTTGCTATGTTTTTCTCCTTCCTAGGCTAGATTTCTAGTTAGGGAAGGGTGATAACGGGATGTTGTCATGATTTTGAATGATGTTTGGTTGATTTTGGTGATTGTTATTTTGGTACACAAATCAAGGCATTATATTATTAAAGCATGAACCTTGATCACCTTTATGTTTGACTCTTGTGCTAATGTTGGGTTGTGTTAGAGCAAGCCTGCTAATGTTTGGTAGGGTAGGCGGTATTGAGAGGTGTGCGAGAGTGACCCCTTGATGTTGGACCAAGACCCTCAATGGACTAGAACCATTACCTATCAATGTTGTTGAAATTTATGTTCTGAGTTCTACGATTCCCCCTATCCCTAGTGTTTGTCTCATTAATTAATCACTCTTATTCTATTTGCCTTAGTTAGTCTAGTTTTTATTTAAACCTCTTTTACTTCTGTCAATTGATTTGCATCTCGAGCTAAGTGTTAAACCTTTTGCTTCTATGTGGATACGACCCCTTACTACGCTATACTACCTTATTAGGGTAGTTAGTTAGGCTAGGGTGATTTTATTCTTGACCACTGATGAACCGTAGGAAATAATGACACCTAGGTGATCGATCATACTTCTAGAAAATGTCGAACATTTTGGACAAATGTTGGATGTGGCCGTTTGCTTTCTTGGACTTCAACAACATGTCATCGATGTATACTTCCATCGTGTTGCCAAGTTTGTACTTGAACATTTGATTTACCAGTAGCTGATATGTTGCACCTCTGTTTTCTAGTCCAAAAGGCATAACTTTATACTCCCTTTGTCCCACAATACTCTTAACATTTATCAAGGCACATAGTTTTGGATGTTAAGTTGTTGTTTGGTTACAAATTATTATTTTATTGAAAAGTAGATGTGATAGGAGTTAATAGTTATTAAAAGTAGTATTATTTTATTTTAAGGAGATTGAATCTTGGCCATAGTTAGAGTTGGTAGGTAATAAGAGTGGTATTATTTTATTTGGAGGAGAGAGAGATAGAGTTTGTGTGGGTCAATAATTAAAAGGTAAAATGATTAAAATAATAGTCGGTCTATCCCAAAATAGAAGTGTAAAGAGTATCCTGGAACAGATAAAACAGGAAAGTGTAAAGAGTATTCTGGGACGGAGGGAGTAACAATAAATACCTTTGTCAGGTACGAACACAGTCTTTTCTTAGTCGTCAGGAGCATGAGGATATGATTGTAACCAGAATATACGTCCAAGAATGTGAGAAGTTCATGCCCTACTGCCGCATTAACCATACCGTCTATGTGGGGAAGTGAGAACGAATCCTTGAGACAGGCTTTGTTATGATCCGTGAAGTCTATGCAGACTCTCCACTTGCCATTTTCCTTGCTGACAACAACAACATTAGCTAATTAATCAGGGTATTTGACTTCTCACACCTTAACTGTGTCGATTAATTTCTAAACTTCGTCGTTTATGATTTAAATTTTTTTTGGATCAAACTTATGTCGCTTCTTCTTTACTGGTTTGTGCTCCAAATTAACGTTCAATTTATGGGTGATGACTTTTGGACTTATACCTGTCAATTAACAAGGTCGATCTGATGCGAACGACGTGATTAGGGAAGCTTGGATCAAGCGCCACTTCATCTATTTGTTGCTCGTCAGGCTCATCTAGCGTTGATCTGCCTGCTAATTGCTAGATTGACGCTTTCGGAGGTTTGAGCAGCGAACTATAACATTATCGAGCTGTTTTTGCTCGCCTTTGATTTCTTAGACGCTACACTTAATTAGGAAGCTGAGCGTCTAATGGTAGGTTGATGGGAATGCTTTCATCTTATGGATGCAGGACGTGTCGAGGAAGACTTTGTACGTAGATGGGCATTCTACGATGTTGAATCTTGTCTGCAAATTAACGCCTTTGGCAATGGTGGAAAAGATGATCTTTCCGATGGTTTGTTGCGCTTCTTTGCTGAATTCGACTAGTAATGTTGATTTCTTCATTATGTCCCTGTCATCAATACCCATAACTTCCAAATCACTTTTAAACAAGATGTTGGTTGAGCTCAATCCATCGAGCAACACGCGTCATAGCACACAATTGTTTACGATCAATAAAATGACCAATCCGTCGTGGTGCTCTTCGTTGCGTATGTCGTCATCATCAAAGGTGATGGACATCTCTTCCAATTTTCTTTCTTCCTCTGACCTGCAAGACTTTGAAACTTTGAACGAGGAAGAACCCTCTCTTGCTAGTCGTTTGGCTGATGAATATGTTACTCCGCAAACGTTAGATCCACTAGAAATAACATTAATTACCTCGACATGTGTAGGGGGGCACATGTTGGTTTGGCGTGAAGGTATTTTTTTTTTTCCGAAAGACGTTTTCCCTTTGTTGCTAAGAAGATCACACAGGTGTCCCTTGTTCAACATGAAAGGGACTTCTCTTCTGAGTGCGATGTAGTCTTCGGTCCAATGTCCCCATCCTTTTGAGCATCTAGTTGGTCGCCTTCCTTGGCCATCATATGAGCACGACGATCATGGTCAGAGCATTGACGGCGCCACCAACGTCAACCGAAAAGTCGTACGATTGGATATCAGGACAAGGGTTGGGATCGGCTTTGACATGTCGTTGCCTGATTCGATCTACTGTATGGATGAGGCCTCCAGTTATGCTTTTTGAGTGTGAACATCTTCCGATCTTGAGCCTTCTTATACGTGACACGTCAATATGGTGTTGAGGATTGCGTCATCTTCTTCTAACCGCATCTGGGCCAAAATTCTGCATCTGACATATTCAAATGTCGCACAAGGATACTTGGTGAGATGGTTGTACAACTTAGATTTAAGAATGAGTCCTTCCTGAAACATTCGATAGGAGTTTTAGTATCTAAGTTTTTAATTCCAATCATTTCATTATTAAAACGGCTATAATAATCACGAATATAGTTATCCTAGCTTCTGAACTATGCAATAAAGGTCACTAGTCTACTTTTCAAGACTGTGAATGCCTTCAAATTTGCTGTAGAACTTGTTCACCAAGGTTGAGAAGTTGCCAATGCTTCCAAGCTTAAGGGACTCGATCCATTTGAGGAAAAGTGTGGTCAGCGTCACTCTAAAGGATTTGCACATACATGCTTCGACCAGGTGCCATGGATTGGACGCTTGCCACATCCACTACTTGTATTGAGCGACATGCTTCGTCGGGTCGGTAGATCCGTCATAGGTTGCGATCAGCATGGGAAGGTCGAGCTTCTTTGCCAATTCTTCCTTGGCGATCTCTTCTATGAACGAGGATGCTGCATAACCATCGCGATGCTCGATGATGGTAGAAGTTGGAACTTTAGGAAGTTGAGGGAGGAGCCTCATGATATGACGATTTTGCTTATTGATCATAGCAATCTTTTTAGGCGTGACATCACCTTCTTTGGGTGGATAACCTTCTAGGTTGTTATTGTCTTTCAATTCGTTAGCATATTCGACATCTTCGAATTTAGAGCTTTGCTCGTCGTTGAGGCAATGCATTGATGAGATTTCTCCAATGTTCTTGATACGTTGATGTTGGACACCTTGGTCAAGGCCAATTCTTCTTGTAGCATTTGGACTTGCTCTTTTGACGAAGTGAATTTAGAGGACAGACAATCGTTGTCCTTCTTTATCAGCTTCATTTCAGCTTTCATTTTTCCATAAGTGCTTGCATTTCAGAGGGATCCATTGATATGGATGAGGGTGATATTTGATCGTTAACGAGAGTTGATGAAAGATCTAGTTAAAGGCCTCACGATGGGTGCCAAATTATTTATCCAGATTTTGCCTTAAAGACACAAATCGATGTTGGGACGTCAACAACCAGATTAAAGCGACTAAACGAATAAAAATGCACGAGGAAGGAAAGGGAAGTGACACAAGGAGATGGTGACGCAAAAAAAAACCCAATGAAGATGGAACGACAATTAGTACACACTAGGATAATGAATCTAAGTACAAGAGTTAGAGTAGAAATGTAATTGATAATGGATGTAAACACTTGTAGAGTATGGTTCCCCTGATTTCCTCCATCATTTCAATCCTTTATTTTCTCACCCACAACAACATTCTTCGTGTCATGCCTCGACTGAAGACCATAAATATAGGTGTCTCTTCCGTACACAACTTCTAGGGATGCGAGAGTCTCACCACGTAACCCCAATTGAATTTTCTCAGTCAAATATTTGAGTCTTTAGCTCTTCAGTGACTACTACCTCAGGTGCAAACCTAGACGATGCTATGAACTTGCTATAATACTCAGAGATAGTCATTCTCCCCATCCTATATTTTATGAACTTCCGAGCCTTCTATTTTCTCATAAAAGCAGGGTAAAATTTCCTCTCAAAGCATCAATAAAGGAATCCTAGTTAAACCATTCAACAACACTAATTATAGTCCCATTCTCTTTCCACTATAAGTCAGCCTCATCTTTCACATATAGTAAAGCTTGAACTACTTTCATAGCTTCAGGACAATTCGTAGCTCCAAAAATCTTTTCAAACACCCTAATCCAACTCTCTAAAAAGGTAGGGTCAGCTTGCTCCTTAAAATATGACGGCTTAATCTTAGATAATCTTTCATACATATCCCTAGCAGGATCAGGATGCTTAGCCCTTTCTTGAGTTAATTTCTCTACCAATAGGCAAATAGCAGAAGCTAAGGCGTTATCGTGGTTAGCCATTCTACTACGTGACCTGAAATTAACGCAACACTATTTCCAGTTTCCATACGCAACTTACTTGCCATTCTTTACGAAGATAACAATTGATATGGCCATACAAGGTCGAGTCAACATACAATTCTCATGAAGTTATAGTAGTGCCACGGTATAAATCATCATCAATCATATAATCATTCATGAATAGTATTCACATCAGTACTATACACACAGGAAGATCAATAAAATTCAATCACAACAACAAAATAAAATCTTTCCATTCGCCCACTAAAAGAAATTCTTGCTTAGTTAAATAACTAAATATTTACTTTAATTTCTCAAAATGATATACTAATATTTTCCAATCCACACTAACTATACTTTTTCATTAACAAGCTAAAGGTACTAAAGAAAGAAGGAAAAATTGTCACAAATAAGTCAACCTTTAGGCCGTCCGCTAAAAATAAGCCAATCTTTTGATTGTTCCTGAATAAGTCTAACTTTAATAACATACTATTTTAAACAAGTCAGGACCGTTTGATAACCTAAAGAATAGGTAAAATGGGACATGTGTTCTATAATAATTGGTTCTTTAAACAATTTTAAAAAATTGTAAAAATTAAAAAATCCAAAGCAACAACTGCACGTAGAGCTCCCTCATCCTTCACCTCCATGTCTTTCCTCAACCCTCCCCTGCCATGATCCACCCCCTCCCCTTCCTCTTCCTGCCAACACCAAAATGCCACCACAACCATCTGCCAAAACCTTCGCAAAAGATCGGCCAATCTCTCATTTTCTCCACTCTTAATCAACTGCAAATCAATTAACCAAAAAAATTCCGATTCCCTCCTGTAGATGGGTCAAGTGAACGGGAGAAGCAGAGGGGTTGGGCCTAGAGAAGGTGGGCTTGGATTTGGGTCGCGTTTGGGGGTGGGTTATCGGGGAATTTTTGAGTTGTTGTGGTGGTGGTTTTTTTTTTGGAGGGGACGCATTGCAGCGGTTTGGGTGGCTTTGGGTTTTATTGGTTTGTTGGTGGGTTTGGGTTTCAGTGGCTTGTTGGTGGGTTTCGAGGTGGTGTGGTGGTTTCAGGTAGGGTTTGGTGGCGTGGTGGTGGTTTCAGGTAGGGTTTGGTGGCGGCGTGGTCGACTCGGGTAGGCGGGTGTGATTTGGTGGTGGTGAGGTGGTTTCGTGTGGGGTTGGGTGGTTGTAAAATCTTGGAGGGGAAGAGATAGAAGAGGGTGGCATCCATGGAAAGGAAGGGAGAAAGGAGGAGAGAGAATTTATTATTTTTTTTTTTTAAAAAAAAACAAAATCAGATTCTTTTACCAATAGAATCGGTCACAAGTAATTTAACTCGTTTGAAATTTATGGATGCTAATGTTTAACTTATTCGGAAATAATCAAATAAATGACTTATTTTCAGCGGATGGGTTAAAGGTTGACTTATTTATGACAATTTTTCCAAGAAAGAATTGTAAACTATCATAACTTGACTAATTATCCAACATTTATTCTTGAAGCATAAATACATTGTCTAAGGAGATACATTATCAGTATTATCTTCCATGTCTTTATCGTCCTCGTCCTCTTCTTATACAGAAACATTTGGCTCACCAAAACACTCCTCATAATGGTAACATAGATATCCTTTCGGGTTTTCCCCTAGCACGATCAAACTCATGAATAACCTCATCATCGCTATCTGGATTTCTAACTTTCAACACATGACGCGTCTCCAAATCTAGACTAGTGAAACTATCACAATAAGAATAAAACCCTCCATCATTCTCATCATCACTCAACACAATCGGGTTGGAGTAGCTCCCTACTCGGGTATGTTCTGTATCAAACATGTCTAGAGATTTATAACAAATGAATACGACATCTATAAGCAAATGATACTCTCACTTAGCGTATGTTCCCAACAATAAACAATAAGCAAGAATAAACAATAATTTAAAGCACAAAAATAACATTAAACAGTTGAGCAGAGAAGAAAAATATAAACATAGTAAACTAACTATTTAATGGAGGCACATAATATTCCTATCCTAGATGCCCTTCCTATATTACACATCTCTCACCAAATTAATAAAGTAACCAAAATAAAGTAGAAGTATTAAAATAAATAAATACTAGATATAACTTTCGAAATTAAACTTTGACAATTAAAACTACATCATAAGCATACTAATTAAATTTTCAGCAACTTAATTTATTTATTTTTTGATCCATATGAGCCACGAAGGCAGTCTAAAGTACCAAGATGGGGAAGGGAGTCTTTCCAACAACTTATAATGTATTTAAAACCCTTTAAAACATACTTAAACATAAACATAATCATAACAATACTTAATTTCATAAACTATATTATACTACTATGATTTTTCAACTCATAATAAAACCCTAAAAAACTATGCTTTATACTTAATACCTTAATTTAAACATAGTAACTAATTTTTTTTAATTTGTTCACTATATAAATTATATAATCTGAAATTTATATTAAATCATTAAACTATAAACTTTAATCACGCAACCATTAAATGAATCCTTAAAAATATAAACTTTAACATTAAATAAAAATAGAGGAGGAAAAATAACCAAAGAGAGGAAGGAGGGAGGAAGGACGACGACACAACAGGGAGGCGGCTGTCGTCGGGCTACTTCGACCGGTGCTTGGCGGTGGTGGTCATGCTAGCGGTCGGACGAAAGAGGAGGAAGCCGAGAGAGAGAGAAATGAAAACGAAAGAGAGAGGGGAAAAAAAGGAGGCGGAAAAAAGATAGGGAAAAGGAAGAGAAAAAGAATAAGTGTGGGGAAAATGTGGGAGTTCGAGGGTTTATATACTTGACCCTTTTTGGACTTAGCAAATTGTGTTTGGGTTTTAATAATATTTAATGATTGGGTACTTGGCATAGTTGGTTTCCTCTAATACAATTTAAAACCCTTTTTACTAAAGCCATATGTTTAAGCTAATAATTTTAAAAGTATGACTACATAAAATATTTGGTTACTTAAAATCACTAAATAATTCTTTTCACTTTCAAATTGTCAACCTTTTAAGAAATAAATCATTTTTAAATATTAAAAAATATATAATATACATTAAAATGCATTTATAAAATTTATAAAAAATTACGGGGAATAACATACTCCGCATTGCCTCAACACCTACTCTTCCCATCTTTCTATACCATCCATGATGAAAAAGAGGTGAGGCTTTTCTGACATGTCAGGGATCTCGAACATGAGCAACGAGTACTTGCTAATGTAGTCCCGAATCGTCCTTGTTTTCCTTAATCAACGTAAATTCTTCATCGTAAGTTCCTCGGTGTTCTCGGGGTAGAGTTGCCTATTAAACTCCCTTTTAAAATCGTCCCACCTCGCGATGCTGCATACCCTTAAAGTACATCATCGTAGGTCCTTTTTACATCATGATCTTCCAACCACGGCCGCGTTGCGAAGCGTCATGTCCGCCTTCCATGAGTTGAGGTCCCCTCGGATCAAATCAATTTGCTCGTTCGTGGCTTGGAGCTGCCCCACAATAGTGCCCTTAAGCTGTGTCAACTTCTCCTGGAGGTGGCTACCTCGTTCACAAGAAGTTGAACAGACTCTTTGCTTTTGTTGCCGCTGCTGCAACTGCCAGTTCGACCACTTGAACACGACTATCGATGCCTTATTCAAGTGTCGACATAGACGATTTGAGCTTTGTGACGCCTTACTCGGAAACTCTGATGCTGTCCATAAGGCCCCCCCATCATGAGCTCAACCGTTGCAAGAAGACCATCAAGCTCCATCATCATTTGCTTCTTCTTATTTTGGGTCTCGTCGACGACCCTTGATCCACCAACGCTATCTTTTCCCATGGATGCCATGGTTACCTATGCCCTTTACTTTGATACTTCGTACACACAATAACTAGCACCCCAATATAAACACAACGCCCCAACGATCGTCGCATGCAACCTACTAGATGGTTAGACAAAATATTTATAAGGATGCTCTTAGATTGCTTGAGAGAGATTAGAAGTGTTTAATCCTATATACCAATGAATAGGGATGCCTATTTATAGGCCACCATCCTACCTTCCCCTAAATCTAGAAGGTTCCTCACCTCCTCAATTGGATGGTTCTACATAAATCTGTCCTAGAACAATCTAGACACTCTACTAAATATATGTAATAATGCACAAAATGTCCTAGAAACTAACTAAAGGCTCTATAGCCTAAAAGCTTACCTCTAAGACAATGTTAGGCCCTTCTAGAACCTTTCGATGCACCACCCAATATGGCCATGTATCAACTCATATTTCTGGGCCTTAAATCCAAAATATGGCTCGATCATTATCTTTATTGGTCTAAAATATGGCGTACCCCAAAGTTTGTGCCTATTTGAAGCTTGTTTGGGTACCAGATGCCTTATGGCAGCAAGCGGATCGTTTAGCCATCGCAGGGCACCCAACCTACTGTTGTTGCCTAGTGATGCTTGTGGGGGTCACAGATGCCTTATGTGACAGCGTGTTTTATAACTGAACTGCATACTTTGCTCCAGTGGTTTTGAGTTAAGCGTACTTCAAATAATCCGTTGGTTGTTGGGTCTGGGTTCGATTCCCTCAAGCCCTAGATTGCTTTTGTTTTATAGCTTTTTTTTCTGTTTTAAAAATTGGAGTTTAAATTGTTTTTTTGACTTACTTTTAATATATTGTAATTCTCTTTTTTCTGCTATTCTCTAGTGGAAAAAGACTCATGTCTTTTAAATTTTTAGTTTAACTCTAGTTTATAGGGATTAAGAATGTTCAACTCTAACCTTCACATTATCTTAAATTTACTTTGTTCCAATTCTAGATAAATGCTACAATTACAAAATTTAGATTTATTATGTTAAAAGTCAATTTCTCATCATTACCAATGTCGTGTGCTGAATTATTGTTTAATATGTTTATACACAAACTTTTAGATGAGGCGGGAAACACCTTCAACTAATGGTGTGGCCACCCCCCTTCCTCTCCCTACCCCCTCCCCTTCTCTCACGCACGCCCCCCCTTTTTCTCTCATTTTTTTAAACTCTTTTTTTTCCTTTTTCTTTTCTCTTTGATGTCTCTCTCATTTTTCCTATTTTTTGGCCTCATTTTCTCTCTCCTCTTATTTTCCCTATTTTTTTTCTTATTTTCTCTCTCCTCTTATTTCCTCTAGAATTTTACCATTAACACATTGATAAATAAGGACGTGGCCAACAAATAATAGTCCAAGCTAGGCCTTATAATGATGCTCGTGTCCCTTTAAAAAAAAGCGTGAATCCGTTTTTCGGATAACCCTACCTGAATGTATGTGTAACCCTTATTATTTGTAACCTTATTTTATGATACGAGGAACCCATTACTTCATAGTAAGTAACTATTATTATTTGTACCCTTATTTTATCATACGAGTAACCCATTTATTCTATAAGTAACCCTTATATATTTTTCAAATGACCCATAATATTATAAAAGTAACTTCATTAGTTAACAAAAGTAACCCTAATTACATGTTTGAGTAACCTTATTTATTTGTTCGAGTAACCTCATATGTTCGCAAAAGTAACTCTATTATTATACAATAGCTTGAAATGTTTATAGAAAGTAATCATAAGAGAGGTACAAGTAACCCATTAATTATTTCATAAAAAGTATCCCCATTATATATTTAAAGTAATCTCATTTATTCATAAAAAGTAAAACGCGTTGTTTTGCAATGCTAAAGTATTACTTTTAGTGAATTAGAGATTACTTTATCGAATGCTAAGGGGTTATTTTACCGACACTAGGGATTACTTTTTATAATGCTAAGGGGTTACTTTTACTGAAAGTACAGGTTACTTTTTGTAACTATAAGGGGGTTACTTTTTTAATAAATAGGGGTTATTTTTACTATAAATAGGGGTTACTTTTACTAAAAGTATAGGTTACTTTTGCTATAACTAGGGGTTACTTTTACTATAACTAGGAGTTACTTTTACTGAAAGTATATGTTACTTTTTGTAACTGTAATAAGGGGGTTACTTTTGCTATAATTAGGGGTTACTTTTACTGAAAGTGTAGGTTACTTTTTGTAACTGTAAGGGGGTTACTTTTACTATAACTAGGGGTTATTTTTAGTGAAAGTAGGGGTTTACTTTTAGTATAACTAGGGGTTACTTTTGCTGAAAGTGTAGGTTAGTTTTTGTAATTATAAGAGATTACTTTTGTAATTATAAGGGGTTATTTTTACTGAAACTAGGGGTTACTTTTTTTGAACCACTGTTTGTTAGATCATAAATGTGTAGTACTACTTTTATAATCTTCTCTTGAATGCTGTTTGTTTTTATGCAAATTGCAAACCCTAATTATATACAAAACCCTAATTTTTTTTCTCTTTGTCTTTTCTATCTGCTTGCTTTCTCCCTCTACATTGATAATTCGAGAAACATAAACAACTCCAGAATGCATAAACAGAAATTTGAAAAACAAAGATAAAGCAAAGAGCAAAATTTATTTTCTTCAACTCTTTCTCTCTCTTCGACTGTGTAGCTCATTTGGGGAAAGTGAAGATGGATATTTGTTGAAAATAGTGCAGTTTTTTTAAATTTTGTTCTTCTTCTACCTTCGGTGGATTTTCGGAAAACTGTAAAAAAAAAAACGAAAATTTGAAGAAGTGATAGATACTGCAGATTCGACGCCATTAAAACGAAGATCTGAGGAAGGAGGAAGGAGGAGGGAGGAAGGAGGTTCAAAGAGGAATTGGGGTGGGAGGAGAGAGAAAATAAAAAATGTGAGGGGAAGAGAAATTGGGCAGGGAAAGAGGAAGAGCAACTGTAATGTGCCCACACGCACGGTTTGGATTCGGTGTGGCGTGTTGCACAAAAAACGCACTGATGTTTATATTCTCATCACCAATAATATGAATTTACATTATCGTTCAATATGTGAATTAGTCTTATCGTGTCTATAGTTGGTTTGTTTGTTAGTGTACCATATTAGTCATGTTCCACCAAATATATAATCCTAGATCTGTTCCTGGAGTTCGACTCTCTTGTTCAACAAAAATTCTAATTACACAAATACCAATTTAAATTAGCTAATTTTAAATCTTCTATTCTGGTCATTGTATTTGATCGATATATAGTTCAATTCTTAGTACTAATTTATATATTAGTTAGCATATATATTTGCTATATTCTGAAATAAATAAAACATTCTTTTAGAACTCATTTTCAAAACGAAAGAATTATATATTTAGGAAAGTGGACATCGAATTCTATGAATCCGCTACTGTTGTAACTTGGGATTTATTCTTTTCCACACAACGGGATAACAAATCCTAGTACTTTCCTTTAATGTGTCATATTTCTCTTATTTGTTGTTAAAAGAGAAGTTAATAAAAAAATATATCTTGGTTGGCTACTAGTTGAAGAACTTTCTGGTATTTTCCGTGCTGTCAGAAGTCTCCCACCATACCACGCCCCAAACTAACTCAATTGTCCAGAGATAAGGGTGTCTGTCAACATTTAACTAAACCAACCTAATATTCCAAAGACCAGTGGCAGTTAGCAAAGCATTACTTATCAGCTGCGTCATATATATAGAAACTTCTTGATATCTTTAGAAAACATCAGCACGTGTACGAGGCATGTAGAGCTGTGCTTAACTCTCTGCGGCTGGACTCGTGGAATAAATGAACATTTCCAACGGCTTGGCCACAAAATCCTTGTGAAAATGTGCACAGGCACCTAGATATGTATGCAATTTCCAATGGTGACGCACACCGAGAAGAACATTCATGGTACATTTCGGTTTACCATATTCATGACATTTGACATATACAAGGATTTTTTTTTCATCTCTCTATTATATAAATTTTGGTAATTTGAAGATTTCAAATGAATAATGAGCAAAAAATAGCTTGAAAAATGAGGATATCACGCTCACATCACACCCGATTATATGATTAAATTTTACGCACAGAGCCTCCTTGTGAGTCATTTTCATTAATTAAATATAGATATCCATGTAATCCATCTGCATGTGAATCCTTTTGGGATGTTGCATCGTCAACGTATTAGGACTCATGTCTATCTAGGGTTATCTAGCTAGTAATTTGTGACACTAACCACCTTATCGATTAGACTTTCAAATAACCACCTTATAAACAACTTTCTTTTGAACCACCTTAGATATATACTCTTTTTGTTTCTTTTTAATCTACATATTTTTTTAGTCTATTTCTTTTAATCTACACACTTGTTTTTCCTATTTTTGGTAGCATGTCACATCTACTTTCTACTCTTTTTCCACCCATATCATTCACTTTTTAATATTTTAACTCACTTTTTAGTTTATCTCTCTTACTTTTCAGTTTCTCTCTCCACCTTTTCAGTTTTTCTCTCATACTTCTGTACTTCTTCCTCAATTTTTCCTCAAAGTGAAGTGAGTAAATAAAATAAAAAACGAAGGAAATACTTATTTTTATCTTACATTATAATCTAAGATAAAAACTGGCCTTTCAGATGCGGTTTTGGTCCGCACCAGGTGGGGGAACAGCAGGTCACTAATCATTTCTGATACGGTCCAAAACCGCATCAGATAACGATAATCTGATGCGGTTCAGAGGGAAAGCCGCACCACAATAGGTTATAATCTGATGCGGTTTTCCCTCTGAAACGCATCAGATTATCGACTTGGCGCCAAGTTTCCTTCCTCCTTTGGGAACAAACTGATGCAGTTTTCAATAGAACCACATCAGTTTTTTAATATATATATATATATATATATATAGGGGCAAGATCACATGAGAATGCTTGTTACATGAGAAATGAGAATGAATCTCAACCACACAAACACTTGTTCATTAGAGTTATATCCTCCTAAAAAATTTTGAGCCAAAAAAAAAAAATTTATCAATTTTTTTTCTTCTAACATTCTTTTTTTGGAGTTACATCACTTTTTCATTAGAGTTACATCACTTATTCATAAGAGTTATAATATGTAAAATTCATTCTCATTTCTCATGTAAGTATGCATTCTCATATGAACTCACTTCTCTATATATGATTCCTTACTAGCTCCCTAATATGACGTATGCATCATATCAACCTGTAAAATCTACTCGCCAAAATCGGGTCATCACAGGGTCAAAGCCATAAAACAAAAAATAAATAAATAAAAGCGTGTCAGTAAAAAAATACTGAGTACATGTATATGCGGAATATTAAACACTTTATCTAATTAAACTTTTGAAATATTTAATTTCGAAAAACCTTTTTGGATACTTGATAATACTTTTATAATATAAAGTATATAACTTTAATAAAAACTCATTTTCCTTGCCTAGGTACCTTGCCTAAAGTGTGCACACCCCCAAGTTTAGTATTACTTAATGAGTCTATTACGAGGGGTTACTACCTTGTCCACATGACTTATACAAAAAGTACATGGGTAATAATATAATGGCTACCATTCTTGCTAATAAATAACAAGTTGTTGCCTCTTTATAATTGTGATCATAAAAGATCATATAACTAATAAAAATCCTTCTGAAATAGTCCTCCTTTAAAAAGAATAATAATTCTTAAAGCTTTGCCATATAAAGGCATAAATAAAATAACTTGCTCAAGGGTTAACCTTTGAAAAATAATAATAGTTTAAAAACACTCCTTTTTAAATATTTAAACATGAATCAAAAGATCAAATTCCTTCTAAAATATTTGAATATAAATTCAAAGATCAAACTTTATAAATATATATTAAGCGAAAGACATAATTCAAAGTTCATAAATAAAATTAATAAACATGCTCATATAAAGCAAGTGCAGTTCATAATAAAACTCATAAAAACATGTATTTCAATCCAAAATATTTTCCTAAAAACATGATACTACACTTGCAAAACAATGATTAAGGATTTACAAATACACGCACCTTGAAAATTAATAATTACTAGGGAGGAAGAGGAAGGTAGGCTAAAAGAGAGAGAAAGTTTAAACTTGAGAATAGATTTATTTCTCAAATTTGGTGTGAAAAATATGATGGTAGAGACCTCTATTTATACTAGCTAGTTGGAAAAGTAGAATTAGAATTGGAATAGGAATAGGAAACTAAAAGATAAATATAGGAAAAAGGATAAACTAATCTAGCTAAAATATAACTAATATTTACGCTTATCTAACTAAGATTAGGAAAAGATATAAATTATCCCATATACATAATTATAGGTAAAAAAAATTAATGATAAAAAAAGTAAAAATAATAAAAATTATCAAACATAACAAGTCAATGGCGTGAATGACTTGTGCCGACGCAAAATTTTTTTCTTTTTCTTTTTTTCTTTTCTTTTTGCAAATATTTTCGGAATGGTTTTTAAAAAAAAATTTATTTTATTTTGAACCAACTACTTGAATATAAAACTTAGGAAAGTTTGGCCCAAAATTCATTAGGGTTAAAATTTATTTTAAATACCCAAAAGCTTTCTTATAAAAGCCTTTGTAATAAATAATAAGCCTTTTAGTAAATAAAACCT
The DNA here is from genome assembly GCF_026745355.1 of Beta vulgaris subsp. vulgaris. Taxonomy (NCBI): domain Eukaryota; kingdom Viridiplantae; phylum Streptophyta; class Magnoliopsida; order Caryophyllales; family Amaranthaceae; genus Beta; species Beta vulgaris. Next base: position 25,425,811 of record NC_079209.1, read on the forward strand.
TTTTAAAAACTAAAAATTTTATAAAAATATAAATAATAACTTACTAAAAATACGGAGTATTACAGACTACCCCGCTTAAAAGAAGTTTCGTCCTCGAAACTTGAAGCAAACAAGTAAGAGGTAAAGCAAGTAATTAACGTATACAAATTTTTTTCTATTAAAGTAGGTTAGATCACTTAATAACTCATAAATAAGACAAAATTAGGTCAAAAATAGCATTTAAAGTTAAAAAACACGAAACTCTATCGCATTCTACCCCCCTTAAAAAGGAGTTAAGCGCCCGTAACTCGCTAAGGCTTACAACTTGACTTAAAATTATTTACCAACTTTGTAATACAAATAATATAAGAATCGTTGTATAATAATAAAATCACTAGAGAGATAATAACACTTTCAAAAATAACTTTTAAGCTTTAAAACAATAACCTCTATTTCAAGGTATTAATAATATAAATAATCGCCTTCAATAATAGATCAACATAATAAATAAAGTATAAGTACAAAAGGGTATAGTTTATGACAAACTGAAAATTTTCTAAAACTTGAGTAGGAAAATTTATCAAATTCTTGAAATAATAAAGAATTACATACTGATACTAAAGACAAGTTTTGTAGGAAAACTATTTGAGCAAATACTAATATATTATCAAAATGCTATAATATAGTGAGAACAAAAGAAATTTTATAAAATTTTTCGTAAACTTTACTCGAAAATACAATATTCAAACAACCTTTTCCTTTTCTTTGTAAAATACGTTTGCTTTCTCCTTAAAATTTGATCAGCTTCACACAACTCATGAATGTCTCACAATGAATATCCTAAAAAAAAATATCCTTGATCCTACTGTATTACAAATCAAAATCAAACCAGTTCATCATTATTCACAAGCAAAACTTGTTAGTATATATACTAACACAATATATACTTGCAATGGACTTCCTTACTTAGGTTCTCAAAACTAAAACTCCTCGAATTTTCCTCTTCAAATTTATCTTAAAGTACCATAATTAATATTCTCTCAAAAATAGACAAAGTCAACTAGGACTTGAGATAGTAAAAAATAATCTTTTCGTGAAAATTCATACAATCTTCATTTCAATAAAATTAACTCCTTCACATAATACAAACTCAATGCTTAAATCCATAATATATAAATATGACTATTCTTTCCAAAATCAATTACCTTGATTGACTAATTTCTTCCCTTTTTTTTCTTTTTTATTAGGCTCTAGATTTCTCCCAAAAGAATATATTTCTTCTATTATTAGAGTCACTTATTTCAATAAGTGGTATACTTAATCCTTATAATCACTCTATCTTTCATATTGCCAAAACAACAATTATTATGAATACTCTATCACTTAAGTAATAGTTTAAGACTATTCAAAAAAATCATACTCCTCTTGACACTCAATAATTCCCAAAATTAACTTAGAATACATTTGGAGAATTCTAGTATCTTACTTCACCTTTAAAACAAAAATTGGTTTAAAGGAACCTGCTAAAGTTTCAATTATGGTCTTACTTTGTACTTTCTTTGCTTAACTATAACAACGATAACTCCTTTTAAAATATTAGCAATTGAGCATAGAAGAAAATTCCTTAATCAAATCCAGCTTCAAATAAGTACCTCGTATACCTATAAGGTCCTCACAATATTCCTTATTTTTTCACCTTTTAAAGGTTATCTCTATATCATTGCTAATACGATGTTGACTATATCCATAAACAAAATATATAACTTATCTAAATCTTAATAATTCCTCCAAGCTGGTATAAATCATTGACCTCCTACTTGTTTCCATAAATTATGAAATTTCTCTTCCTTACGCATGTCACTAAACATTAAAGATCATCCAACTAAATAAAACTTCAAATGACTAATTTCACAAGTCTTATCACATAATATAATGTATATAGGGAAAAGGATAAACTAATCTAGCTAAGATATAACTAATATTTACGCTTATCCAACTAAGATTAGGAAAAGATATAAATTATCCCATATACATAATTATAGGTAAAATAATTAAAGATAAAAAAAAAAGTAAAAATAATAAAACTTATCAAACATAACAAGTCAATGGCGTGAATGACCTGTGCCGACGCAAAACTTTTTCCTTTTTCTTTTTTTCTTTTCTTTTTGCAAATCTTTTCGGAATGGTTTTTAAAACATTTTTAATTTTATTTTGAATCAACTACTTGAATATAAAACTTAGAAAAGTTAGGCCCAAAATTCATTTGGGTGAAAATTTATTTTAAATACCCAAAACCTTTCTTATAAAAGCCTTTGTAATAAATAATAAGCCTTTTAGTAAATAAAACCTTTTAAAAAATTAAAACTTTTATAAAAATATAAATAATAACTTACTAAAAACACTACAAGAATCCGTGCTTTTACCGACCGCCTAAACCGGTCGGTAAAACGCGAAAAACGGAAGGTAATAATTTAATGACTGCTGAACGGTCGCTGGTTGGCGGTTGGTATAGTGCTGGTTGGTAATTTCATATCACTAACGGGAAAACGGTCGGTAAAATTTTACCTACCGCGTATGAGATTTTACCGACCGTTATAGGGTAGTAGGTAATTACCTACTGCTGGGCAGTTGGTATAACCGGTAGGTAATTACTTAAAAGCAATATGTTGGTATTTACCTACCGGTTTTGTAGCGGTCGGTAATTTAACAGTAACAGTAGGTGATTACCAACCGTTTTATACATTTTACCTACTATTTTTGTTAGGTTAGAAACCGTTTTTAGATGGGTAAGCCTACCGTTATTCGGTCGGTAATTTGCTATTATTTTCTTAAAAAAAATATTATTTTTACCACAATATAAACTAAACCTCCATTTTATATCAAAATAATAGGTTTGTTACAACATATATTAAACATTATATTCTCCAAAATATAAATCTAATAGTAATTCCAACAGCCAAAATTAAACATCATTTTTCTCAAAATATATAATATACTAATAAAAGACTATAAGTCTAAGTACTACAAGGAAATTCCGATACACCACCAGAAGGATCACGTGGGTTACGTGGTTGGGTGAAAGGGAAAGTACCTCCACACTGAGTCATCGTTTGAGAATACTCTTCCATTGTAGTCTTCATGTCCTCCATGTATTTTTTTGCCTCTTCCTTTTCCTTTTCCGTTTGGAGACGATATGTCTCCCACTATTTTTTTTGCCTCTGAAATTCAGCTATCTGATCTGCTAATTGTTGCTGAAATTGCTCCACGGTAGTTGAAAGCTGAGAAAGCATAGAAGGCGTGTAGACACTAGAAGAGCTACTAGTGCGGGTTGATGATTTTTTGTAAAGAAGATCACCGCTTGTACCTAAACCAGGAATCAATCCTTTTTTCCTCCCACCCACTGTCTCAAAGTACACTTCATTGGGATCTTTGCTGACTCCCTTCTCTCTATAATCATCCAATTTCTAATTATAATCATCCTACATCAAATAGACAATTTAATATGCATACATAATATTTTTAGGAAAAAATAGACAAAATTTTGTTTAAATTTATACTACAAAAAAATGAATATATATAACTTCAACAACATTATGACTCAAAACTAAAAAAATAAAATGTTCATATGTTTTATATAATGAAACAAGTAAATTATAACTAATTTAAACACCAAACAATATCAAACATAATGAAGTTTTAATGCTTAAAATACTCGCATTTCTAGAAAAAAATAGGCAAATTTTTATTGTATTTTGGAACAAAAAAAAAATGTCATGCCTACAAACATGTAAAGTAAAAAAAAATTATATTTCATGTAGCAATCTTTCCAATAATTCAACCAACCATTCATCCAACCGTTCATCCAACCAATCATCCAAAGAACAATCCAAACCATCATAATATTATATGTCATCCAACCAACGATCCAAATATATTTATAATTTGTTATTGGAGCAAATGAAGTATACTAACCATGATTTGTTTTGATTTGGAGCCAATGAGTTGCTTGCCTTGGCCTGGTTGTCGTTCCTTTGAATGCGTCTCCAAGTAAATATCAGCAGCTTTTGGCAATACTTCTCCATTTTTTGCAGCCTAGTCAAAAAAATAATCAACTTTATTATTATTTTATACTATATAAAATATCGAACTTATAAATGGTTACTAAAAGCAATATACTCACCATCCTTCTTGCATACTCGGCTGTAGAAATTAAACCTTGACAATGTCCGGGTTCCACAACACCTTCCAGCGATCCTCCTCTCTTGTTCTTTTTCGCTTGTTTAGATTTTTTCTTAAACTCATCCTCTTTTGTTTTTTGTATAAGTTGTTGGCGTACTTCCTCCGGCATCCATATTGGTCTTACACCTTTTTTCTTCGATGTCACCCAATGATGCAAGTCTTTAAGTCTTTTAGCTGCTTTGCGTTGAAAATCTTGTCTTACTTGCGAATCCAACTCCGAGCGCCAAGAGTATTTACGCTGTATCATGCAAAGATTAGAACTGACTAAATATTTATTATAGTCTTATATGCGATAGATTATAATTAAGTTAAAGTGTTAACCTTGAAAAGATTAAACCAATGATCTTTTGTTGATTGACTTGTTTCAGTCCAATTTCTAGATGGCTCAACATAGTGCTCTTTGAAACATTCTGTAATAGATCGAGTGACTTTGTTATTGTCAAACCTTAGAAAAAAAAAACAATTATAAATACAACACAAAATTTGTAACATAATTACAATAAAAACTTTTCATTCACTAAGAAAGAATTAGCATATACTAAGATGAATAATATAAACACTAAGATGAATATTATAAACACTAAGAAAGAATTATCATGCACTAAGATGAATAATAGAAATTATAATATGAAACATGATGGATTAAAATCATTTTTTACCATGGCGTAGTAGGGTCCAGCTGATTGCTTGCAGAACGTGCGCCTTCACCCTGCTCCTCTGTGGTGACAATATCAACATTCGATGGAGGATTCTCGCCCTCAGTATCATTTGCCAGATGTGGAGTAAACTGGCTTCCTGAAGCTCTACCTTGCCCGCTAGAAGAAGCCATCTAAAATAACACAGATTAGTAGAACGAATAATGTAGTATAAACTTCAAAGTTTTTTATATCAAATTTAAGGATAAAATAGGAATCAACTTAAACTTCTTAACATATTATATAATATAAAGTGCAAACAATTAAAATTATAAAATCAATCATTACTAAATCCACCAAACATAATACAATGTATCGAAACTTAGAAGTTCATAAGACACTACAAAATCTAATGTATGATTCACGGTAAATCTTCTTCCCCATCATCATCATCATCAAAATCATCGAGATTCTCATAAACTTGTAGATCATCTTCACTATCATCCTCGTCGCCATTATTAGAATCCCTACTATCGTTAACCATTACATCCTCGTTTTGTTCTTCTTCCCCGTTAGAATCATAGTCTGGAATCTCATTTGGAGCATAAAGAGTTGATGGAACATCACTTATCTCCTCTTGAAAGAATAATGAGCCCACTGGAGTTTCAATTGAAGACCTTGCCTTAGTCTGAAACACTGCCCACCATTGCACTCTACCCCTACTTAAACTAGGATAAGGGGCATTATAGACTTGGCTAACTTTGTATGATAATACAAAGGGATCATATTTTGGGTACTTCTTACTATGATTTATTTCAACGAGTTTGTATTGTTCATGTACATTTAAACCACTCAAAGAATCCATCCAATTGCACTTAAACAATATCGTCTTGTAGACTTCCAATGGACCATGGTAAACTAGTTCAATTACTTCCTCGAAAATACCATAATAATTAACTTCCTCGTGACTTTTAACACACACTCCATAGTTCATAGTTGATTTGTGTTAGCCATACTCGTGTATTTGAAAATTGTATCCATTGACGAAAAACTAATTCCATGACTTCACTTGTCTAACGGGGCCTATTGCAAGAGCATGAACTACATCGATGTTAGTCCCCTCCTGTAGTACCTAATTTCATATTATAGAAATTTACATAATTTGCGTTAGAAAAACCTTTCATTTAGTTAAGACTTATATTTTATTAATTAAAAACTCACATGGTTTTTGAACCATTTAGGATATTCAGCTTCACATTTGCTCCAGATCTCCTCCAATGATATGTGTGGATGTGTCTCCAATATATGTTTTTCGAAAATCCTATTATTATTGACGAAAGCACGATTAGAGATGTTTTTAACTAGTTAAACATCACTAGGCATGAAAAACATATTTACCTTTCATATTCGCTTAATATACCACTGTTTGCAAGAACATAAAGATGTGCACGATCATACTCTTTATCTTGCAAGAAGCGTAAACGGCCGTTGGTAGATGTACGCCCACAATTTACCCTAAACATCTCAGGAACATTTGGATCATGATGGTTCTCAATGACTGAAGTGACGTTTCTACCCAAATCTCTTGTTTTAGTATCAACTTCTGATTGGAAGTAATTCGAACAAAAATATGAAATTTCCTCACAAAGGTATGCATTGCAAATAGAACCCTCCACACGTGCCTTCTGTACAACCTTACGCTTCAAGTGATTGAGAAACCTACCAAATAAATCAACATGTAGATATCGATTGTGAAAACTTTGTCATATTAGAACTTCATTCTTAAAAGACGTATTTGTACTTAAAAAATTCTTTGTTACCTTTCAAAGGGATACATCCACCTATATTGCACTGGACCACCAACCTTAGCTTCATAAGTCAAATGAATCGGCAAATGCTCCATCAAGTTGAAGAATGCAGGAGGAAATATCTTTTCAAGTTTGCACAAAATTTCAGCTATATTTTTATCCAAACAATCCATATCATCGACTTGGATAGTGGATGCACATAAATCACGAAAGAATTGACTGATCTCAGTAATTGCTTTCCAAACATGCGAAGGTAGCAACTCTTTTAAAGCAACCGGTAGTAACCTCTCCATAAAGACATGACAATCATGGCTTTTCATTTCAAAAGCCTAGATGTTCGAAGATCTACACATCTACTCAAGTCAGATGCATATCCATCCGGAAACTTTAAGTCACGAACCCATTCACATAAGACCTTCCTTTGAGCCTTGTCAAGTGCAAAAGGGGCTTTTGGCATGATTTCGTTTCCCCGTTCGTCGTAGGTGAGCTCTAACTGTCGACGCTTACATAGACACTTCAAGTCTTTTCTCGCACTAACATTGTCCGAAGTTTGGCCTTTCACATCCATCACTGTGTGTATAAGTTGATCAAAGAAGTTTTTCTCAATGTGCATGACATCCAGGTTATGTCGAATAAGCAAATATTTCCAATAAGGAAGTTCCCAAAAAGAACTTTGTTTAAACCAACCCTTTTTAGCTTTCTTCAAGATTTTGAGAGCTTCAGGGCCATCAGTGGCTTTAGGCCATCAGTGGCTTCATTGCCACATATCATCTCCGGACATCATAGCTGGAGCCATGCCATTTTCCACTTTGTTTTTGCGAAAAGCTGTTTTATTTTTACGAAAAGGGTGATCATGTGGAAGAAACTTCCTGTGGCAATCAAACCATGAGACTTTATTGCCATTATCAAGCCAGAATGCCTTAGTTTCTTCCATACAATATGGACAAGCCCTTTTTTTCCAACAGTAGCCCATCCAGACAACATACCATATGCAGGAAAATCACTTACGGTCCACAGAAGCGCTGCACGAAGCATGAAGTTTTGTTTCTGTGAAATATCATAAGTCATAGCACCAATCTCCCACAATTGTTTGAGCTCTTCAATTAATGGTTGCATGTAGACATCTAAATTACCCTTTGGATTCTTAGGACCGGGAACTAGTAAAGAGAGGAACATGAAAGGCTTTTTTCATACACATTGATGGAGGCAAATTATATGGAGTAAGAATTACAGGCCAACAAGAATATTATCCTCCAAACTTACGAAAGGGTGAAAAGCCATTAGTGCACAAACCTAATCGAACATTACGTGTCTCAGAGGCAAAATCAGGAAAAGTGGTATCAAAATGCTTCCACGCCTCACTATCACTAGGATGTTCCATAGTACCTGGAACTCGAGGCTTTTTGGCATGCCATGTCATTTTCTCTGAAATATTCTTTGTCGCATAAAGCCTTTGCAATCAGGGTTTGATAGGAAAATATGTTAGGACCTTTTCTGGAATAAGCTTGCCTTTAGGAGTCTTCTTATAGCGATCACACTCACATACACTACACTTTATTAAATGTGCATCGCCTTACCAAAATAGCATACAACCGTTACGACATGCATGTATCTTCTCATGTGGGAGTTGTAAGCCTTTAAGAACTTTCTTAGTATCATAGAACGTTGTACTCATTTGGGTTTTATTTGGAATCACGTCATTCAATAAAGATGCAAATCCATCAACACACCTGTGTGGTAAATTGTACTCTCACTTCAAAGATATTATTCTTGATGCCATCTCGAAGACAGATAATTTGCTCCCTTCGCACAACGGGCTATCGACAGCTTTAAGGAGCTCAAAAAATTTCTTAGCTTCGTCATTTGGCTCCACTTCGACATTATTTATTTGCTCATTGTTTGGATTTTCTTCATTATGTCCAAGAGCATCAACAATCATGTCTCGATAAGGATTTGATGGCTCCGATGGGGGTTCGTCAACAGGTTTCCCATGACATAGCCAATCAAAATAGTCATGACAAAATCCTTTTTTATAAAGATGTTCTCTAACAATGTCAACATCAAAGAATCGTTTGTTGTTACACCGAAAGCATGGACATCTAATTTTCTCAGCGTCTTTGAATTTATGATTTTGTTGTGTGAATTCAATAAAATCTCGAACTCCATTCACAAACTCAGTCTTGAGAAAGCGTCCCTCACGCCTATCATACATCCAACTACGCTCTCTTCGTTTCATGATCCTCAATTCTACACATAGTACTCATTTTCATATCAATCATTATCATATTACTACCCCCCTATATTCATAGTACTCATTTTCATATCAATCATTATCATGAGAAAAAAATTTGGAATTATAAGCATTAACATGCAAAAAGTTCTGGTTATGATCCCAAATTGCTAGAACAAAACACTATAGACATTCATGCCAATCTAAAATATGTGAGTAACACATCTTCATGAACAAATACCCTTAAATAGAACTTGATAGAAACTAATTATGTGAGATGAATATATTTTAAAAGAAAACCATATATAAATCAAGCACGTCTCCATCATCTTTGCACAAGTACTAACTTATTATACTTTTCGTTTACAGTGAGAGATTCCCCATGACAATGTTTTCCTCTTTACCAAATTTCCTTTTAAAAAAATTAAAGTTCTTAACTATTCTTTTTTTCCCCTCCCTTTTCCTCACTCTGTTTCTGTTCTACTCAATCCCCACAAGTCCATTTCCATTATGATTCTATATTACTTTCTCTTTTAAATTCTTTATTTCATCATTTCACCTTTTTTTTAATCATTTTTTTAGCTCTATAAGTTCCCACCCAAAACACAGGTTTCTTCCCCTCTTCTATTCTTATTCTTCCTCTCCTCGTTGTCCTCTTGTAGTTCTCACAACTAATTGCATGATGTTTAACAATAAACTCCAATTATTACCCAGAAAAAGCACAAAAGGATCCATGAACTTAAAAATTGGATGAACTTAAAGACTGCATGAACTAGCTACTTCTATACCCTTGTTCCAATAAACTTCAATATCCTTGTTCCAATAACAATCCACATTACTGCTTATTTTCTATTCTTAATTGGTCTATCATACTTACAGATTCAATACCCTTGTTCCAAGAAAATCTCATTGCATTTATTCAGAAAAAACAAAGTACAAAATTCATATAACAATTCGCAAGAAACTAAACCAACCTGTTGTGGTGGACTCGACGACGGAGCAGTGGTGACGGCGACGGTGATGCAAAAGGACGACAATGCACAAGAGAACTTCAAAATTACAATTGAAATCAGAACTTAAAAAAAACCAGATAAAGATGTCGCGAAATTGAGAAACGACAGTGAAAAAAACCTGAAACCGGCAGTGATGAAGAAGTAACGGCGGCGATGAAGAAAAACCCGCGACAACTATGATAGTGAAGGGAGAGGGAGACGTCGGTGTTTGAATAAAGTGAAAAGGAAATCAGAACTTAAAAATTAAAAAAAACCAGATAAAGATGTCACAAAATTGAGAAACGACGGTGAAGAAATACCTGAAACCGGCGGCGATGAAGAAGTACTGGCGACAACTATGATAGTGAAGAACTGAAGGTAGAGGGAGACGTCGGTTTCTCCAAAGCAATCTTAGGGTTATTTTTATTTACTAATTACTATAATAAAGTGAACGTGGGTGTTAAAAAATTTAAAACTACTGGTAGTACTTCACCGACGGCCAAGGGGTTGGTGCTGTTAAAGAATCGGTCGGTAATTACCTATGGTATGACAAAGCGGTCGGTGTTTGAATAAAAGGGTCGGTATTCACCTACGGGTAAAAGAAGCGGTCGGTAGTTTTTTTAAAACGGTCGTTAGTCCACGTCCACTTCGGAAACGGTTGGTATTTAATATTTACCAACCGTATTCGTAGACGGTCGGTATAGTTGGTAGGTAAAAACGCGGATTCTAGTAGTGAAATACGGAGTATTACAAGGAGTGATGGAGACTATACTAATCGCCAACTGATCATTATCCACAGACTGATGATGGAGTGCTGCTCGTTCACTTCGTGGTTGTGCATTTCCTTCAGTCACTACAATCAAATCCTCATCTTTTACATCTAGTAAAAGCTGGTAAGGCATTTTTTCCTTCAAATGTATATGAATTGAGGTTAGTTTATATAGTTAGTTAGTTTTTGAAGTTATAAGAAGAATAGTAGTTAGCTTTAACTTAAGTATAGATGGTGCTGATTATTGTGTGGTAGGATGGCTAGCTTTGTCCTCCAAAGTATGATCCAGTTTAGGTTGACATATCGCTAGTAAACCATACTCTAAAAGGACAACTTTGAAACTTTCCGTGAGTTTCTCCGTCAGTTTCTCAGTAATTTACTCCGTAAGCTTCTCCCGAAGAGCTAGTGCCATAGCTTCCATATCATGTGGTGCAGAAATAGCAGAGCGTGACTTTGTGTAGGTGGAAGAATCTATACTATAGGCTTTTGTCACACCGAGACAAATATCACCAAAACCCCTCAAACATCCATTGTACTCCTTCCCCAAAGTCTCGTAAAGAGTATCTTTGTTGGGTTTGGGAGTGAACTCACCGCTAACCTCTTTTTGCTTGTGCCCCATCTACATAGAATATAGAAAAACAAGTGTTAGTTTTTAAAAATAATAAATTAAGGTGTCTTGTGCAACGAAGGGGGGATTGTGCAAGTGAATAAAAGCGAGTGTGCTTGGGGGGAAGGGGGTTTGGCAGGGGGGATGACAACAAGGGGAGTAGGGTGTCAGGGGGAGAGGGGGTCTATAGGAGGGTGACACCAAGGGGGGGGGGGTTTGCAGGGTGGCAGCTAGGGTGGGACAGCAACAGGAGGTGGGTGGAAAGGGTGGGGCAGCAAGGGGAGGGTGGTCTACAGGGGGAGGGGGTCTGTGGGAGGGTGGCAACAAGGGGGAGGGGTTTGCAGGGTGGGGAAACACAGGAAGGGTGGTCTGCAGGGGGGGGGGGGTCTATGGGAGGGTGACGGCAATAGGGAGGGGGTTTGCAGCGTGGCAGCTAGGGTGGGACAGCCAGAGGAGGGGGGTGGAAGGGGTGGGGCAGCAAGGGGAATGTGGTCTGCATGGGGAGGGGGGTCTGTGGGAGGTTGACAGTAAGGGAGAGGGAGTTTGACGGGTGGCAGCTAGGGTGGGATAGCAAGGGGCCGGGAGAAGGGTGGTAGGGGGAGACGGGTCTGTGGGAGGGTGGCAGCAGGGGAGAAGGAGGGCAGAAATGAGAGGGGGGTCTGCATGGGTGGAGGAGCAAGGGGAGGGGAGGAGGAAAAAAACGTGGGGGAGGGAAAAAAACCGGGGGAGCAACAAAAAAAGTGGTGGAGCAAAAATAAAACCGGGGGGGGGGGGATAAAAAGTAACCGGGGGAGCAAAAAAAAACCGAGGGGAGCAATTTAAAAGGAGCAAAGGTACTTAAAGCGGGGCATTAGCTATCTTCAAGGTCCCCAGATCTGAAATTGTCATTTATTTTTGTCGAATCACGCCTATGCATGGAGCACCACCAATCACCGACACGGTCAAGTTTGATAGATGCGACGTTGGAGGTAGAAGATATCGTTGTCAAAGGGTAGAATTTATCGTTAATCTACATCTATATCACCCTCGCATAAGTGTTGGAACCTATATAATGGTAGTGGTTCCTCTATCTTACACTTTGTGCATGTTTCTCACGCTTAGCCTATAAGATAACATGGTTAGTTTGAAAACACATCTAATTATACCAAAACTAAATATGCAAAATCTAATATAACTTAAAGCAGAATACTTACCACCATCTCCGACGTGGTATTTTGGGCAACAAATGCCTCCCAATCTTCTCGTTTTATATGTGTCGAAATGTCAAAAGGCATGTTATCCGGTTGTCGTGAATCATCCTCTCCCCCGTCCTTTTCAATTTTCCTCTTCTATTCATTCCTCTGTCTCCGTTTCATGATCCATCCACTAACTAGTTTGCTTTTGAAAGCTCTAAATCTTTCGGCCACCACGGATAGGAACAACTCCTTTTTATCTTAATTATGAGTAATATGGAACAAGTTCTATAGAAACAAGAAATAAATAAGTAGTTGATTTCTGGGTACATATACATCAATGAAATCATGTGGCTAAATACAAAAAACAAAGTACATGGAACATGAAAAGCAAAAATCGGCTTGAGATGATGTTTACTTACCCAAAATGGGTTTCTAAGTATATGAATGGCTTTTAGTTGACTCTAATGCTTTTATATGTTTTGATAAGAGCTAAATATGTCCTAACACGTTACTAAATGCGTCAAATTAAGTGCATGGAACATGAAAAGCATATAACGGCCGAAAATGACCTTTACTTTTCCAAAATGGGTTTCATCTTCCCAAAATGGGTTTATAAGTATATGAATGGTTTCTAGTTAACTCTAATGGTTGTATATGTTGTTATAAGAGCTAAATATGTCCTAACATGTTACTAAATGCGTGAAATTAAGTGCATGGAACATGAAAAGTATAAATCGGCTCGAAATGACCTTTATTTATCCAAAATGGCTTTAATTTACCCAAAATGGGTTTCTAAGTATATGAATGACATATATGGTTAAATATGTTGTTATTACAACTATTGATGACCTAACAGCACCTAAATTCCAAAAAAAAAAGTATTTATGTTAATAACTAAGGTTACACAAGTGTCTTCCCATAATGATTTCTTCATTGCCTCGGGCACATCTTTCCACTTGACCAAAAGATTGAGTTTGTGCATACAAAACCCAATATGCTACCCATACTTTGCACGCCACTGACCACAAGGTTGACCCAAATCATCATACTCGAGGGTCATTTGGGTCTTAACATTCAAACCCTTAGTCACACCCCTTGCTTCTTTTTCGCTTCTCTGTTGCAACACTCCTTGGAGTTTTGGTTGAGACTTGAAATTCTTTCCCGGCATTTTTGGGTGGCACAATGAGCGATGAGACAGGTGGATAATCTTCCCGAGCGTTGTTGTCAATGAGGGAGGATTATCGCCTTACCCCTCAAGGAGCTAAAATTTTGCGCAGTTCCTCATCATGTGTTATGTTTTCCGGTTCACCTTTATCCTCCTCGTTCTCCGCATCATACTCATCATCATCCAATGACTTATCATATTCATCATCATTTTCTTCCTCCACCATCACATCATCTACGACCATGTTTGAAAATCCTAAAATATTTAAAAAATAACATTAGAAATGCGCAAGATCAAACAAAAACATATATATATATATATATATATATATATATATAATATATATATATATATATATATATATATATATATATATATATATATATATATATATATATATATATATACTAATAAGAACAGGGGGGCTTCCATATCTTCCATATAGGCTTTTGTCATAGCATCCATATCATGTGGTGCGGAAACAGTAGAGTGTGACTTTGTGCAGGTGGAAGAATCTTTACTATAGGCTTTTGTCACACCGAGACAAATACCACCAAAACCCTTCAAATATCCATTGTAGTCCTTCCCAAAAGTCTCGTAAAGAGTATCTTTGTTGGCTTTGGGAGTGAACTTGCCGCTAACCTCTTTTTTCTTGAGCCCCATCTACATAGAATATAGAAAAACAAGTGTTAGTTTCTAAAAATAACAAATTAAGGTGGGTTGTGCAACGAAGGGGGGATTGTGTAAGTGAATAAGAGCGAATATGCTAGGGGGGAGGGGGTTTGGCAGGGGAGAGGGAGGACAACAAGGTGAGAAGGGTGGCAGGGGGAGAGGCAGTAAGGGAGAGGGAGTTTACAGGGTGTCAGCTAGGGTGGGACAACAAGGGGAGGGGGTGGTAGGGGGAGAGGGGTCTGTGGGAGGGTGGCAGCAAGGGAAGAGGGGTGGTAGGGGTGGGGCAGCAAGGGGAGGGGGGTCTGCATGGGTGGGGGAGCAAGGGGTGGGGAGGAGGAAAAAAAAACCGGGGGAGCAACAAAAAAAGTGGTGGAGCAAAAATAAAACCGGGGGGGCTAAAAAGTAACCGGGGGAGCAAAAAAACCGAGGGGAGCAATTTAAAAGGAGCGAAGGTACTTACAGCGGCATTAGCTATCTTCAAGGTCCCCAGATCTGAAATTGTCATTTTATTTTTCGAATCACGCCTATGCATGGAGCACTATCAATCAGCGACACGGTCAAGTTTGATAGATGCGGCGTTGGAGGTAGAAGATATCGTTGTCAAAGGGTAGAATTTTTCATCAATCCACATCTATCTCACCCTCGCATAAGTGTTGGAACCCATATAATGGTATTGGTTCCTCTTTCTTACACTTTGTGCATGTTTCTCATGCTTAGTGTATAAGATAACATGGTTAGTTTGAAAACACATCTAATTATACTAAAAGTAAATATGCAAAATCTAATATAGATTAAAGCAGAATACTGACCACCATCTCCGGTGTAATATTTTGGGCAACAAATATCTCCCAATCGTCTCGTTTTATAGGTGTCGAAATCTCAAAAGGCATGTTATCCGGTTGTCGTGAATCTTCCTCTCCCCCGTCCTTTTCAATTTTCCTCCTCTACTCACTCCTCTGTCTCCGTTTCGTGATCCATCCACTAACTAGTTTGCTTTTGAAAGCTCTAAATCTTTCGGCCACCACAGATAGGACCAACGCCTTTTTAGCTTCATTAGGAGTAATACGGAACAAATTCTATAGAAACAAGAAATAAATAAGTTGTTAATTTACGTATACATATACATCAATGAAATCATGTGGCTAAATACAAAAAACAAATTACATGGAACATGAAAAGCAAAAGTCGGCCTGAAATGACGTTTACTTACCCAAAATGGGTTTCATGTTCACAAAATGCTGTTATAAGAGCTATATATGTCCTAACATGTTACTAAATGCGTCAAATTAAGTGCATGGAGCATGAAAACATAAAACGGACGGAAATGACCTTTACTTTTCCAAAATTTGTTTCATTTTCCCAAAATGGGTTTATAAGTATATGAATGGTTTTTAGTTAACTCTAATGGTTGTATATGTTGTTATAAGAGCTAAACCTGTCCTAACATGTTACTAAATGCGTGAAATTAAGTGCATGGAACATGAAAAGTATAAATCGGCCCGAAATGACCTTTACTTATATAAAATGGCTTTAATTTCCCCAAAATTGGTTTTTAAGTATATGAATGACATAGATGGTCAAATATGTTGTTATTACAACTATTCATGACCTAACATCGCCGAAATTCCAAAAAAAAAAGTATTTATGTTGAAAAGTAAACTTACACAAGTGTCTTCCCATAATGATTTCTTTATTGCCTCGGGCACATCTTTCCACTTGACCAAAATGTTGAGTTTGCGCATACAGAATCCAATATGCTGCCCATAATTTGCACGCCACTGACCACAAGATTGACCCAAATCATCATACTCGAGGGTCATTTGGGCCGTAACATTCAAACCCTTAGTCACACCCCTTCCGCGCCACTTTTTTGTTGCAACACTCCTTGGAGTTTTGGTTGAGACTTGCAATTCTTTCCCGGCATTTTTGGGTGGCACAATGAGCGATGATATAGGTGGATAATCTTCCAGAGCGTTGTTGTCAATGGGGGAGCATTATCGCCTTGCCCCTGAAGGAGCTAAATTTTGCGCATTTCCTCATCATGCGCTATTATATGTCTTCCGGTTTACCTTTATCCTCCTCCGTCTCCCCATCATACTTATCATCATCCAATGACTTATCATATTCTTCATCGTTTTCTTCCTCCACAATCACATCATCTAAGACCATGTTTGAAAATCCTAAAATATGTAAAAAAAGACATTAGAAATGCACAAGATCAAACAAAAACATGTATATATATATATATATATATATATATATATATATATATATATATACCAATGAAAACTAAACATGACATTACATGCGACTAAAGGTGAGAAATTAAGTCAAATGACCTTGAAAAGCCAAAATTCGGAACTTGAAATTGAGAAGTCCAGCCTTTTGCCACCTTCATGTGAAGTTTCGACCATTATCCCTTCCCCGTGATCTACCTGCATGTAATTTGTCGCTAACTCCACGTCAATGACATCGGCGTTGGGAATTGTGAAAGGCAGGGTGTCTTCAAACGCATCATACTCCTCCTCATCCTCAACATCACCAACTCCAAGTATACTTCTTTTTCCCGGGACACCAATGTACCACTTGTTATCAGAAGGGTCGGTTACATAGAATACTTGCTTAACTTGTGATGCAAGCACGAATGGCTCTTCACTATCACGTAACCGACCCAAGTCTACAAGAGTAAATCCACAAGGGTCATCTTTTCTTCTGTAGCGCCGGTTTTAATCAACCAACTTGCATCGAAATAAGCAGACCGTGAAACCAAAATAGTCAAGCTCCCAAATATCTTGAACCCGCCCATAGTATAACAATGTAGCATTAATTGGAGACTTATCTTTGGCACTTGTATACTGTGTAGATGATGCCTCTACTGAAATGCCACTATTCTACAAAGATCTCCAGTTTTCATCTTGACAATTTGTCCAAAACGTATATCCATTAAAACATCATAACCCTCATAGGAGTGTACATCTTCTCGAGGACCAAATGCTAGCCACTTAAGAGTTTCTGAAACACTAGAATCTACTTTATACATAAATCGGTTATGAAACCGATCAATAAACGTCTTATTACGCAATTTCATCAATGCTCTAGTCCCTTTACCTTGATTCTGATTACGCAACTTCTCCATATGCTCATCCAAGTAGGGATGGACCTGTACCATGTGCTTCAATACAAATAAGTGTGCTTATATGCACATTTCAACAGGAGGTATAATCATTTTGGATCCAAGTGTACCTTTAACCTTGAGTCTGCCCTTGTGTCGAGATGTAGGAAGTCAAATAGGATCAACATTGGTTAAGAACTCGGCCACAAAATTACCGTCCTCTTCACTCACAATCCCCTGAATAATACTTCCTTCTGCTTTCGCTAGATTCCTTACTTTATCTTTCAAAGAGCCCATATGTCTCTCGAAGGGATAACACCATCCCAAAAACACCGGACCACATAGCCTAATCTCTCGAACTAGATGTACAACCAAAGACCATAATGTCGAGGAATACAGGTGGGAAATAGATCTCAAACTTGCACTAAGTCTCTATCATGCCAACCTGGGGAGCATCAAGCTTCGATGGTTGGAATGTTTTGCTACATATAGTATTGAAAAAAGAACACAACTCTGTTATGGTATGTCTCACGTGTTTCGGCAATATCCCTCGAATTGCAATCGGTAAGAATACTTGCATCATTACATGACAATCGTGAGACTTCATACTCGATAGCTTCAACTCACCGTCTAAGGTAACAAATCTTTTCATGTTTGTTGAGTACCCTGATGGAGCCTTAATTCTGTATAGAGACTCGCAAAAAAGCCATTTTTGAGCTCTAGATAGAGTATACCAAGCTGGAGGCAAATAGTTCTTATCATCATCGATCAACTTTTTCTTTCCTTTTCCTTCAATTCTTGCAGCCGACCCTTCTTCAATTTCCTCTTTTTTTCCCTTTCCTTTTCCTTTGCTAGACACTTTCTTTTTTTTTTCTTTCTTTTCTTAGTGTTTCTCTTTTGAGCCCATAACTCTAGTCGAAGCCCATCACTTTCCAGGTACAGTCACACTCCTTTACTATCCTTTATCTTATGTGGAATATTCATAAGAGTCCCCAGAATGGCATCACACACATTTTTCTCTATGTGCATAACATCCAGACAATGTCTAACCTCTAGATCCCTCCAATATGGAAGTTTCCACATAATAGACTCCTTTTTCCAAAGTCCCTTATCACGATCACCTGCGCCTTTGCCGAATATCGTTTCAATTCCTTTGACCTGATAAAAAACCTCAATACCAGTCAATGACCTATGACAACCCCTTCCTCAACTGTTTCATCGAATGCCTTCTTGTTATCACGATAAGGATCGTCGCGTCGAAGAACCTTCGAGTCCGCATATGAACTTCTTTGTGATAGGTAGAAATGTATTTAGATTATGTGTCGTTGATTCTTGTACCCGGATAAGTTCCCATAAGTAGGAAAGTCAGTTAGAGTGTATAAAAGCATGACACGCAATGTGAATACCTCATCATCAAGTGCATCATGCATAGAAACTCCTTCATCCCACATTTTTCTCAAAAGAACAACAAGTGGTTGGAGGTAGACAACTATGCCGTTTCCAGGCTATTTCGGCCCTGAAATAAGAATCGACAAAATGATGTACTTGCGTTTCATGCACAACCAAGGAGGCAAGTTGTATATATTAAAAGAACCGGTCATGTACTATGTTGAGAACTAAGAGTGCCAAATGGGTTCATCCCATCCGTATATAGGCCAAGCCTCAAATTTCTATCCTCGGCACCAAAGGTCTTATGCAGACGATTGATACCTTTACACTCAGGAACATCAGCCGGATGTTTGAGAAAACTGTCCTTTTTCCTTCGTTCTGTAGGCCACCTCAAGTTCTTAACATCTTTTTTATTCAAAATATGCGCTTCATGTACTATGTTGAGAACTAGGAGTGCCAAATGGGTTCATCCCATCCGTACATAGGCCAAGCCTCAAATTTCTATCCTCGACACCAAAGGTCTTATGCAGATGATTGATACCTTTACACTCAGGAGCATTAGCCGGATGTTTGAGAAAACTGTCCTTTTTCCTTCGTTCTGCAGGCCACCCCAAGTTCTTAGCATCTTTTTTGATTGAAAACATGCGCTTGAATCGTGGTATAATCAGAAGATACCACATCACCTTTACTAGAGGCCCTTTCTTATCACCAACCCCTGCGCGCCTGTAACGCGACTTCCCACGTCGAGGACACTCATCCATATTCACATACTCATTTCGATATAGCACACAATCGTTTGGACAAGCATGTATCCTCTAGTACTCCAAACCGAAGGGACATATCAGTTTCTTAGCATAGTAGTTCGACTTGGGTAGTTCATGATCGTCCGGCAACATATCACCAAATGATTGCAACAAGGAAGTGAAAGCTGAGTCACTTATACCGGGTTTCGTATTGATGTTAAAGAGTGTTACTAACCCGCGACGAAAGATATGCTCCCTCAGCGACCCAATGTTACTAACCATGCCCACATTGCCACAATCAACACAAGGACAATAAAACTCCTCAGTTCCCGTTGCAGCCTGATGACTTAAATACAGCATCGCAAAATTCAAAGACCCCATCCACAATTTCACTCATGTCACGACTACCATACATCCATGCACGATTCATTTCAATCAAACCTACAATTAAACACAAGCAACAAGTACCTATGTCAATAACGAACTTCATTACATGATTAGAGTTTATCTACATATGTACCTAGAGAACAAAAGTAGGGAAACAACGAGCCAAGACTTTCCTCTATATAATTGAAATAAAAGACATACATTCACCACCTAAGTGAGATTAAACATCTAAGAACAGTCCCAAACTGAGGACTATTCAAGACTTACTCCTAATGAGTAAGTCTCGAACGGGTATCTAGGCATATGATATGATGATGCATATATACATAGGTTTTTGAACAACAATGCATTTTACATCTAATCTTAATTCAACGATAAATATATACATATTTGCACATATAAACCAATTTACACATATAAACTGATTTATTAATATGAAATTAAAGAAAGTTAAATATGAGCGATAACATACCAATATCAAGGTTATAAATAGGGAAATCAAACTCACCACTCCGTCACTAGCACTCTGTCACTAGCTAGCTTCAATAATCAACAACAAAGTTTAATGTTCAAATTAGTATAAATTAACAAATCAAACATAACTAAACTAAACTAAACTAAACTAAACTAAACTAAACTAAACTAAACTAAACTAAACTAAACTTAACTTAACTTAACTAAAGTAAAGTAAAGTAAAGTAAAGTAAAGTAAAGTAAAGTAAAGTAAAGTAAAGTAAAGTAAAGTAAAGTAAAGTAAAGTAAAGTAAAGTAAAGTAAAGTAAACTAAACTAAACTAAACTAAACCAAACTAAACCAAACTAAACCAAACTAAACCAAACTAGACCAAACTAGACCAAACTAAACCAAACTAAACCAAACTAAACCAAACTAAACCAAACTAAACCAAACTAAACCAAACTAAACCAAACTAAACTAAACTAAACTAAACTAAACTAAACTAACTAAACTAAACTAAACTAAACTAAACTAAACTAAACTAAACTAAACTAAACTAAACTAAACTAAACTAAACTAAACTAAACTAAACTAAACTAAATTAAACTAAACTAAACTAAACTAAACTACACTAAACTAAACTAAACTAAACAAAAAAAAAAAACAAAACTACACTGCAAAAATAACAACCATATTCATCCTACAACAAAGACCTAGCTTTTTTTAACCTATAAATCAAACTAACTACTTAAACTGAAATTAAATTAACTCAAACCAAAAAAAATTAAACCCTTTAACTGTTATACAACCTAGTTTCACTAACAATTATTCGTAAAATTACAATGAATTATATATAAATTAATGAGATTACAGTAAAAGTTATGAAATTTTAGTTACCTTGCTAGGGAAAGGTGGTAATGTAGTTGTTTAGAGAGGGGATGAGGAGGAACGAAGCTAGGGAGCATCAGTGGAGGCGCGAAACTAGGGCAGCGGTGATGAAAGTCCAGTTGGTGGTGGCGAATCTTCAGGTGCGCAAGTTGCCGACGTTGGTGGTGGTGCGCAAGACTGAGGTGGTTGTCGGTGTAGTGTGGTTTTGCGTCGAATAAGAGTGGGAAGTGGTGTGAAGCTGGGGCAGTCATAGTGGCAGTCACAAAAGAGTGCGTGTAGTGAGTTATTTTGAAGGACGAAGAACTTTGTGTTAAACGGGAGTTTTTTGTTGGGAGGGAAGTCATACATTTAGGACCTGATTTTCGGATGGGGTCCCATGAATCGCATCAGATTCGAAAAAAACCCGCAATCGGTTTTAAATCTGATGTGGTTTTTTTGGACCACATCCGATTTTGTTTGCCGAGTTTCCCACCAATTTTTGGGTTGATTTTCGGATGCTGTTTTACAAAAACCGCATCTGATACTAGGTGACATATAAGGTTTTTTCCGCTAGTGTTAACTCGACATAATTAGTCGAATAAATTTTCAATCCTTCCATGAAATATTCCATTTTTGCTCACGCAATTCGTCAATTGGTGTTAATCTAAAGCATAAGGAGTTGTATAAGGTGGTCATTTAAAAAGTGTTTGTAAGGTAGCTACTTAGAGAAAAGAGAGAGCCATGACCTGTACTAAGCCATGACCTGTACTAAGGCAAATATTTTATATACTATTAGTCGCATCACTAAATGACTAATATTTTAATTTTCTATTCAAAGGGGATTGGTCCAGAGCTCTACTAATAGGGTACCGCTAGTTTTTCTGACTACAGACAAAGGGAGAGAGAGCTATCCACACTTTCGCCTTTTTTTATTGACAATAAGAACAAACAGGGAACAAAGCTAGAGGAGGTTTCGACCTTTCCTAACATTAATTTGCCAGTACATGGGCAGGATGGACCTGCTTTCTACTTACTTTAATTACTTCATAGACGCGAAACTTACTGCATTCTACTTTAATGTCTTAAAAATATTGGATATATCGATCGGAGCAATATTTTGATCATTAATTCGTATTAGCTCTACAGAGTCCGTGCAGATTCGAATGTTGTAGCCACCCATATTTCGTGATTCAATTAAAGCCCGTAGCAGCACATAGACTTTCGCTTGAAGAGAAGAGGACGCTAAAATTCTATCATTACCTTCGATGATTGTTCGCCCATGTAGTTCATCTATCCAGCCAATATCTGCAATGGGAAACTTGCCTTTTCTTGATTTCCAAGCATCGTCAACTAATACGTTGCATACTAACCCTTGACACTTTGATCATCTAATTAGAAGCTCCTTGGGGAGTGCAGTTGTGAGTAAGGGGAGAGTGGCTTAATTTTCTCTATGATCATCTCTTTTTTTCGTCCTCGAGAATTATATTAATGCTTGACATGATAACGGACGGAGAAGAGTCAATTCTTCTGAACTCTACGTTTTTCTTGCCAATGCCGGAGCTATAAACTCTGATGCCATTGAAGAATCCGCGATGGAAGTTGGTTTCTTGGAAGCCCAAGATATAACACCTCCCCCAAGGAGGAATACCCATCCACTCGTGGAGGAATGATCTTCTCTATTAGAGATCCAACTTGCATCTGAATACCCTTCTAAAACCGAAGTATATCCATTATAGGACAAACCACAATCCATGGTTTACCCCAAATACTTTAATACTCGACGAATATCTTGTCAATATTCCATACTAGGATTACTAGTATACCTACTTAATTTCCCTACCGCAAACACGATATATATCCGGCCTTGTCACTTGTGGAAAAACCTTATTTGTCACTTAGTAACAGAGAAAACCGTATCAGAAAATCAATTAAAAATGGGACGAAAAGCTGAGAGGAAAATCAAATGTGGTCCTCTTGTGGACCGCGTCAGATTAAAAAACTGATGCGCTTTTTTTTTAAATATGTTGTGGTTTCTAGGACCGCATTAGATTTTTTATTTTTTAGGCCCAAATCCCTCACATTCTCTCACGTAGGCTGCAGCCCAGCTCCCTCAGTCCACTCCCATGTGGCCCAACTCCCACTCAAACCCTAACTCCCTCACTCCACTACCATCCAAACCCTAACTCCCTCACTTTCCCTCACTTCCCCTCACTCATCTTCTAATTTCACTAAGCAAACCCTAATTTCCCTTCATCTCCCTCTCGTCATCTCCACTCAACACTAATTCCTTCCTTTCTCTCTTCACCCTCCACTCCCACACTTCTTCGACCATATCCAGTCTTTCTTCTTCTTATTTCCTATCTCCTCCATGCGAACAATCCAAAAACTAAAACCCTAAAAATTCGGGATTGATTCTTCTCCGTCTCCTCTACCGCTTCCTCTCCCGGAGTTGTCGTCGAGTTTTTCCGGCGAACAAAGCTTACCCTCCGACACCATTATCGCCGCTGAAATCGTCGAATTTGCAACCACCAATACGCATTTGTTCATCGAAGAAGGAAGAAGATGAAGAGGCGACAAGAAGGAATTTCGCAGATCCACCAATACACGTTTTTCGATCTCTTTATCCCCACTAGTAATTTACATTTTATTTTATATTTATATTTTTTTCCTTTTAATTTAAATTTGTAATTTCGTATTGATTTTTCGTTTATTTGTTCATTTTCATTGAGACATAGTCTTTGTAATTTTTATTTTATTTACTTTTTTCGTTTTTATTTCAATATGTCAGTTTGTTTTTTTTTTTTGGTTCCTTGTGAATATATTTTTCGTATTCATCAGTTTTGTATTTTTATCATTCAAGTTCAATATGTCAATTTGGTTTGTGTAGTATTTGTATTTTTCATTCAAGTTGAATATGTCAGTTTGTATTTTTCCTTTTTTTTATTTCGTATTTGGTTTGTATAATATTTGTATAATTGAATTCAAATTTTGTTTGTAGTAAATTTGTTACTAGACTTGAAATTTTTCGAATTTTTATTGCTGCAGACGGTTGAGTTTTGGTTTTTATTGGTTTCTCATGCTTGTTGTTGCAAACCTGTTGCAGGCTTTTTTTTTTAATTCCATGACCCCCAAAACTGATGCGGTTCTTAAAGAACACCACATCAAATTATCATCTAGTCTGATGCGGTTTTCCCTATGAACTGCATCAGATTATCGTATTCTGATGCGATTTCGGACGCATCAGAAAATGTTTGTAAGCTGCCGCGTGCTGACCTGATGCGAACCAAAACCGCATCCGAAAGGCTGGTTTTGACCGCATCAGGTGGGGTTTTTTCCACTACTGAGTACTCGTCATAGCATACATCAAAAAACCTAGAACCCTCGCATACTCAAGTTGAGATACGACATTACCATCATTTGGCAATAATTTTTCACTTGGGTCCATAGGAGTTGAAACAAGAGAACAATTACTAACATTAAACTTCTTGAGCACTTTCTCAATGTTATGAGTTTGTGACAAGATCAATTTTCCATTGTCTCTCTTAATTCTTATACCTAAGATGACATTCGCCTCTCCCAAATCTTTCATGGAGAATTTTGACGATAGAAAAGATTTTTTTCATTCAACTTGTGACAAATCCGTTCCAGAAATCAACATGTTATCTACATACAAACCAATCATGACACCATTATCGTTGTTATCAAATTTTCTATACACACACTTGTCTGGATTATTTAACCTGAAACCATTAGATAAAATAACCTCATCAAACTTTTGATGCCATTGCTTTGGTGCTTGTTTTAGCCCATACAAAGATCCAATTAACTTGCATCCTTTAAGCTCTTGACCTTTCACGACAAACCCTTTCGGTTGTCGCATGTAAACCTCTTCCTGTAGTTCTCCATTCAAGAACGCTATCTTGACATCCATTTGATGGATCACAAGCTTATGAATAGCCGTAAGAGCTATTGATAACCTTATAGTAGAGATTCTAGTAACAGGTGCATATTTATCGAAATAATTAATACCCGATATCTGTGAAAAACCTTGAGCCACAAGACGGGTTTTGAACATATCCATAGTCCCATCCACTTTCATTTTCATTTTGCAAATCAATTTACACCCAATTTGTTTACACTTATGTGGTAAATCAGCTAGAACCCAAGTGTTATTTTCTATGATGGAATCCATCTCATCGTCAATTGCCTCTTTCCAAAAAGCGACATCTTGAGACCTTAGAGCCTCATGATTAAACGTTAAATAATCTTCTTCCACATTAAATATATACTAGTGGAAAAAACCCAAGGGGATGCGGTCAAATGTGGGCTTTCGGATGCGGTTTTGGTCCGCAACATGTGAGCTCGGAGCAGGTGTGTAAATCAATCTGATGCGGTCCAAAACCGCATCAGAAATGGATAATCTGATGCGGTTTTAAGGGAAAATCGCATCAGATTTTGGTCTTGGCGCCAAGATTTTGGAGTCTAGGCGTACAATATGATGCAGTTTTCTCCAGAACCGCCTCAGGTTTTTAATATATATATATATATATATATATATATATGTATATATATATGTATATATGTATATATATATGTATATATGTATATATATATGTATATATGTATATCTAAACCTGCTTTAAATAGAAAACATCTCACGCACGCGTCGTATAAAGTACTCAAAATGGTATTATTATATATAATATAATATTCATAATGTGCTACAAATGAAGTGATAAATAAGTACTAAAATCAAAAATAAACATATGAAGTGAGTGTAGCTAGTAACATAATCCTAACAAAAAAGCTCACAGTCGCGACATCATCCTCACATGCAAATGTCGGTAAGTAGCGTACTAGCAAATCCCGAACCTCGTTTGTCTCTGATGTGGTGAAAGAATCCTCCCTTGGCTTGCCCTTGATGAACACCTTATAAAAACATTCATAACGAAACACATATAAGAAGTCAATAATGAGACTAAGTGCGGGAGGTTAAAGAAATTAAAGTTGAGCTTAGAAGTCAAATATCGGCCCTAAATGACCTTCATTTACCCAAATTGAGTTTCAAAGCATGAGAAATGGTTTTTCTCGACTCTAATGGTTATATATGTAGCTATTAGTACTCTATATGTCTTAATATGTGACTAAATGTGAGAATTTAAGGAAAAGAACATGAAAATCTAAAATCGGCCCTAAATGACCTTCATTTACCCAAATTGGGTTTCATAGCATGAGAAATGGTTTTTCTTGACTCTAATGGTTATATATATAGCTATTAGTACTATATATGTCTTAACATGTGGCTAAATGTCAGAATTTAAGGAAAATGAACATGAAAGTCTAAAATCGGCCCTAAATGACCTTCATTTACCCCAATTGGGTTTCAAAGCATGATAAATGGTGTTTCTTGTCTCTAATGGTTATATATGTAGCTATTAGTACTATGTATGTCTTAACATGTGTCTAAATGTGAGAATTTAAGGAAAATGAACATGAAATTCTAAAATCGGCCTAAATGACCTTCATTTCCCCAAATTGGGTTTCAAAGCATGAGAAATGGTTTTTCTTGAAGCTAATGGTTATATATGTAGCTATTAGTACTATATATGTCTTAACATGTGGCTAAACGTTAGAATTTAAGGAAAATGAACATGAAAGTCAAAATTCGGCAGGGGGTGCTGCAGTGCAGGGGTGCAGGGAGAGGGCCCGAGGGGGGGGGGAGTGCAGGGGGGCAAGGGGTGTGTGCAGTGAGAGGGAGGGGAGGGATTCTTTGTATTCTTTCACTAATCGGAACCCAAATTGGGTTTTTCTTGTTGGTTACTGCATGATTGATTTACCCTGATTGATGCATAATTCCTCGAATAGACTGCATGGTTGATTCAACCTCAGATAGAACACCTTGCTCTTCGGATGAGAAAAGATCCATCCGTTTTCTAGTAGCAGTAAATGACACACTAGTAGAATAATCATTTGGTCCCCTATGTTGCTTCAAGGGCCAATTCATCATACTTTTCCACTCACCAGAGTTCGAAGAGCCCCAGCGCGTTTTCTCTTCTAGCCTGACCCGCCTGGCTGTCCCCATGGTGATTGTGACTCACTCCCATTTCCAGCATTAGCTATTGGAGAGTCCCAACCAGAACCCTGAGAGTTCTCATTTGAGCCTTTCTTCCAAGAAATATTAGATTTCCCCTAGCTAATTTGACTTGTCAGGACCCCCATGATCATCAGCACTTTGTGCAGATTTCTTCAAGGTTGAGTCAATAGGTTGTCCCCATGAAGCTTGAGCTTTTCCCTCTCATCTTTTGGAATCCCAACTACCGACGTCAGTTTCAGAGGCGTTGTCCATATTCCAGTCACTAGTGCTTTCTTGCTTATGCTTTGGCTGTCCCTAACAAGAAAAACCCAATTTTGGTTCTGATTGGGACTCTCCAAAGGCTAATGGTGAAATGAGAGTGAGTCACAATCACCATGTGTTCAGCCAGGCGGGTCAGGATGGAAGAAAAAACGCCCTGAAGGAGGTCATGGCTGGGGCTCTTCAAACTCTGGTGAGTGGAAAAGTAGGATGAATCGGCCCCCTAAGCAACATGGAGGACCAAATGATGATTCTACTAGTGTGACATTTACTGCTACCAGAAAACGGATGGATGTTTTCTCTTCTGAAGAGCAAGGTGTTATATATGAGGTTGAATCAATCATGCAGTCTATTCGAAGAATTATGCATCAATCAGGGTAAATCAATCATGCAATCCCCAACAAGAAAAACCCAATTTGGGTTCTGATTGGGTTCTCATTGGTGAAAAAGACAAAGAAGCCCTCCCCCCCACTGCACACACCCCCTGCCCCCCTGCACTGCCCTCACCCTGCACACCCCCGACCCCCTGCACTGCCCTCCCCCTGCACTGCACAACCCCTCGCACACCCCCTCCCCCCTGCACACCCCCAACCCCCTGTACTGCCCTCCCCCTGCACTGCATGCCATTACATGCGGGTAAAAGTGAGAAATTAAAGAATTAGAGCATGAAAAGCCGAAATCGGCCCAAAATGACATCCACTTACCCAAAGTGGGTTTCAATACATGTGAAGCTAGTTTAGTTAATTGCAATACATATATTGATCCTAATAAGAACTAAACATGCCATTACATGTGGCTAAAAGTGAGAAATTAAAGAATTGGAACATGAAAAGCCGAAATCGGCCCAAAATGACATCCACTTACCCAAAGTGGGTTTCAATACATGTGAAGCTAGTTTAGTTGATTGCAATACATACATTGATCCTAATAAGAACTAAACATGCCATTACATGCGGCTAAAAGTGAGAAATTAAAGCGAGTTTCCTTCAAAAGCCAAAATCCAAAATTTGAAATTGAGAAGTCGAGCCTTTTGCCACCTTCCTATGAAGTTTCAACCATTATCCCTTCCCCACACTAGTAGAATAATTGCTTATTGCTGCGGTGGTATTGCTGCAGTTTTACCCATACGCAGCAATATATCACGTAAAAAGAAAAGGTAAAATATAAAATAAAGATCTTGATGCGGTTTCGACCTAAAACTGCAGCAATATGGTGTCAACAGAAAATTTATTGAAAAAAAGTTGACTATTTAACCAGATATATTGCTGCGGTTTTTATCAAGAACCGCAGCAATATATTAAAATAATAAAAAAATATTTTAATACATTGTTGCTGTTTTTGACAAAAACCGCAGCAATATCATTAAAAAATATTTTTTTAAAAAATATACAAAGGGTGTGCTAGTTAAGGTTTTTCTCCATTTCATCTCTCCTATTCAGCGCCCCTTTCCTCACTTCTTTGCCTTCTCTTTCCTCTTACTTAGGGTTTTTTCCCCATTTTATCTCTCCTCTTCAGCGCCTCTTTCTCCCTCCTCTGCCTTCTCTTTCCTTTCTCTCCTCTTTTTCTCTCCAGATCTCCTCGTCGCCATCATCTTTCGTCTTCGTCGCCATCAACTTGGAGGTCGGTTTGAAGGCGCGCACATTTTGCATTGAATTTCATGGATAAAGCTTCAAACTTTGAAGGATTTTCGAGGAGGTTAAGGTTTTTTCTGGGATTTCATTGAGTTTCGGAAGAACATCTCCTCCTCGCGTCGCCATCAAGACTCGTCCGTTTATGCGAGAGCACATCTTGTTTAGGATGTAAATGCGAGATCTGTTTTTCTTTTCGGTTATGTTCTTTTCCCTTTTTTTTTTGGTTTTTTTCCTTTTTTTATATATAGATTTTTTTTGTTTTAGGAGTTTTTTGATTTTCAGTTTCTTATTTTTTAATATCTTTTTTGTTTTTATTATATTATTTGTAATTAGTCATTGTAACTAAAATTTGAGTTGTCACAGATCCAGACAAATTTATTTTCATCTCTAAGTCACACATACTTGAGTTTAGGATTTTTTTGATTTTCAATAGTTTATGAAGCTCAACAGTTTAATATTGGGAAGACTACATTCAAAACATGTTGCTTTTATAATAGGGATTTTTTTATTTTCAAATTTAATTGCAAAATGCAAAAAAAAAAAAAAAAAAAAAATTGACCTACACCTGTACTTATTGCTGCGGTTTCTGGTAAAAACCGCAACAATATGCTTTTTATTTATTATAAAATAGTGTATATTGCTGCGGTTTGCCCTAAAAACCGCAGCAATATACTGAATTTTTTTTAATATAAACAAATATATTGCTGCGGTTTTTGCTAGAAACCGCAGCAATATGTTAATATAATGTTGTGGTTAAAAACCGCAGCAATATATTAATTACCTATTGCTGCCCCCTTAATTGCTGCGCGGTCAAAACTGCCGCAATAGGCCATTTAATGACCGCAACAATAAGCATTTATTCTACTAGTGCCATGATCCGCACGCATGTAATTTGTCGCTAACTCCACATCAGTGACATTAGCGTCGGGAATGGTGAAAGGCGGGGTGTCTTCAAAAGCATCATACTCCTCCTCATCCTCAACATCACCAACTCTAAGTATACTTATTTTTCCCGGGATAACAATTGACCACTTCTTATTAGAAGGGTCAGTTACATCAAAACCCTTCATGTAACCGACCCGGGTCTACAAGAGTAAATCCACAAGGGTAATATGTTCTTATGTGGCGCCGGTTATAATCAACCTACTTGCATCGGAATAAGCAGACCGTGAAACCAGAGTAGTCAAGCTCCCAAATATCTTGAACCCGCCCATAGTATATCAATGTAGCATCAATATGAGATTTGTCTTTGGCACTTGCATACTGTGTATATGATGCCTCTACTGAAACACCACTATTCTGCAACGATCTCGATTTTCCATCTTGACGATCTGTCAAAAACGTATATCAATTAACATCAAAACCCTTATAGGAGTGCACAGCTTCTCGAGGACCAAATGCTAACCACTTAAGAGTTTCTGAAACAGTGGAATCTACTTTACGCATTAACCGGTTATGAAACCAAATAATAAATATATTATTATGCAACTGCATCAAAGCTCTAGCCCCTTTTCCTGGATTCTGATCACGCAACTCCTCCATATGTTCATCTAAGTAGGGATGGACCTATACCATATGCTGCAATACAAATAAGTGTGCTTGTATCCGCACACTTATATCCGCATTTCAACAGGAGGTACAATCATTTTGGAGCCAAGTGTACCTTTACCCTCGAGTCCACCCTCGTGTCGAGATGTAGGAAGTTCAATAGGATCAACATTAGTTAAGAACTCGGCCACAAAATTACCCACCTCTTCACTCACGATCCCCTGAATAATACTTCCTTATGGTTGCGCTGAATTCCTTACTTTATCTTACAAAGAGCCCATATGTCTCTCAAATGGATATCACCACCTCAAAAACACCGGACCACATAGCTTAATCTCTCGAACTAGGATTACAACCAAATGGACCATAACGTCGAAGAAAGCAGGTGGGAAATACATCTCAAACTTGCACAAAGTCTCTATCACGCCAGCGTGGAGAGCATCAAGCTTCGACAGTTGTAACGTTTTGCTACATATAGTATTTAAAAAAGAACACAACTTTGTTATGGTATGTCTCACGTGTTTCGGCAAGATCCCTCGAATTGCAATCGATAAGAATACTTGCATCATTACATGACAATCATGACACTTCATACTCGATAGCTTCAACTCACCGTCTAAGGTAACAAAATCTCCCAAATTAGTCGAGTACAAACACTTGAGCAACTACAAGAGGGGGGTGAATTGTAGTTGGGGAGATTTTCTATATTTTTGCGGAAATAAAACAATCTTTAACTAAGAAAGAGATAAGTACATAAACTTGAAAGGAATAAGAACACGAGAATTTTTACAAAGAAAACTTCCTAGGCCCAATAGGAAGAAAAACCTTGACCACGAGGGATTTTGACTCAATTCTCTTTAATATACTTAGGCCAAAATACTCTCTTTTGTACAACCTAATCTTGAACCTTCTCTGTTCCTCTAGGAACTTGTTCCCTATCACCTTGTTCCCCCTGAACAAGTGACTTTCCCTCTTGACTTCACTCGAAGTCTTTCTCTTTCTCTTTTTCTCTCGAAATGATTACAGATTTTGTGTCACACAACCCAATCTCTAATACAGTGAATAATAATGAAAGAAAAGATGAAACCGAAAATACTTTCACATAAAATATTACAATACCATTTTGAAAGCTTAACTATTTTGTTCGTTACACACAACTATTTGTAGATAACAAATTTCCCATGATCTTCTCCACGATCATAGTGGGAGCTGAATTTCAGCCTCACTCATCAACTTTCTAGCCGTTAGAGAATCTGTTTGAAGTTATGCTGTTACGGTTCCAAATCTTCAGCCACGATCACACGGCTTAGAAGTAGGTGGACTGTTGTGGGTTGTTGTAGTTCCTAAAATCTAGTAACTACTTCAACAACCCTCCTTTTTAGGTGCTGGAAGTTAGCGCCTCACAATTCTTCTCATCAATTAACTGTTTCAATTTGTGCGCATACACTAACTTCCAAGAGCATTTTGGGTTTATATATTTTCACAAATTAAAGTCCATAATATTAATTATCGGACAAAAACACAAATAAAGTTAATAACTTAATTTTTGATTGAACTCCTAATCAATTCTTCATAAGTTTTTAAACATGATATTTGTGATATAAAATAATATACTTAAGATAAAATAACAAACCTAAAACAAAATAAATGAATCTAATAACACAAAATAAAATAAATAAAACTAATAACACACGAAACAAAAGAAACTAAATTAATCAAAGATAAATATTTCTCATCATCAAAATAGTGAATATAATAATATTTCCCCTTTTTTATGATGGCAAATAATTGGTAAAAAAAAAAAATTCATTTTTTTGTTTTTAGCAAAAGAAAATAAAAACAGAAAAAATAACACACAATCTAAGTACCTAGACTCAACTAGGACTGGGAACAAGATCAGGATCTACTGGGAACAGGAATGAGAAAAACATGCATAAGAACTAAGGGAAAAAGAAATTTAACTTATACCAATAACATCTCTGCTCCCTTTTGTCATTATCAAAACTAAGGATATGAACCTGCAGCACTAGAGAGTCAACAGTCTAGGAAGCAAGCAAGTAGCTCAAACATGTATCTTATAATATTAGCCATCCAAACACACACACAAAAATACGAAAAGTAGAAAGCAACAATATGGACAGCAGGTAATAATCAATATGCAGAGCACAAGAGTAAACAGAAAATAGTAGAGATTAAAGTGCTTTATGTGTCTCAAAAGGACACATAAAGAGATAACAGAAAGAAAATTGTTTAACAAATATTACAGCCACAAAAACTTGTCCAAGTATGCATATTTAAAAAGATATTAGGGCTTGGGGCGCTTAAAGAGGGTGGTGACCACATAATCAATTTTGGAGACGACACCATCTACTTTGTTCCTGATCCCCGTATCAGCTTGCTTAATGGCCACCAGTTGTTGCTGCTGCTGAGAATCCAGAGTAGAGACAGTGACCTCAATGACATTGATCCTTGAGTGCAGGAGAGTCAGAGAGTCTTGAATTTCCTTAAGCATTCTTTGTAGTCCAGTGGTAGACAGCAAGGGGAAATCAACAGTTTTGGAAGGAACTGGATCGAGTCTAGGTGAATAAACACAGCTTCACCTTGATCCTGCTCCTTCAGAGACTTGGACCCAGCAATTCGCTGACTTCTCCTCACAAACCCACTAAGAACTCCCTCTTCACCGAGTTTCCTCTTACCACCCACTTCCACCTTAACAGGTGTCTCTTCAGTCTCAAAGTCCAGCTTCCCATTAACCAACCTTAAACTGAGTCTTGACAACGTGTCCTTGGTCAGGTAATTTTCAGGTGCAAGACAGAAAGAGGAACTAGCAGGCAATTTTACTTTGCAATTTTTGAAGATGGTAGAGAGAAGGTTTCCATAGCCAACTTTTGTATTATGAGAAATGCAATGAGATAGATGAGAAATTATCAAAGAAGGGAGTTGATTTTGATGTTCTTGGCAAGGCAGTACATAATGAGAGATCCATTAAACTAGCCTGGGTTCTTTTTGAGGAGCGGGGATAAAACAAAATGCCACACAAATTGAAATAACAATTTATGAAAGGGGGAAAGTTCTTTTTGATCTAGGGACAATGCATTCGAATTTCCATTAAAGAAAGCAAGAACTTGGTCATTTGAGACTCCATTGATGTTCAGTTTTGCTCTACCCTTAACATACTCTTTATAACCCTCAATTGGAACTTCAAACCACTCCCCCAACTTCTTTTCAGTTATGGTGACAACACTTCCATTTACAATACTCACACAGACTCCCTCAGTGATATTAAAACTGGAACAAAAATCACGCATTTCTTTTTCATATAATCCATCATCTAAACTAACAACTTTCCACCATTTTTGAAATTTTAAAATGTTCAGCAGTTCCATCCATTTGGACTTTTTGCACCATGCAACATCAATACAAAAACCCACAAGAAATTGGGATGATTTTGTTTTCTTACCTCTCTTCGTAGGAATAGTAATTTCCTTTTCTTGTTCACTTTCCACTTCATTTTCACCTTCTTATTTAGGAGAGAGCGAGACAGGGGCAGAGGATTCGGCTTTTGACCCAGTTGAATATTCTTTTGTTTTTGATGATTCTTGAGCGCTAATTTCGTCAAGTGATGGTGTTTTCTCCCTTGGAAAGTTTTCTTGATCACCGGAATTTTTGCTGTGGGATGACATGGTGAAAAGGTTTTGGAGAGAGGTTGAATATGAGAGATGGGAGAGAGATGAATTGATGTGAGAGTAGAGAGTTGTGAGGGGTCAGTGATGTGATGGGTTGGGGTTTAAAAGTAATGATGAAGCCGTGTGAAAGTAAATAAAAGGGTAGGTCCAGTGAAACGGTTTATGGGGTTTGGGAAGAATTTAATGAAATTTCTTCTTTTAACTCAGATTAACCGAACTTGAATTGTGGCAATAATACATGTTAACGCATTTATGTACAAATTTAGGAGAGATAAAAAAAATAATCAAGGAATTTTGGAGAAAAATTAAGAAAAAAGAAAAAATGAAAAAAAAATTACTCTTGTATATAATAAAATTTGTCCACATTGTACAAAATACTTACGTACCAAATTATGTGCAAGGACAATAAGGGTAATATTCAAAGACAAATGTGAGTCCTTATACTTGACCCTAGGTGTATGAAATTTATTCATGAAAGTTGCAGGGCATACTTAGTAAGAAACAATTTTGGGAATTAACATCATTGGTACATTCAAACAATTCTTATCATTCCTAGTTCCGAACATATCTTTTCAAACCTGTCCCTAGAGAGAGGTTTAGTCAATATGTCCGTTATTTGATTTTCAGTTGGACAAAAATCAACTTTGACTAATCCCTTTTCTACATTGTCTTTTAGAAATGATGACGAATGTGAATATGCTTGACCTAGAGTGATGAACTGGATCCTTGGAAATGCATATGGCACTAGTATTATCACAGAGTATAGGAACACACTTAAATTTTATGCCAAAGTCACGTACCTGTTGTTTGATCCATAATACCTGAGAACAGCATGCAGCAGCTGCCACATATTCAGCTTCGGCTGTTGAAAGAGCAACAGTGTTTTGCTTCTTTGAGCTCCAAGAAACTAAGCTTGATCCTAGGAACTGGGCAATACCTGAAGTGCTTTTACGATTCACCAAGTCTCCAGCATAGTCAGCATCAGAGTAGCTAACTAGATCAAAGATGTCACTTCGAGGATAGAATAAACAAAGATCATCACTTCCTTTCAAATATCTAAGGATCCTTTTGACTGCTGTCAAATGAGATTCCTTAGGATTTGATTGGAATCTAGCACATAAACCAACACTAAAGGAAATATCAGGCCTACTAGCAGTTAGATAAAGTAAGGAACCAATCATACCTCTGTAGAGTTTCTGATCTATGGACTTACCACTTGGATCCTCATCTAACCTTGTTCCTGTTCCTATTGGAGTATGGTTGGTTTTTGCTTGATCCAGCCCATATTTTTTCAATAACTCTTCACATATTTTTGTGATGGATCATTGTTCCTCTTTCAGTTTGCTTGATTTGCAAGCCGAGAAAGAAGTTTAATTCTCCCATCATGCTCATTTCAAATTCACTACGCATTAACTCAGCAAATTCCTTACAAAGAGATTCGTTAGTTGCACCAAAATTATATCATCCAATAAATCTGAACCATAGAATGTCTGTTCCTTTAGATCTAAGGAACAGGGTTTATCAACTTTCCTCTTACAAATCATTAGAAAGTAAGAATTTTGAGAGTCTTTCATACCATGATCTAGGAGCTTGCTTAGCCCATAAAGAGCTTTATCTAGCTTATAGACATGGTTAGGAAGATCAGGGTTTTCAAATCCAGGAGGTTGTTCCACATAGACGTCTTCTATTAAATACCCATTTAAAAAGGCACATTTGACGTCCATTTGGTACAACCTAAAACCCATGAATGCAGCAAAGGCAATCAAAATTCTTATTGCTTCAATTCTAGCTACAGGTGCAAAAGTTTCATCGATATCAATACCTTCTTGTTGATTATACCCTTTTGCTACGAGTCTGGCTTTGTTCCTTATGACTGTTCCATGCTCATCCAGCTTGTTTCTGAAGACCCATTTCAGCCCAATTACCTTTTGGTTTTTAGGCTTGGTCTCAAGATGCCAGACCTTGTTCCTCTGGAACTCATTCAGTTCCTCTTGCATGGCATTGATTCAGTCAGACTCCCCTAGGGCATCATTGTGATTTCGAGGTTCTGTCATGGACAAAAAGGCTTGGAAAGCACAAAAATTTTTAAGTTGGGATATCGTCTGAGTTCCTTTTCATATCACTTACGATTAAATCCAAGGGATGGGATTTCAGGTGTTTCCATGGTCTTGGTTCAAATCTCCTTGTCTCTGCTCCTTCAGCTTGAGGATCTTCATTGTTTCATTTTCTGGATGAATTTCTTCTGCCTGTTCCTCTGAATGACAGGATCAGGAACATTATCTCTTCTTCAGGAATATGCTTTTTGTCAGTACCTGCAGGTGTTAGTTCCTCATCAAGGTTCACTGACTCTTCAGAACGAGTCAGTCCTATTTCAAAGTCATTTTCATGACTTTGTTCCTGCATGGAGTTAGTTTCATAAAAAATAAAAGGAAAAATGGATCAGAATACCCCCAACTTTGACCCGTCCGCTTTTAATACCCCCAATTATGAGTTATTTTTAAATATTCCCAACTATTAGAGAGGTCCGCCACAAATGCACCCAGGTGACCTGTAACCTGTTAGCAATTTAATTTTTTATTTTTTTCTCTTCCTCCCTATTCCCAGTTTCCCACCCTCCCATGATACCTCTTGCCATCCCAGCTCCCCCTCAGCACCCCCAGCAACCCCCCCCCAAACTCCCCACCCCGATTAACTACTGCTATAAATTTTACCACTTTCACTGCTACCCTCTTTCCTTTTCCCCAATTGACCTGTTTCTCTGCAACACTCGTGTCCCTCTTCAACTCTATCACTCCTTTTTCCCACTTACTACAAACTTTTTCTTGTAATTCTACTCTTGCTTCCCACTTCTATTTCATATAAAACCCACTTTTTCAGTTTTTTTTTCATAAGATAAAAATCCATTTTTTTTCTTATTCTTCTATAATTTTCTGGTTTGTGTGTTGGTTTTATTACGGTTTTGTCAATTCGGTGACCAATTTTAGTGGTGGGTTTTTGGGGATGCTTTGTTACATGAAAATGCTTAATTTGTTTCTTAGTAAGAATGTGAGAAAGATTCTTAAGCATAAGGATAGTGATGCTGGTGAAAAAGGTGTAATTTTTTTGGGTTCTTGTTTTTATGTTGCTAATTCTGCTGCTGCTAGTTGAATTATTGGCGTCTTCTCCGATTGAGGTTCTTCTTGACGTCGACTTGAATGTTGTCGTCGCCATTGAAGGGGGAGGAGAGAGAAAATATGAGTTTGTGGTTTAAAAGTTGTGAATGGTTATGAACATTTTTTTGGAGAGAGAAAACTAAAGGTGGAAAAATAGTGATTAAGGAGCTCACTGCGACCACATTTAATTGAGGTAAAAGGAGAGAGAGAAGAGCGAAAGAGATGGTGGAGGGGGACTGGTGGTTGAGGAGGGGGAGGAAGGGGAGGAAAGGGAGGGGTGGCAGTGGGGTGGGAGTAGTAAAATGATAAGGGTGGGGTGATAAAAAAGCAAAATAAAAATAAATCAAGTAAAACCAATAAGAGCATGACACATGATATTTTAACCTGCTAAACCGAAGTTGGGGGTATTCAGATCCATTTTTCCAAAATAAAATGGACACTTTCCTCAACACACATTGTTCTTTTGTTGTAAACTCTATATGCTTTACTATTTAAAGCATATCCTATAAAAACAGCCTCATCACTTCTAGCATCAAACTTTCCTAAATTGTCTTTACCATTGTTGTGTACAAAACATTTACTACCATAGATTCTAAAGTATGAGATATTGGGTTTTCTTCATTTAAGTAGTTCATAAGGGGTCTTCAAGACAATGGGTCTCAGCATGACTCTATTAATGATATAGCACGCCGTGTTCATTGCTTCAGTCCAGAAGTTCTTCGGAAGGTTGCTGGCTATTATCATTGTTCTTGCCATGTCCTCAAAAGTACGATTCTTCCACTCCACCATGCCATTTTGTTGTGGGGTCCTAGGAGCTAAGAAGTTGTGGTCTAGTCCTTCATTACTGCGAAACTCATCAAACTTGGAGTTTTCAAACTCCTTACCATTATCAGAACGCAAATGCTTAAATTTAAAACCACTTATTATTTGTGTTCTTTTAGCAAAGTTTACAAATTCATCAAATGTTTCATCTTTGCTATGAAGAAAAATAACCCAAGTGTATCTTGAAAAATCATCAACTATAACAAGTACATATCTCTTACCAGATCTGCTTTGGATTCGAACAGGGCCACATAAGTCCATATGGATCAACTCAAGATGACCTTGTGTACTTACCATCTTATTTGGTTTGAATGAGGATCTAACTTATTTTCATTTTGCACATGGTCCACAAACTTCATAATTTGAGACCTTAATTGTTGCTTCTCGAGCAAGGTCATACTTGCGTGACCACACCTTTTATGCCAACATTGTCGACAACACTTAAACAAGTTAGATTGTTTCTAGGAACCAGGTTTAGGTCAACAACATAAGTGTTTCCCTTCCTAGTTCCTTCCAGAATCTTGGTGTCTGTTTCTGTATCACTTACTACACAACACTCATCAGAAAACTTCACATTGTTCCCTTTATCACAAAATTGAGAAATACTAAGTAGATTGTGTTTCAAACCCTCGACCAAAAATACATTATCTATGGAATGTGACTTAGACTTTCCTACCTTACCTACAGCTACAATATTACCTGTAAGATTGTCTCCAAATGTCACAGTTCCTCCATCATAGGCTGAAAGCGAGAGAAATTTATTTTCGTCTCTAGCCATGTGCTTAGAACACCGTTATCGAGGTACCACAGGTTGTTCCCCCTCACTTTAGCCTATATTTAAAACAATTAGTCAGTGGTAGGAACCCAGTCTGACTTGGGTTCCTCTGTCGGGCTTGTATTTCTCTTAACTTTCCGCACTTGCTTAACTAAGCGAGTGTTCATCTCAATATGTTCTTCTCTGGAGGAACAGTCAGACACTAAGTGACCATTGTTCCCACAGTAAGAGCATACTCGGTTGCTTGGAAGATCAACATATTTTTTGATTTTGTTTTTCTTCTTGTAATTGAAACCTAATACATTCCTTCCTTCATTTTCATACTTTTGTATCCAACTTACTGGATCAGGAGGTTTTGTTCTTGAAGATTCCAATTTCCCTTTAAGTACCAGATATTCATTTAAACCTTTATCATCTTCGAACTTTAATTTTTCGAAATCGGATTTGGTATTTATAGAGAAACTAGTTCCTTCAGGAACAAATAGTCTCAATTCAGCCATCTCCATATTCAAGAAATAATTTTCATTTTTTGCATTTTCAAAAGCTTCTCGAATACGTCGGTTTTCATCAAAAACTTTAAAGAATCTTTCCTCAATATTTGCATTTACTGTTTTAAACCAATTCGAATGTTCTTTGGTGACTTCCAAGGTTTTCTCTAGATTTTCTTCTCTAATGCAGATTGCCTTGTAGTCATCCAAAGTTTCCAAAAGTAGTTTTATTAGTTGATTCTTTGAAAGTTCTTTTAACTCTTCTTCAATAACATTAATGCGTACCTTATTGTTTGGCAAGTATTCATCATCATCTATCTTCGGCATGAGACACAGATGAGCTGTTTCCTCTTCAAGTTGTTCCTCCTCCTCGTCAGAGTCTGATTCTCCCCATGCAGCAACTGTTATGGTTGAGTTTTCGCAGGATGACATTGACATGAAGACATGATGACATGACACGACGAATGTGACATAATGTCAGTTGAAGTACAAATAACGGATTTTCTGAAAATGGAAGGAGTTCAGTAAGGCATTAAATTAGCCGTGAGATCCGTCAATGAAGAGTAAATTGTACAAAGGAGGAAAAGATATTGCGACGTTGGAGTATAATTAGGAAGATCTCCTATAATTAAGTAACCATTACCATTGTAATAGTCTTAGAATTTATTAGTGTATTCGTTGGGAAAAAGCCTAGGGAAAAAAAGGCATACAAAAGAAAAACAAGCATCATTAGATAGGACTACGGAACACTTTTTGTACTAAGAGAAAAGAACAACATAATCTGTAACGATTGTCACTAGCCTATAGCGATAGTCAACGATAGTAGATTGGTGGATCTACATCCACCCGCGGTTTTTACCCATCTTTATTGGGGTTTTCCGCCTCACCATCTTTGTGTGTTCATCCCCTTTGATCCCCATTGCATTCATTCATTTCATTGTCTTACACATAATCTGGTTGAATCGTCCCAAACTTTAATTCCGTCGTAAGAGATAAATTTTAACATAAACAATTTGGCGCCCACCGTGGGGCATAACCAGACCAACTACTGTTCAAAATCCATCAAATGAGAGAAACACCAAATCTCGATTAAATGCAGAGGCAATATGATCAAATGAGAGCAGAGATGCTCGAAATGAAGCAAGCTAATGAGTGGTTAGCTACCGACTTCACGACATCGCAAGAAAGGATTCAAAAATTGCAAGAAGAGTTAGCATC
The DNA here is from genome assembly GCF_026745355.1 of Beta vulgaris subsp. vulgaris. Lineage (NCBI taxonomy): Eukaryota > Viridiplantae > Streptophyta > Magnoliopsida > Caryophyllales > Amaranthaceae > Beta > Beta vulgaris. The sequence goes on from NC_079209.1 coordinate 25,466,707, forward strand.
GTCCAAAGCTTCAAAGGTCCGACGTCGCACTAATTTGAACGACATCCCCTATATGAAGGACTTCTCTGAGTCAGACGAGGACTAGCCTGAAAATGACGAAGAGCCTGAGGGCAAAGAGCCCTTGAATAATGAAGAGAATGATCAGGGAGAAGGAGAGGCAAATCTTATGGCAACACGCATGAACTGAAAGTAGAAAATTACCTGGTATTAGTGATCGTTTTTCCGGCGGAAAGAATGAGGGGAGTTATGGAAATTATTTTGTTTAAGGAGAGAGAAAGATTTGGTGGGTCGAAATTCTCAACCGCCCACGATATTTATGCCTTCAAAAACAATCATGACATTGGGCCAACGGTTAGAATTGAACGGCTATTTAAAAAAAAAAACTACCTTTTCGTTTTGAGACCTTTGGGTTGCCCAATATAACCGCTGAAGTGGATTTTCCTTCCTTATATTTTTTCGGTAAGATATTTTCTATATTAGTCGTATGAGAAATTTTCTATGCTTTTTTTTGTAAAGTACCTTGATTACATTAAAGATACTCCGTTTGGTTCAATGATTTTTTAATAATTGTCTCATGGATTTTGTGTTACCCCGATTCGACCATTGGGGGGAAATTGTTATGGCTGAGTTTTCGCACGATGACATTGACATGATGACATGATGACGTAAAGACACGACGGAGAGATACGAGGGTAAAGTCAATTGAAGTACAAATAACAGATTTTCTGAAAAATGGAAGGAGTTCAGCAAGGCATTAAATTAGCCGTGAGATCCTTCGATGAAGAGTAAATTGTACAAAGGTGGAAAAGATATTGCGACGTTGGAGTATAATTAGGAAGATCTCCTATAATCAAGGAACCGTTACCATTGTAATACTCTTAGAATTTATTAGTGTATTCGTTGGGAAAAAGCTAAGGGAAAAAAAGGCATACAAAAGAAAAACAAGCATCATTAGATAGGACTACATAACACTTTTTGTACTAAGAGAAAAGAACAACATAATCTGTAACGATTGTCACTAGCCTATAGCGACAGTCAACGATAGTAGATTGGTGGATCTACATCCACCCGCGGTTTTTACCCATCTTCATTGGGGTTTTTCATGTCACCATCTTTGTGGGTTCATCCCCTTTGATTCCCATTGCATTCATTTATTGCATTGTCTTACACATAATCTGGTTGAATCGTCCCAAACTTTAATTCCATCGTAAGAGACAAATTTTAGCATAAACAGCAACCATGGCCCTTCTCATATCAACTTTTGAGAAAGGTTTATGTTCTTCCTTTCCTTTCTCCTTGTATTTACCTTTACCTTTGTCATTTTCCCAAAGTGGACACTCCTTTATAAAGTGATCAAGATTTCCACACTTACGACAGCTTAGTTTTGCAGATTTTTTCTTGTTTTTCCTTTTATAATTCTTATAAAAGAAATTCTTAAACTTTTTCACGATCAATGCTGCTTCCTCATCATCAGTTTCTGAATCATCTTGTTCTTCCGATTTGAGAGCTAAAGCTTTAGGTCTACCAGGGTCAGCCTCATGAGTTCCCAAATGTAGCTCATGAGTCAACAAGGAACCTGCAAGTTGTTTAATATTGAAGGTGGTGAAATCTTTGGTTTCTTGCAGAGCCGTAACTTTCGCCATCCATTAGTCATCCTATGGGAGACTCCTAAGTACTTTCCGTACTTGTTCCTCTGGAGTGATAGCCTTTCCTAGGGAGTCAAGCTCATTGATGATGTTAGAGAACCTAGTGAGCATAGCATACCTGTGCATGAGCATGTCTATCTTTGATCTTTTGACTTCGCTTGTTCATTCATGAGTAACCTGTAGAAGTTCCCACATCTGCTTGGCAGATTTGCATCCCATGATTCTATTGTGTTCATGAGGACCAAGACCACAGTGGAGAATCTTCTTGGCTAAGTTGTTCATCTCCATCTTGTCGAAATCATCTTTATCATATGTTGAGAGTGGTTTGGGGATGGTCTCGCCTTTTTCGTTTTTCTCAGTGACTTCAAAGTCACCAATTTCTATCACTCTCCAAACTTGATAGTTCTCAACTTTGATGAAGATTTCCATACGGTTCTTCCAGTATGGATAATGCTTGCCATTGAACATAGGTGGACGTTTAGTTGAGTAACCTTCATCCAATATTTCTCCCGTAGTGTTCATGATTACCAGGTACTAGCTCCTCAGTGTTAGCTGATTTTGGAGGAACCGTGCTCTGATACCAATTGTTAGTTGAGTACAAACACTTGAGCAACAACAAGAGGGGGGGGGGGGTTAATTGTAGTTGGGGAGATTTTCTATATTTTTGCGAAAATAAAACAATCTTTAACTAAGAAAGGAGATAAGTACATAAACTTGAAAGAAATAAGAACACGAGAATTTTTACAAGGAAAACTTCCTAGGTTCAATATGAAGAAAAACCTTGACCACGAGGGATTTTGACTCAATTCTCTTTAATATACTTAGGCCAAAATACTCTCTTTTGTACAACCTAATCTTGGACCTTCTCTGTTCTTCTCGGAACTTGTTCCCTGTCACCTTGTTCCCCCTGAACAAGTGACTTTCTCTCTTGACTTCATTCGAAGTCTTTCTCTTTCTCTCTTTTCTTTCTTTTTCTCTTTTTCTCTTGAAATGATTACAGATTTGGTGTCACACAACCCAATCTCTAATACAGTGAATCATAATGAAAGAAGAGATGAAACCCAAAATACATTCACAGATAATATTACAATAAAATTATGTAAGCTTAACTATTTTGTTCGTTACACACAACTATTTGTAGATAACAAATTTCCCATGATCTTCTCCACGAACATAGTGGGAGCTGAATTTCAGCCTCACTCATTCACTTTCTAGCCGTTAGAGAATCCGTTTGAAGTTATGCTGTTACAGTTCCAAATCTTCAGCCACGATCACACACCTTACAAGTAGGTGGGTTGTTGTAGTTCCTAAAATCTAGGAAGTACTTCAACAGCCCTCCTTTTTAGGTGTTGGAAGTTAGCGCCTCACAAATCTTCTCATCAATTAACTGTTTTCATTTCTGAGCATACACGAACTTCCAAGAGCATTATCGGTTCATATATTTTCACAAATTAAAGTCAATAATATTAATTATCAGACAAAAACACAAATAAAGTTAATAACTTAATTTTTTATTAAACTCCTAATCAATTCTCCGTAAGTTATAAAACATGATATTTGTGATATAAAATAATATACCTAAGATAAAATAACAAACCTAAAACAAAATAAATGAATATAATAATACAAAATAAAATAAATAAAACTAATAACGCACGAAACAAAAGAAACTAAATTAATCAAAGATAAATATTTGTCATCATCAAATAGTGAGTACAACAATTTTCATGTTCGATAAGTACCCTGATGGAGCCTTAATGTTGTACAGAGACTCGCAAAAAGTCGTTTCTCAACTCTAGATAGAGTGTAGCAAGTCGGAGGCAAATAGTTCTTATCATCAGCTGACCCTTCTTGAAGTTCCTCTTTTTTCCCTTTCCTTTTCCTTTGCCAAACACTTTCTCTTTTTTCTTTCTTTTCTTAGTGTCACTCTTTTGAGCCCATAGCTCTAGTCGAAGCCCCTTACTTTCCAGGTACAGTCGCACTCCTTTGCTTATCCTTTGTCTTATGTGGAATATTCATAAGTGTCCCCAGAATTATGTGATATACATTTTTCTCTATATGCATGACGTCGAGACAATGCCTAACCTCTAGATCCTTCCAATATGGAAAGAAGGGCAGAGCCTTGTCTGCTGATTTAGAAATGAATTGAGTGAGGGTCGTCATCCTCCCTGTCAGCCTTTAAATGTCTTTGACATTCCTGGGGCTCAGGCAAGTTGATAATAGCTTGATCTTTTCTAAATTTGCGTCGATCCCTCTTTTGCTTACATGGAAGCCTAAGAATTTGCCTGCTTTTGCACCAAAGACGCACTTCTTAGGGTGAAGCTTCATCTGGTATTTTCTCAGTGTTCTGAAAGTTTCTGCTAAAACTTTTAAGTGTTCGCGGTCAGTCTTACTCTTCACATTGGAGTCGTCAACGTAAGCTTCAATGTTTCTTCCCCTTTGATCCGTGAACACTTTATCTACTAACTTCTGATATGTTGCTCCACCATTGCAAAGTCCAAATGGCATCGCCTTATAATTGTATACTCCACAACCCGTGATAAATGTTTTTTTTCTTTCTGTCGGCCTCCAATAAGCTTATCTGATGATAGCCCGAGAATGCGTCCATAAAGCTCAATTACGCATGGCCGCTAGTAGAATCTACTAGCTGGTCTATTCTCGGTAATGGATAGCAATCCTTTGGGCACGCTCTGTTGAGATCCGTGAAGTCTACACACATCCTCCATTGGCCGCTAGCCTTCTTTACGATGACCAAATTGGCCAACCACTCTGGGTAATCGCAGGGCTCAATTAAGTCTGCTGCCAGCAATTTATCCACCTCTTCTTTGATTGCCTTGTTCTTCTCGACAGAAAATGCTCTCTTCTTTTGCTTTACCGGGCAGACTACATTGTTGACATTTAGACGATGGAACATCACGTCCGGGTCTATTCCTGGCATCTCATCCGCCGAGAATGCGAAGACGTCAGCATTTTCTCGAAGGAGAGCCACTAGGTTGACCTTGAGCTCTGAGTCCATGTCCATCGCGATAGCGACCGCTCTAGCAGGATCATTGGCTAACATTTCTTGCCTGGTTTCACCGTCTGGCTTTGGTCTCGGCTCATCTTCTGGCCAGGACTCTAGATCTTCCATTGAGACCGCTTTAGCTTTCTTGACCGCTTCTATTTCATCTACTTCATTATTTTCTCTTTCCTAAGCTTGGGCTTTTCTTTGGGCTTTTCTTTGCTTTCTTGATGGCAGGTCAAGATTCTCTACTGGAAATCTCTTGGCAGGCTGTTTCAATGTCGTCAGACAACATGACCTCGCCATCTCCTGGTTACCCTTCAACCTTGATGTAACCCCCTCATTGGAAACATATAGCATTGCCAGGTGATAAGTGGAGATGACTCCCTGGACGTCATGAATAAAAGGGCGTCCTATAATGGCGTTGTATGCCCCTTGGATGTCCACCACTAGGAATTCCGCCATGACGTCCCTTGCTGGTTCATTCTCTCCAATTCTTACCGGGAGCGTAATTAACCCTTCCGGTACCACCGATGCTCCTGTGAATCCGATGGCTGGGTATCTAAGCGGCTACAGATACTCTCGGCCAATCATCAGCTTTTCAAATGTTGCTAGATTGAGGATATTTGCAGAGCTGCCTCCGTCCACCAAAATTCTGTGGACCAGGCAGTTTGAGATCTTCAAAGTGACTACTAAAGGATCGTCGTGAGGGTAAACGACATGTTTAGCGTCCTCCAAGGTAAATGGCATTGCTGGCATCAGTCAGGTGGCGAGCGCCTCGACATCGTGCCATCTATACAGGTTTCAAAAATCCCTACATTCAAGAAGCCCCGAATCTAGCTAAGTTTTGCCGACTACAACATCTCCCCGCTTTTTCTAGTTAATTTATACATAATTTTCTAATGTCAAAAGAAAAATCTCAGGATACAATGGATTTCATTCCAAACCCTAAACTCTAAAAGAAGTACAAGTTATGTTAACTTGAGAAGAACGAAAAACAAAGACAGTATGTTTGAACTATCCTAGGAACAATGGCACTAACTCTTCATACACATAAAGTATTTTTTATTTTTGTCAAACGCACTGAGAACTTGGAATTGTTGATCTATAACGCAACTAAGTACTAAATCCTCCTTCAGTTGCTTCCTACCACTTAGTTCACTAATTCCATGTTTTTTCAAATTGGGAACCACGAACCACTAACTCCACTAACTACTTAAGCGTATAATGTGGGACGAAATACTTTAAAAATAAGTAAAAGTGTGTTAAAATCAAACATGCACTATGCTTAATTTATTTTAAATAAAAATTGAATAATAAAACATTAAAAGAAATCCTTCGTAAAATAAAATACTATTTCTAAAAACACTTCAATAGGATATTTAAAAAAAATTTAATATTTATTTATTTAAAAATAAAATCAGGTTTAAAATCTATCTACTAGCTACTTTCTAAAATTAAGGAAACATATTTTAAAACCTTTTAAAAATATCTATTGATTAGAAGACTCTTCTAAAATACACGTTATAAGTTGTATTTAATTATTAGTTCCTTATACACTTTTTTGTTGTTAATATGACTTAGTGTGTTCCAAAATTGTGTTCCTTAAATCAAACGCCAAGGGCAGTACCCAACTAGAGAACATAACCTAGTTCCTTTAAGAAATTCACAATTATTTGTCTTTACATTCATTCAACCAATACCTAAAGATATATTATACATCATCATGCATACTAATCTTTTCTTTTGCTTGATTCATCATTGAGGGAACATCTTTACTTCAATCTTGATACGTGTCTTCACATTAATATTGATTTGAGTATTCTTTTTGTTCTTTAGTGATCAACCTCGCAATACATAAATTTGAATACATATATTATAACTAGTATGACTTTTGTTATTTTAGTCACCTTCAAAACTAAGGATCAATCACTTTCCCCTTTTTGAAGATGAAAACAAAAGGCATATTATTAATATATTAATAATAAATGAAATAATTAAAAAAGAATAAATTTAACCTAGTTAAATCAAATTTATTTATCCAATTTTTAAATTTAGCTAAGATACTTAGCTTGAAACAAACTTAGGAATATGATACTTCAACAAAACAAAATTATTTACTAGTAAATTGTCTTTCTCTTTCCCTCTTTTACATCTTAAAAAAATATATTTTTCAGTATTTTAGAATGAAGGTCTTATTCATAGAAACACATCATATACACCACTAAATATGTTAGAAACATTTGGTTAGTATAAGTAGGAAATCCATACAACTCTCAAAATTGCAATCCAGTAATATGAGCCACTCAGAGATAAGTCACTGAGATATTAACAAGAGTTATTCGATCATTTTTTTTGTTCCATTAAGAACAAAAATAATAAAGAACATACAAGGAAGAATAAATTAAAAAAAGCCAAAGAAACTTGTCCTAAAAATAAAAACAAAGCAAAAGAGATTTATGGCTCAGGAGATGGAGGAGCATAGACTCCATCTTTTACTACACCCTCTAATTTCTATATTACCTGCTTTTGGCTTCCTCCTCTTGCACCCTAAGATACATAACCATGTTTTTTCAACTTATTAACCGCATCACACATAGTGCGCATTTCAGTGAAAATGATTGTGGTGGGTTACATAGAGAAGTAAACAAGGGTGGTTATTATTATGGAGGGAGACTTGTCCTTCGGAACAAACGATTGTTCCTTGCACTTTGAAACAATTATTTCCTAACAAAGGCTCATCAACAGCAGGTTCAACAATAGGAGAGGGAGGAGTGTTCAAGACTTTCATATTGCGGACCCTTGCTCCATCTTTTGGGAACCACCATCGGTGTTTTATTCTTCTCTTCTTTCTTCTTCTTCTCTTCCCCCAGGGCCAGGCACCTTATTCAGATTCACTCTCTTTCCTTTTCTCTTTTCTTCTTTTTCTTTATTTTCATCTTCTTTCTCTCCTTATTTCTTTAGTAGTACTTCTCCTTCAATGTCCCCCATCAATGTGTTCCCCAGCCATGGAACAATAGATTCATCATCATCTTCACCAATAACATAATTTCCTTTCACCAAAACACCATTTACAACATAATGCTTAAATTGTTTAGTGTTTTGTCCTTTAGGAGATTTCCGGTGGAGTTTCATTTGGGCTTTAAGAAGATTTTTTTTGATAAGTGCACTATAACCAGCAACAAACTTCCTATCAATGCAATGACTCAAATGTTGAAACATTAAGGAAGGAAAATTAATGGGACTATGCGTGTCAAGATATTGCACAATCAAGTCTAACATACCCACTTAGGGTCTTTTAACATACGAAGGATGGGAGATTTCTTAATTAAATTAAACAGGAGTTTATGGTGAGGAAAAAATAATTTATGATCAATAATAGTGGTGTTTCAGTTGTGAAACGATGGCGGACTTAAGAATTGTCCGTCAGTAATGAGGCTATCCGCTGTTTATCTGCACAAGAACAAATGTGAGCTACCCTCGGGGTGGTTGTGAGGAAACCCCCTTCGACGTCAAGTCAGCTAGTGTCCGGTAAGGATTTAGAGAGAGAAAGATAAGTTATATTTAGTATCAGAGAGAATGTACCTGCAGAAATAGTACTGTTTGGCTATTTATAGATGTACTATTCACCTGATAGGATAGGTAATCCTTTGGCACGTGTATGGCTGTAATAGATCTGTTAGGTGGAAGATTTCCTTTTTTTTTCCTCTTCGGTCGATGCGACGACAGTCCCAGTGAGGAGCATCAATTTCCTTCTAATGATTCGCGTCCTGGACATGTGATGTCGGTCATGATAAATGTCCGCCAGCAGACTTGGGTAATACCCATATAACTAGCCCCCCAGCATCGTTGACGGTCGTGACCGTCATCGGTGTGTATTTTGATGACGTGGACGGATTTTGCATGCCTTTTGATCAGACCCTTGATGTTGCCACGTGTTGACATGGGGTGAATTGTGAATTTCAAAAAGTGTAATCATTACTGCTTCTAAATTCCTCTCTTTTTCCCCTTTTTATTAGGGTGTGTTGTGCAAGTGACATTTGGCGTCAATCCGTGGTAGCAGTTGATGCGTTTTTTTAATCCCCACCGTTTATTCTGGTATTTAAAAGCGAAAATCTGTTTCTTTTTATTTTTCATTCAACTTCTTCGTCCTTCTTCAACCCTTTTCTCTAGTTTCTCCATTTTTATGAGAGCTTCGAATTGTTGTTTTGTGACTACAAAACACATTTTCTTCCTCAATCTTCCTCAAAAAGGTTATTTTCCTGCATTTCCTTCTTTTCTTTCGAAGAATTTCCACAAATTTCGGTTCTTTTCTTCTGGGTTTCACTCGAGGGTGTTTTAGTTTCACTTCGACATTTTTTCCGGCGAGTTTTTTCTTCACCTGCTGCATTTCGTGGAGTTTATATTTTGATGTTTTTTGGGAGTTTGCTTCATTTTTTCCGGTCATTTACCCGACGAAATTTCTCATGTACCAATCTCGAAACTTTTTGGTTTTTCACTACTTTTTCTTCCTTAGAACTATGTCGGACCATTCTGATAGTCAGAAAACTTTGAATAGTAAATTTATGTTAGAGAGTGAACCTTCTTCTCCCTCCCTTGATGGTGGACAAAGTTCGTCCGTTTCTAGCCCTAGGGATGGGTGCACTCGTCTCTTAGCCGACTATCCCCTTACGGTCGACATGGCAAAAGAACTTAGGTCGAAATTTCTTAATGATTGCTCTACCCCTGAGCAAGAAAACTTGACTAGCCAATATTTGTTCGCTAGGATGAGTGGGGATAATCAGACGCTTAGGGAGTTAAGGCCCAAATTCTAGCCCGTAGGGTCGTCAGGTATCCTCTCCTTGATGTCGTTCCCGGCCTTGATATCCAGCCTTTCAGGGAGCATGCTTGGTTAGATGGTCTAGCCGATGCCAGGCTGGTAGCGGACACTAGCTCTTACGACCTACTTTCCCATGGTTCTGTCCCCTTTCATCCTCTTGTTGTTGATTTAGGTTCAGAGAACGATTCTATCGCCAGCATGGATGAGGCCGATACTATCCCTTCTACTTCTGGTCGCGAACTAGCTGTTCGCCATACCGAGATCGCCATTAGCGAGAGTTCCAGTATGCCTCCTTCTTCCCGTCCAGAGCCCATTCCTGACCGGGATGATGTTCTTCATTCAGGGATATGGCTCCTCTTAGATTATAGCCACGGTCCCAATAGCACCGTTATTTGTAAAACTTGACGGGCAGCCGCTTTTGAGCTGAATTGTTGCAAGGTGGCTGAGGAATTAGATGCTTTCTTGTCCGACTATAAACTTGTAATCCCGGCCGAGGGGTCGGAGGTGATTGATTTTCCGACATGGCACATAGCTATTTACGCCCATCATTTTGAATCTGGGCTGCACTTCCCACTGGATCTTGTTCTACTGAAGATTTTAAAGGCTTTCAACATATGCCTTGCTCAACTAACTCCTCTAGCCGTGAGGACTTTGATTGCTTATGTCTGGGTCGGCCGTTACTTGGGTTATCCGGAGAGCCTTAACCTCTTCCGTCGGCTTCATTGGCTGCTACACAACAGTTCCACTGAGAAGGGCTGGTGGTCTTTGATAACGGCAAAGGACAAAATGATTGTTTACCCGAACATGACCGGGTTGAAAGGGTGCCCGGGAGCTTTCTACTGGTTGACGGTCCCTGCCAACTTCCCTCTTCGACGGCACATTACCAAGCCCTACCCCGGGATGGACGACGTGCCCTCCTATGGTTTGTCCAAGACTGAGCAAGAGGCCTTCGACTATTTTGAGTGTGAATCGAATGTTGATGGTAACGAAGAGTCCGAGACACGAATTCCCTGCAATTGGCTTCCGCATGCTAAGTATATTCTCGGCATCGAGCCTATGTCTGCCCACTTCTTATGCCGGACTCACCTCTAACCTAGAAGGTGTGTGGCCTGAACTTTGACGACATAGTTCTTTGCAAATGTTTAATCATTTTTTTGTTATTTACCATTGATATTGATCTATCTTGATTCTTTTTTGTAGGTGTCGGCAGCTTGGATCTCGAGGAGCTTGGTTTGGACAAGAACTTGAAACCTAAATCGAAATCTCCAGAAGATCCAAATCTTTGACTATGACACCATTCACGACCTCACTGGAGGTCCACAAGGTACTGACCGCAATGCCGGTCGCGGTGGTTGTACAACAGGACGGATTGCTTGCCGCGCTGCGGCGGACGCCCGGCTACGCTCCTGGCCGGGGGAGATTAGACTCCCTCCCAATCTATTGTCCAAGTCCCGGTCAACAGGGGCGATCGCAGCTCCAACCGTAGGCGTCCTCGGGAGTTTGAGGCTGAAAGCCCCCATAAAGGTCAAACTGTGGAAGTTACTTCTACAAAAGTGCCTACTACTAGCGCTGAAGATCCGGTTAACTCTCCCGTCCGGATGTCCACTTCTGTCATCCCTCGGACATCCCCTCATGATGCGGCTATAAGTAGTGTTGGGACGACACTGGGTCCGGCTCCTCCATGCGCCAGAGGATCTATGAGATCCTCAGTGCTCCGAGTTTTCTCTCGGATCTGGGTCCGAGAATTTATTCTCGAGTCCAAGAATGGATTGAGACTAAGGAGTTACCTTTGTGTGCCGCTTTCAAGGCCGCCCTCTCTCCCCCCCCCAACTACTCCCGGTCAATTGTAACTGCCAAATTAGGATGTGAGGGAAGATGAGTCCCTTTATGCAGACATTCCTGCAAACGGTCGCACTTTAGGATACCGGCTTCTCAAGGGGCTCCAACTGCCTATAGACTTTCCGGCTAACAAGCTGGTGGCTCCCGCACCTCAACTGACCCATGACTTGGCAGTGGTAAGTAACTTCTTCTTTTTTTTCCCTCTCATTCTCTCTTTTGCAGACCAATAACTCTGTTGTGGAGCCGATAGTGCCGTATGTTGAGTACCAGCACTGAGCCAGTTGCAAAATATCTCAAGGTTGCGTGCGACGCTGCTGTTTCTCAGGCCAACCAGCTACAAACAGATTTACAAGCTGAGAAGGCAGCCAAGTCCGAGGCTGACAAGGAGTTGTGGACTTGCATTTGAAAGCTAAACAGCAGGAGGAGGCCGAGAAGAAGAGAGAGGAGTTATGTTGGAGCTTGCACTGAAGGCTGCCAAAGAGGAGACGACGATGGCCGTTCTTCTTAGCACTTAGTCGCCAACAGCTAACCGCTGGTGGAATCCACCAATTGATCTATCCTTGGCAAGGGGTAACAGTCCTTTGGGCATGCCCTGTTCAGGTTTTTAAAGTCAAAGCACATTCACCACTGGACGTTGGCCTTCTTACCATCACCACATTTGCCAACCATTATGGGTAGTCACATGGCTCAATGAAATCAGCCGCTAGCAACTTATCCACTTCTTCCTTAATTGCTCTATTCTTCTCGGCCGAGAAAGCCCTCTTCTTTTGCTTTACAGGGCAGACTCCACTATCGACATCTAGACGGCGGACCATCACGGTCGGCCAATGTACCTGCACAATTTAGAGAGAGAGAGTTTAGAGAGAGAAAGATAAGCTATATTTAGTATGAGACAGAATGTACCTGCAGAAATAGTACTGTTTGGCTATTTATAGATGTAATATTCATCTGACATGATAGGTAATCATTTGACACGTGTATGGATGTAATGGATCTGTCAAACAAAATTTCTTTTATTTTGTCCTCTTCAGTGGTCGTGACGGTAGTCCTGTTCTCATGTTGAGGAGCATCAAATTTCCTTCTCATGAGTCCGCGTCCTAGACATGTGATGTCGGTCATGATCTGTTAGAGGGAAATTTAATGGGACTATGCGTGTCAAGATATTGCACAATCAAGTCTAACATACCAACTTAGGCTCTTTTAACATACGAAGGATGAGAGATTTCTTAATTAAATGAAACAGGAGTTTATGGTAAGGAAAAATAATAATTTATGATCAATAATAATGGAACATTTCTTGCCACCAAACCTCACATTAAGATAAACTTGGGAAATATCTATAAAAGGATAAACACCCCACTGTTTCTCGAAATAAATGTATGTTTCCTTCACAAGAACATGAAATTGTTTCCCCAATTTTTCTACATTATATTAAAGGACCTTCCCCTTACTTTAGCACGAAAATAGCCATCCCTAACCAATTGGAAAGAACAACAACATCCATCCATTGCTTTATGAACAAGAGAATTTCCATATGATTTATCAAACAAATGTTTCCAATATTGAAAAATTTAGAATATCCAATATTAGGCTAAAATTCACTTTCTTACACTAATCCATATTAATAGACAAGCCAAGAACATACCTAATATTTTTATATTTCTTTTTACTCGAACTTGCTTGGGAAATCTTAGATTTATTGGTTGTTCCCTTCGTGGGAACCGCTTCTTCTCCCTCAGTCGTTGCCTGCATCCCTTCTTCAGTGTTTGTCTCATCACCCTCTCCAATTTGTTTCCTTTTTCTTTGGGAACAAGTTGGTGGCATCTCAGTCTGAAATGGTGAAATATCCATTGGAAATTTCAATGGAGATTCAGTTGTGGGTTTCCAAGAAGAGCATTTTTCCATTTTTGGAGTAATTGAATATTTTGGTTTTAGAACAAGGTGAATTGAAACTTTTTTTGGCCATTAGAGTGAATTTGATCTCGATTTTACAGAGATTGAACCGATTTTCAAAGAATTTGAAGTGTTTGAAGAGAGAGAAAAGATCAAATGAGAAGAGAAGTATAAGAAATTAAGAACAATGTATTTGGAACATGAAAGGTTGAAGGGAAGCTTGTGATTTTAATTTCAGACACCTAAAATAGATTAGAGATAGAATTTTAAAAAAATCTAAAGCTAACTAACTTGCATGATTTAAGGAAGCATAATCTATATCTTAGGAAAATATTATGATTTTCACTAAGAGAATAAATGCTACTTGCTGCGGTTAAAAAGTGCCCTATTGCTGCATTTTGGGGCGCGCAGCAATTAAGGGCGCAGCAATAGGTATTAATAATATTGCTGCGGTTTTAAACCGCAGCAATATATACCAATATTGCTGCGGTTTTTTAGGCCAAACCGCAGAAATATACTTATTTTATATCTGATTTAGAAAGCATATTGCTGCGGTTTTTCTAGTAAAACCGCAGCAATAGGGTCTGTACAGGTAAAAAAATTTTTTTTTTTTTTTTTTTTGCATTTTAAAAACAAATTTTGATAGTTATAATAAACTTGTAATATAAACATTTTTAAATCCAAAGAGACTATTGCAATACAATAACAATACAAAAGAAACTCACCCAAACTGTCATATATTCAATAAAAATAATAAATTACAAATCCTAATTACAAAATATATAAAAAAAAAATACAGACTAATAATGAAAAGTTTTAAAAAAACGAAAAAGAAGCAGAGATGACGAAAAAAAAAAAATACAGACCTTGATGCAAAAAAACGAAAAAGAAGGAGAAATAGAGTATGAACGCAGTACACTATGATGGAAAAATGAATACAAAAATATACAATGAAACAGAGGTACAGAATTAACAAAAAAAATTAAAAACTAAATAAAAAGGAAAACATCATTAGATCTTGAAACAACTCGCCGGTAGAGACGAACGGAACGCATTCGGCGCTACCATTGATGGCGATGAACTGACCACGTTGATGGAGCACGTTCGAACGCCGGAGATGAATGCGAACGAATGCAAAAAACGTTGATGGATCCAGATGCGGCGGACCTTTCAAGCTGCTTCCTCTCTAACAGTCGACGATGATGGGAAGGGGGTGAGAAAAATTCGTCGGAGGCTTCAACGTCGGCCGACGACTTGCGGTCGAGGAAGAGAGAACGTGTGATGACGACTGACTCGCGACGACTTGCGTTCGAAGGAAGGCGAAGGTTGACAGTAGGGAGGCGAAGAGAGGTTGAGAGTGATGAGAGAGAAGTGCGTGTGAGGCTGAGAGAGAGATGAGAGGCTGAGAGAGAGAAGAGATGGTTGAGAGAGAGGGAAAAAACCCTAAGTGCTGCTTTTATAATTTCACAGGCCCCGTCTTTTTTTTTTGTGATAGCAAATATTGCTGCGGTTGCCACAAGGACCGCAGCAATATATTAAAAAAATATTTTTTTAATATATTGCTGCGGTCCTACGTGGAAACCGCAGCAATATTTGCTGTTCAAGGCCTCCACATTATTTTTAAAAAGTGTCAGTTAGACAATATTGATGCGGTTTTGGGCGGAAACTGCAGCAATATTGTCAATTTCTATTTTTTCTTTTTTTTTTGTGTGTTATATCGCTGTGTATAGGTCAAACCGCAGCAATATCACCGCAGCAAATAGCATTTATTCTACTAGTGTTTTTTACTAGAATAATACAAACTTTTACCCATTCATTCGCAATAATACAAACTTTTGATTATTTTTAAATAATACACACTTTTGTCCGAAATTTAACCTGTAAAACAAGTAAAAAAAAATTTAAAAACTTGAAAATCTCTCTTTCCTCCTTCCCCTACAAACTGAAACCCCACTACCCCTCCCCCGACGGACGAAACCAATAGTCCACCCTCCACTCCCACCCTCGAAAACCTAGCCACCTAGCAACCCCACCGCACTCCTTCACCCCGAAACTCAACTATATTGCTCCATTCTCTTCTCCCCCATCAAAATTCTCAATTTTCACCTTGCAATGGCAGCTAATCTCGAGTTCTCGACCTACCAATCCCACAAGAAGAACACGACCTTCCAAATTCCAAAACAGCACTCCTATCCTTCAACCTAGATCCACTCTCCATCCAAAAACCCACTTTTAAAACCAAGAACACGATCTTTTTCTCTCTCCTCTTCACCGCCCTCATTGCCGACGTCTCCTTCGTCATCCACTCCTTCTCCTCCGCCATTAAACCCAGACCCAAACCCCCCCCACCCGATTGTGCTTTTAATTACATCTGACGGGTTTCGAATCGGGTACCAATTCAAAGCTCTGACACCTAACATTCATCGTTTTATCAATAATTGTAATGGAGTTAAAATGGGTTTAATCTTTGTTTTCCCAACCTTAAATTTTCCTAATCGTTATTCTATTGCAACGAAATTGCAATTGGGGAAAGCAACCAATGGCTTACAAGAGAGGTGAAATGAAACGAGAAAGAATAAAATGAAGGTTTTAAAGAGAGTGAAGAAGCCGTCATTGTTGAAGGTCATAGATCGGAGTGGTTGTGGTTGTTGTCTTGAAAAAATAGAGAGAGAAAAGAATGAGATATAGAGAGAAAAACAATGGTTGTCGTTATTTTTGGGGTGGGGGAAAGGAGGGGAGGGGGGTCTTTCAGCGGGCAGGGTGGGGGTGGGGAAAGGCAGGGCAGGGGCCATAGTGGAGAAGGGGGAAAGAGATCAATGGAGGGGAAGGAAGAAAAAATGAAAGTCTTTTATGTTTTTTAATTTTTTTTCAAAACAACCAATGAAATAACAATACGTGACTTGATTAGTGTCACTTCAGCTAGTGACCTCCTATAACAAGTTAAGAACCGGTCATGCCCTACTGGAGAAAGTTCGGACACAAGTTTGTATTATAAAAATAATCAAAAGTTTGTATTATTGCGAGATAACGGACAAAAGTTTGTATTATTCTAGTTAAAAATCCAATATGTTATGATAATTTTGGATTTTTTTGATATTTTTCAGAAAAACTAAAAATATGAGGGGAACTACTAGAAAAATAATGAACGGAACAAAGAAAATGCTACTTTAGGAACTTTGCCAATCTTTTAACTCTTTATCTTTCTTCTACCACATATTAGTGAAATAAACAATAACGGGAATATTAATGGACGTCCATGAGTTGTCTTCAAAAATTTCAACTTATACATATGCTTCAACAACAAGAAACACTCTATTCGTATAGAAACAATGTTAAAAATTAAAACCATACAGGAGAAAGCTTATAGTAGTTTACTTCAAATTCATTAAGCTTAGTTCCAACCTTAGTTTTTCAAACCTTTCTCTACATAAGGGCTTAGTTAGTATATAGGCTACGTAATTCTCAATTTCACATAATTCTAATTTTATTGAGTATTTCTCAACATCATTTAGAAAGTGATGTCTTATATGAATATGTTTGACTATAGAATGATGAACTGTATCTTTTGAAATACTTACGCACTATCATTATCATACTAGATGTGAACATAAATAAAGTAATTTTCTGTAACATCATGACAATTCTCTAGTTTCCAAAATACATTATCATTATAAAACTTTGAGAATTATGAAAGTATTATCGCTCGTGTGATAACGTATCGACTTATTCAGAATTTTGCAGCGGAAATAATAATAAATGAACTTTAGAAATAAAACTTAGTCAGCCAAAAAGTCAAATCTAAAAGTAAAAGTCAACCTCAAAAATAAAAGTCAACCACAATAGTCAAAGTCAACTATGAAAAAGTGTGAAGTCAAATAAAATGTAAAGTCAACACAATTCTCCATTTCTGAACTCATAATACATCATCTCTAAATGGTAATGAACGATGCACTATTGCTCCCGACATACTGCTCACCAAATGGGTAATCACATGATTAATAAGGCATACCCATGATCAACACATACAAACAAAGCACATAATCAGCAAATCAGAGATAAATAATAATGTAACAACATCACATACTACTTTTACTGAATTGAAGTCCATAACGAATAGATTAATAAATTTAGATGGAATAGTTAATGGAACGAGTTGTCTAAACCAAAACCAATCTTCAATCTTGAAGACGAATTACGGGCGCGACTCTATTCTCCCTTGACCTACAATATCGAGGAACCTTTAAAATAAAAATAGGAAACGATGATCAACTTGTTCCCAAGAATGCCATGGGCTACCACCATGTACTCCAACTCATACTTATCCAACACTTCAAATGTGCGCAAGTCTAAAGCCATTGATATCCACATTTCACTTTACATAATTAATAGTTTATTCAAAAATAATATAATCATCAATTAATCATAAACTTCCATTAGTATCTTAGGATGAGATAAGGTTGATCATCAACTTAATATCACACGACTAACTTAAAATTCAAATCCATTACCTTCTTTTATTTGTTGAACCAAGTCAACAACCAACCAACCTAGCATACGTATAATAATCAGCTTACCAAATAAGGTCATCGGTCCTCATAAAGTAATTAAATAATCCAAAGAGAACAACATGATTCAATCATGATCTATAACCAACATGAATATTGATCCCTCATGTGAATTAAGTAGATAAAGTTTCCAAATTCCATATGCTTGCATCAATATTCCATACAAGCATAATATCAACATTATAAGCAACATGCTTCACACAACGGCATAAAACATGCAAATCCAATTGAATATAAATCACATAAGAACTTAAATAGTTTCCTATACATGATAATACATAATTCTCAGCCTTAGGACATGATACTAATCAAATCACCACATAGGTACGTACATATCTTGTGTAGAAAAATCGACAGGCCACTTTCACAACCTTAAAAGTCGCCTAAAGAAAATTCTCCACCTAAAATAACCAATATAATCCACAAATCAATACTCTATAAATTACCAGCAATGGTAAAATACTTTTAACACTCTTTAAAAGTGTTTAAAAACCTTTTTCATCATTAAAAATTAATTATTAAAGCCTCCTAGTATAGTACTACTATATAAGTTGTGAAAAACCCTTAAGACTCATACTTTAATCATAAGATTTCCATTATAAGCATCTTTACAAAATTGCCAGCAACTTACAAAATAATAAAATCCTTCTTAAACTTAATTAGAATCATAAGAATACTAACAATTTCATAAACTATAATATACTATTATGATTTTTCAACTTATAAAACTTTAAAAATTCATGCTTTGATACTTAAAATCTCAATTCAAACATAATAAATAAATCTGAAAATCAATTACTTCATTATATAAATTACATAATCTTAGATTTATATTTAAATCATCAAAGTATAACTTAAACATAAACATATTAAAACAATTCTTAAAATTATAAACTTTGCATTGAAAATAACTTGAGTAGGAAGAAATAACAAAAGCAAAGGAGAGGAGGAAAGGGACGTCGGCAGGATTAGGCGGTGGCTGCCAGTTGGCTAGGCGGCGGTCCTGGCTGCCGGTGGTCGGCTGTGATCCACGAAGCTAAGGGAAGAGAAGAAAAGATAAGAAAGAAATAAAAAGAAAAGAGAGAGAAAAGAATAGGGGAGGCCGAATATGGGGGAAAGAAGACGAGAGAGAAAAATAAGTGTGTCGGAAAATTTTGGGTTTTGAGGGTTTATATAGGTTATCCCTTTTGGGTTTAGAAAAAGGTATTTGGGCTAAAATAGTATTTAATGGTTGATGATTTGAGTGGTTGGATTCCTCTAACCCAATTTAAAATCCTTTTTACCAACCCAAAAAGTGTTTCAAGCTATTCAAATATATTTCAAAGTATGACTAAATGAAATATTTGACTTCTTTAAATCATTAAAATAATTCTTTTGACCTTCAAATTGTCAACCTTTCAAGAAATAAATCATTTAAATACCAAAATATATATAAATATACATTAAAATAAATTAAAATTCAATAATTTACGGGAGATTACGGTCTACCCCTCTTAAAAGAAGTTTTGTCCCGAAACTTGGTACGAATTTCAAACTTTTTGAAAAGGTATTTTTTACTCAACTTTCATTTGAGAAAATATTTGTGTCACACATGTGTACACTTTTACCAACTTTAAAACCACTTGTGTTACTCGTGAACACATTTTTCATCTGGATAATTTATTTATTTTGCACCAACATGTGCACATTATCAAAAAAAGCATAAAAATGCATAGAGTTTAAAGTCCATAAAATAAGGTAAAAACCGCAAAATTCTATCGCATTCTACCACCCTTAAAGAAAATAAGTTACGCCCTCGTAACTCACCTCAAGGAAGAACTTAGGATACTTCTTCTTCATTTCGTCTTTGCCTTCCCACGTTGCCTCTTCAGACTCATGGTTAGACCAAAGCACTTTCACGACATTCACATTCTTATTGTGTGTACTACGCACCTTTTTATCCAAAATTCTCACAGGCCTTTCCTCATATGTGAAGCTCCTGTCAATTTGGATTCTTTTACGCTCCAAAACATGACTCTTATCAGGAATATATCTCTTGAGTTGGCAAATATGAAACACATCGTGCATTTTCTCGAATTCCATTAGCAAAGCCAACTTATAAGCTACCTTCCCAATTCTTTGCAAAATTTCATATGAGGCAACATATTTAGCACATAATTTGCCCTTTTTCCCAAATCTCATCATTCCTTTAGTTGGTGACACTTTCAAAAACACTTTATCACCCACTGCTTCTCTTCGCTTTAAATCAACATAACTCTTCTGTCTATCCTGAGCAGCTTGAATTCTATTCTGAATCAGTAAGACATTCTTAACAGTCTCCTCCATAAATTTTGTCACCAATACTACATTTTCACTGAAATCATTCCAGCAAATTGGACTTCTACACTTCCTTCCATACAATGCCTCAAAAGGAGCCATTTAAGGATTGTTATATTACCTCTAAGGATTGAACCTTTCCCGTTGGTATCTTATGATCGATCTTTACTTTCTAACAGGATAGACACTTGGACATGAATTGAGCAACCTCACGCTTCATATTTGGCCACCAATAGCTCTCCTTAAGATCCTCATATAACTTACCACCCTCATGGTGCATAGAATATGGAGTATTATGCCCATCATCCATAAGTTGTCTCTTAAGCTCATCACATTTTTTTGGTACACACCACCTTCCCTTGAACCTCAAACTTCCATCATCATGAATCTTAAAGTCGAATTACTTACCTTGCTTCATCTTCTCCTTAGTCTTATCTAGGTGCTCATCTCCAACTTGATCCTCTTTGATCTTGTCAAAAACTGACAACCCCAATGACAAAGCACTCAATCTTTCCTCTATCTCCTTAGGATTTAAGATTTCGAGGTTATGCCTTTACATACTCGACACAATTCCTCATGAACTACCAAGGCATTCATGTTATGGCTTGACTTCCTACTCAAAGAATCGGCAACTACATTTTTCTTCCTTTCATGATACCGGATGTCTAGGTCATAATCCTTTATCAACTCTAACCATATCCTTTGTCTCATATTGAGGTCTTTTTGAGTGAAAATGTACTTCAAGCTCTTATGATTGGTAAAGATCTTACAGGTTACCTCATAAAGGTAATGCCTACAAAATTTCAAGGCAAACACGATTGCAGCTAGCTCCAAATCATGAGTAGGGTAATTAGCCTCATACTTTTTCAATTGATGCAATGCATACGCGATCACCTTCCTATTCTGCTGCAGAACACATCCCAAACCATTCTTGGAAGCAACACTATACACTTCAAATACCTCATTTCTGTCATGTAGGGTCAAAACGGGTGCAGGCGTTAAACGCTCCTTCAAAATCTGAAAAGCTTCCTCGCACTTCTCACTCCACTCGAATTTTGACTCTTTCTTCATCAAATCAGTCATTATTGGCCTTGCTATCTTCGAGAAATCTCCCACAAATCTCCTATAATAGCCAACTAAACAAAAAAAAACTCCTGATATCAAACACATTCTTTGGAGTAGGCCACTCACTATCAGCTTGAATCTTAGTAGGATCTACAAAGACACCTTCTTTTGACACATAATCACCCAAAAATGCTACTTTCTCCAAACAAAACTCGCACTTAGAGAACTTAGCATACAATTGATTCTTCCTAAGCGTCTCTAATATAATTGTCAAGTGCTCATCATGCTCTTCTGCACTATTTGAATAAATCAAGATATCATCAATGAATACCATAACGAACTTATCTAAGAACTCATGGAATATAATATTCTTCTAAAAATATCGTTGGAGCATTAGTGAATCCAAACAGTATCACAGTAAAATCATAATGACCATAATGGATCCTAAATGCAGTCTTAGGTATATCCTTATCAACTACCCTCAACTGGTGATACCCCGAACGCAAATTAATTTTCGAGAACATACTTGCTCCATTTAACTAGTCGAATAGGTCCTTTATCCTAGGTAAAGGATATGTGTTCTTAATGGTTACATTGTTCAACTCCCTATAATCGATGCGCGATCTTATAATCCTGTCTTTCTTTTTCATAAACAACACAGGAGCTCCTCAAGGTGACGCACTAGTCCTAATATAACCCTTATTCAACAACTCTTGTAACGGCATCTTCAACTCACTCATCTCAGGAATTGCCATTCTATAAGGTGCCTTAGATCTAGGTGCGATTCCAGGAACTAAGTCTATGGTGAACTCTACAACTCTTGCGGGCGGCATACTTGAAATCTTACTTGGAAACACATCCATTAACTCATTGACAATTGAAACATCCGCGATTTTCAATCCAACCACTTTACTCACATCTTGCACAATACAGAAAAACAACTCACATCCCTTCTTCATTAACTTCTTTACTTGTATTCGAGAAATAACCCCGAAGTTCTTACTTCCCAAAACGTCGATATGAAGTCAACTTCCCCCAAAGGGCTTCTTAATAATACTTTCTAAGCTTCACGGTCTATTTTAGCCTTGTATAAACCTAACCAATTCATCCCGAGAATAACCTAATAAAATCAGAAGGAAATACACATTCTCTAATCTTCATACGCAAATCTTTAAATAACTTGGTATACCTTATACCCCCAGTAGTAGGTCTACTATAGGTAAATCAATCACTTCAAACTCTACCAACCCAGACTCTTAATGTCAGACGACGAAATGAATGAATAAGTCACCTAGAATCAAACAACACTTTAACGAGAATGCAGTTAAAAGAAAAAGTACCAGAATCAACGTAGGGAGATCGTTCATCTTCATTGCAACTCATCACAAATAGTTTACCGAAGATGTGGATTAGAAGTAATAGTTATGTAGAGTTCTATTTATGTTAGAATTCTATGTAATTTAGATGTTTTAACTCCTTTCTTGTTAAGAGTTTGTATACTTTAGGATTTTATTTTGTTTACAGTTTGATTTGCATTAGGAGTTTAATTACTTAGTCGTGTGTTTGGATAGAAAATAGGCGTGTAGGTTTTAGTTTATCTTGTTTGGTTTGTTATTATCCTTTAAGCTTTACTAGTTCTAATGAGTTTAGGAGTCTTGTACTATATATAAATATTTTGACCATCATAATAAAAATAATCAGAATTTGTTTTTGAGTTTAACCTATTCCTTGTGGAATTAACATTTTAGGAGAGAATCCAAAGCTTTAGCAGTGAATGCAACCCCATTTATTATCAAACCTTGGTTAGGATTTGATAATTTCATATCATTGTTATTTAATTTCATTAATCATCATCATAAAACATGTGGTCATACTATAAAGAATTCGACTATAATCCTTAAATAGTAATCAAGAATTGCTCTATTGGTTCAAGATTTATTCAAGATTTGTTAAAGATTAATTCTTTTAATCAAGAACTCAAAGATAGCCTTCAATTTCACATCAATTGGTGTGTTTGCTGGGATCATAAAGGTATTTCATTCAATTTGGAATGTTATAACTCGTGCAAGAAAACCCCCCGTAACAGCCAGTTTTTTGAGGTAACTCTATTTGAACGACTCGTTCTCCCACCTCGTGTTGAATTTTTGGGTGATTCATGATCCTAAATTGGACTACTATTTTTCTACTTTTCTATCCTAAATTTCGTAAGGTTTCAAGTTGATTTGATATATATTGGAGACTGATATTTTGAATTGGTCAAAAACCGGGTAAATCTGGCACAGTGTTGGGAGAATTAAAACTGCAAACTATTGGCTGGGTATTCTGGGATGAAATTTTGGTCAAGTGTTGCAAACACATAGGGCTACCTGGATAAAACATTTCATAAATTTTCGAGGTGTTTTGATTGCGTTTTGGGGTACATATTTCGATGTATTTTCCAGGGCAGTTTTTTATCAGTTTGAGAATTATGGACATGAATATCTCGCCTGAGTTCTTAGAGGCTTATAAACGAATTGAAAAGGCTAAGAAAGATATTTATGATCTTTTGCATCCCCTGGATACATGGATTCATTGTTTGAAGTGTCAAGGTCTTGGTCACGAAGAACATCAATTCCCCAATGAAGATTACGTTTCTAAGGAAGAACATGCCTTGTTCTTTACACAAGTGATTGAAGAAGAGAAGGTATATTTGGATGGTTTCGTTCTATAGTTCCCTAGTCGGATCAAGCTACCGTCCATCATGAATCTTTGAATTGTCCCACTCCCCAAGATCCATCCTTTGACATTCAAGATGACTTAACGATTGCATCTTTGGCTTGTACCACCACCAAAGGTCCGATCTTTGCTTCCCCATGTACGACTAAAGCTCCAAAGAAGTGTTGGGTACCACCATATGACGCTACTCCTACTGATATTTGTTGTCCTGCGATAATTCTTGGTAACACATGTCCAATAGTATCGTGTATTCTACTGTTGTTTTCCAGTCGTGAACTTATTTTAATAGATCATAAATTTCGCGTGTGGATGATTGCTTGGCTACGAGAAAACTTGAGGACAAGTTTTTTGAAGAAGGGGAATATGATGTGGATTAGAAAATTTAGAAGTATTTGTTATGTAGAGTTCTAGTTATGTTAGAATTCTATGTAATTTAAATGTTTTAACTCCTTGCTTGTTAAAAGTTTGTTTACTTTAGGATTTATTTTGATTACAGTTTGATTTGCATTAGAAATTTAATTACTTAGTCGTGTGTTTGGATAGAATTTAGGTGTGTAGGTTTTAGTTTATCTTGTTTGGTTTGTTATTATCCTTTAAGCTTTACTAGTTCTAATGAGTTTAGGATTCTTGTACTATATATAAATATTTTGACCATCATAATAAAATAGTCAGAGTTTGTTTTTGAGTTTAACCTATTCCTTGTGGAATTAACATTCTAGGAGAGAATACAAAGCTTTAACAGTGAATGCAACCCCGGTTATTATCAAACCTTGGTTAGGATTTGATAAATTCATATCATTGTTATTTAATTTCATTAATCATCATCATGAAACGTGTGATCATACTATATAGAATTCGACTATAATCCTTAAATAGTGATCAAGAATTGCTTTCTTGGTTCAAGATTCATTAAATAATATTCATTCTTTTAGTCAAGAACTCAAAGATAGCCTTCAATTTCACATCACTTAGTCTGGTTATTGTTCTCATTAGCAGGTTTAATGCAGCTTCCTTGGTTATTCTGTGACCCTACAGGCTTCGAACCTTGACTTCTTGACTAGTTGAACCCATACCTTACCTGGTCACTACTCCAACTATCATTTTTCTCTTTCTTTTGCTTGGTGAAGCACTTATACTCCCTATGTCCCTTATTCTGGCAGTAGTTACAAGCTATTAGGTCTCCCTTACAGTCTCTACCAGGATGGTTCTTACTACACTTCTTTTAATGGTAAACCCTCTCAGACTGACCCTTATTGTTATAGCCCTGACCATTTCTTCCTTGGAAATTCTCATTCCTATTTTTGTTCTTCTTGAAATTCCCCTGATTTCTTCCAGCATTGAAATCCTTTCTCCTCTCACCCACTACAACATTCTTCTTGTCATACCTCAACTGAAAACCATAAATTTGGGTGACTCTTCCATACACCACATCTAAGGATGCAAAAGTTTCACCACCTAACCCAGTTGGATTTCATCAGTCAAACCTTGCTCAAATCTTTGAGCCTTTAACTCCTCAGTGGCTACTACCTCTGGTGAAAACCTCGACAGTGCTATGAACTTACTATAGTACTCAAAGATGGTCATGCTCCCCATCCTAAGGTTTATAAATTCCTGGGCCTTCTATTTCCTCAAAAAAGATGGGTAAAACTTCCCTTCTAAAGTAGTAATAAAGAAATCCCAATTAAATCCCTCAACAGCACTCAATCTAGCCTCATTTTCTTTCCACCATAAGTCAGACTCATCTTTCAGATATAGTACAGCTTGACCTACTTTCATACCCTCAGGACAATTCATATCCTCGAAAATCTTTTCAAACTCACTAATCCAACTCTCTAAGACGGTAGGTTCAGCTTGCCCCCTAAAGTATGGTGGCATTATTTTGGCTCTAGTCTTTCAAACATGTCCCCGGCGGAATCGGGATTCTTAACTCTTCCTTGAGTTAATTTCTCAACCAATAGGCAAATAACATAAGCTAAGGTGTTATCATTATTGGTCATTCTACTTCGCGACCTTAAATTTAACATAGGTCTACTTTAGGTTTCGATTCACAACTTACATGTCATTCTCTATGAAGGCAACACTTGATTTGACCATACAAGATCGCATCCACATACAATTCTCATGAAGTTATCATAATGCCACAGTATAAATCATCACCAATCATATAATCATGCATGGATAATATTCACATCAAGAATAAACACGTGTGAGGATCACTTAAAATTCAATCACTATAATAAAATATAAAAAATATTCTCATTCACGTGCCAAAATAAATTCTTGCTCACTTGGATAACTAATTATTTAATTTTATTTTTCAAAATGATGATAATAATATTTTTCCAATCCATGATAACTAAAATTATTCCTCGAAGAAATAAAAATACTAAAGAAAGAAATTTAAACCATTGTACCTTGGCTACTTATGCAACACTAATATTAGAACATAAATAAATAATCCATGGAGTTACATTATCATTCTTATCCTTATTTTCCTTATACTTCTCTAGAGTAAACATTTTATCTTCAATAATCTATTACTCATTTCTAATATATATATATAAGCTGGATTTCTAGCTCTAGTATTTCTTCGAATCTCCTTAGTTTGAGATTCATCCTCTTCTAACTCTGAATCACTAACATTGCTCAGATAAGATCTCTAAGTAGCATTGTCCATGTCCTTTCGAGTTTGCCCTCTACGATCACACAATGGAATTACTTCATATATCACTATCAAGGATTCCTACTTTTAACACATGACGCATAATGACCTATGGGCTAGTGAAAACTCTCGCTATCAAAATCAGACCTTCCATCATTCTCATTGTCGCTCAACACATCGGGTTGGAGTAGCTTACTACTCGAGTAGCTTCTCTATCAGTCATATCTATAGGTCCATTAACGAACGAATACGAAATCTAAAAATCAATAATACCTTCACGTAGCGTATATTCCCAATAATAAACAATAAGCAAGAATAAACAAACAATTTAAAGTTAGGAATAACATTAAGCAGTTAGGCAGGGAAGAACAACATAAACATGCTGAACTAAATATTTAAATGCAGACATATAATGTTTCTATCTTATATGTCCTTCATATACTACCCATCTCTCACAAAATTAATATAATAACCAAAATAAACTAGAAGTATTAAATAAAAAAATAAAAAAATATAGAATTTTCAAAATTGTATAAAAGAGCCGAAAAATAATAAAAACGAAATGAAATTTTTGAACAAAGTAAAGTTGAACCAAATAAATAATAAAATTAAAAACTTGGACCTTTAAATAAAATATTTCAAACCCAAAAGAATAAAATAATTAAAATCCTGAAACCTTGAAACTTTGAAACATGTTTTGAAAAGTAATTTAAACACAACGAATAAGTAAGAGCTCGGTTTATATGAAATTCATTTCAAGTAACTAGCTAGTTAGGCGCCTAAAAATTTGAAGTCGGCACAAAAGGCCAATAAAAACTAAAGCTCCAAGATACCACTTTATAACACCCCGATAATTCTCTATTTTCCAGAATACCTTTTCAATATAAAACTTAGAGAATTATCAAAGTATTATCGCCCGTTTGATAATGTATCGGCTGATTCAGAATTTTGCAGCGGAAATAATAATACATGAACTTAAGTAATAATAGACAATGTCAACCTCTATGAAAAAGTGTAAAGTAAAAATCAACCATAAGGTAAATAGGAACAATCTGGCTCCTGCTCATGCATTAGCTATAGCAGCTAGACTAGGTAAGTTAATGTAGTATTTGTTTGCACTTATTGTCAAAAAAAAAAAAAAAAAAAAAAAAAAAAAGATCAACCATAATAGTCAAAGTCATCTATGTAAAAGTGTAAAGTCAAATAAAATGTAAAGTCGTTATAACTCTCCGATTCTCGAACCCATAATGCATCATCTTCAAACCTGTAATGGATGATGCACTATTGATTGCAGGAGACTGCTCACCAAATGGATCATCACATGATCAATAAAGCATATCCATGATCAATATACACACAAATCACGTAATCAGCAAACTTGAGTACTACATAACAAATAAATAAATAAAACCTAACATGATACTAATATATATTAAGCAGGGATAAATAATAATTTAACAATCGTAGACTACTTTTCCTGAATTAAACTCCACAACTAATAGTTTAATTAATTTAGATGGAATAATCAGTGGAATGAGTTGTCTAAATCAAAACTAGTCTTTAATCTAGAAGACGAAGTATGGGCGCGACTGCGTATTTCTCTGACCTACGATATCGAGGAACCTTTAAAATAAAATAGGACATGATGATAAATTCGGACTCAAGAAAAGTCATGGGCTACCACCATGTAATCCAACACATACTTATCAAACACTTAGACGTGTACAAGTCTAAAACTATTGTTATTCACGTTTCACTCTACATGATTAATAATTTATTCACTCGTTATGACTCACAAGTAGGACAAATAATATAATCAACAAACAGTCATAGACTTCCATTTTTATCTTAGGATGAGATAAGGTGATCATCAACTTAAAAACCCAAAATTAATTCCAACTTTTAATTCATAACTAATTGTTTGCTCCATGTTGCACTATGCTAGTACCAACAACACTTTTTAAAGTGTTATTGAAATTGCAAGAAGAATGGCTAAGAAGAAATCCAGAAGAATGTATGTTATAATGCTTGCTGAATGCTTTTATGTTGTGTGGAGGCAATGCAATAGTCAACTGTTCTCTGATGTACATAAGTCTTCTGAGGCTGTAATTAGAGATGTGCTGTTTAGAATAGTTGCTAGATGCTCAGAGAAAGACATGAGGCAAATGATTGTGTAAGCTGGAATGCTTGGTGTTGTTTAGTTTTGTTGATTGTTTTTTGGTGGTAGGGTGGCTAAGCTAGCTAGTGTAATTAGTTTTTGTAATCACCTTTCTTTTGGTAATATAATTCCTCTTCAATTGCAAAAAAAAAAAAAAAAAAAAAAAAAAAAAAAAAAAACAAGACTTAACAAGTGATTCTCCTTTTTCACCTTTTCTTACCTTTCATTCAAACATAAATTTTTATCAAACATTTTAAAAAATATATATTTTCGGAATATCAGTTCGAATACTTTGGAGCCAAGAGATATGTTTCTTAACAACAATAAATCCACAATCATTATTGTGTCTTAATTTAGAAGATTCGTCTTTACGGTCATTAACATCAACTACAAAATCAAATAATTGTTTTCTAGTTAAAAATTTAGACATGTCGTGGTGTCTAAACTTGACTTAAGAGATTCAAATTCATCATTTTATTCAGGATCATCAACTGCCATAAGATAAATATTTGTTGTCTATTCACATGGTTGAGCGTCTCCTTCTTCCTCAAAGTTATTATCTCCCATTGAAGCAATCATAGCCTTTTTCATCTTAGATTTGGTACAGGAATTCTTGTACTCCTTATTCCAATCCTTGCTCCATTCCTTTGCTTTATCCTTGCTCTTATTCCCATTGGGAACACTCCTTGAGAAAATAATCAAAACTACCACACTTATGACAAGAAGACTTGTTAGTATATTTCTTATTCGTACCTTTGAAGTATCTACTCTTCATGTTCCTACATATTCTTTCGAACCATATGATCATATTGTTCTTCAGCAGTTTCTGAGTCATTACTTTTGTCAGTTTTTAAGGAAATGTACTTTTTCTTGGACATGTCTCCATTCTTAGTTTTCAAGTACAACTCATGACTCGTGAGGGAACTAGCAAGTTGTTCCATATAGAACTTAGTAAACTCCTTAGTTTCCTGCAAAGTAATAACCTTAACCATCCAACGATCCTTATGAAGACTCCTTAGGACCTTTCATACTTTTGTCCTCAGATGAAATCAGTTTACCAAGAAATATTAGCTCATTGATAATGTTAGTAAAACAAGTAGACATTTCTTGAATAGATTTCTTAAATTTCATTTGAAAAAATTCATATTGATTCATATGTAAATCAGGTTTTGATCTCTTAACTTCATTCATTCCTTTATGAGTGATTTCTAAGAGATCCCATATCTACTTTGCGGTTTTACAACCTATGAAACAATTGTGTTCGTGATGTCTAAGCCCACAATGCAACAGTTTGATAGCGAGATTATTAACTTCCATCTTTTCTAAGTCTTCTTTTTCATAATCATTTATAGATTTAGGAACTACCTCCAAATATTTGATGTTCTATTTTATTATATTATTCATATGCATGTTGTATGCTTTAATTATTTCATCATAGCACATGTTTATGTTTGTTAATCAAAGACCTAAATAAGTGTTTCAACGCTAAATTCTTATAATTTAGAGAATCGGATTAGGCTCCCAGTAATTTGATTACATAATAACATGTAACAAAAAATTAGTTTTTGGGTATCTAATGAACCGACATAGATTAATTATAGATTGCATTAACATATTATATGGTTGTTTAATTGCATAAATCTTGACATGAATCGATATTAAGTAGAGGCCATCAATGGGTGAATTTGATTCCTGATTATATTCATACCCTCACCATCAAAATCAACTTTTGGTTCATATTCCCATTTATGGAGTCATGACGGAGAAATCTATATTGAATAAGTCACTAAGTTATTCCTAAGATTTTCTTAATATGAAATTAGGTTTATGAGTCTTTCTTTAAAGACTTATTAGTGACTTCAACATGTTTTTCAGCAAAACCTTCATAATGAGGTAGTCAAATACGTGTTCATCCCACGTGGGCAACAAAAACATGCCTAACAATAACGTTGAAATCTTATCATGTGCAATGCATGACTTATAATTTTCATATTATTGTGCTAGGTTGTTTGATTAATATATTCTTTAAAACTTTATGTACTCACACTAGTGGAAAAAACCCCTAATTGATCTAGTCAAATTGGGTTTAACGAATCCGGAAATGAACCAGAGCAGTTAAAGGGATTGAGGAAAAACAATTAAACCAATTCACAAATAAATTAATTAGCACTTAATTGATCCAGTCAATTGGTGAAACCGGATCGATCAATTATTGTGTTAACTGATCATGTTTTCACCACATGACTGGACCATTTAAGTCTATATGAAATAAAAAAAATCAGGCATTTGCTATAAACCAATGAACTCAAATGAACTAAAAGAATCACTAAAACTAAAACAACATAGATTACATGAAATAAATCAAACCATACAAATATATATATATATATATATATATATATGAAAATTTTGATTCCAACATCTAAACTAATGTTTACTAGAAAAAATTTAAACGCACCTAAACATTATGTCGATTCCATAAATTACTAATGTTTACTAATGAACCAAAATAATCACAAACCAAAATGATATACAAAAATGTAAATTATTTGTTAAATATAATCCGAAACAAAATTAAACTAAAAATCAAAATAATATATCTAGAATTACATGAAATTACACAAAAAAATTCTAGATCTGGTGCAATTACATGAAAATTACAAAAAAAAAACAAATAAATATAGAATTACATAAAATTACACAAAAAGAAATAAATCTGGAGCACAAAGCTAAACGAAATTAGAGAAAAATAAAATTAATCAAAACAAAAGTTTAACAAATTAAACAAAAAAAAAACTTGAACAAACCATAGTTCTGGCCAGAAACGAGCGATAGCAAGTGAGAACACGACAAGTGAGAGGCGAGCAACGACGAGTGAGAAGAAAAGCCCATGCGCAATTAATGGCGAACAACGTCGATGAGAGAGAAAAAGAGGTCGGTCATTCGTGGGTAGTGGTGTTGGTGTTCATGGGTAGTGGTATTCGTGTTCATGGGTGAATAGGGGAGAGAAATTAGTGTTGGTATTTGTGGGCTCCAGTATTCATGGTAGTCGATGGTGGTGGTGAGGAGAGAGGTAGGGTGAGACGGCTGGGGAGAGAGGAAAGAGGGATCGGAGAGACGAGAGCTGAGACATGGGTTGGTGCTTGGATCATTGTGCACCTTAAATACCCATGTTTTGGGCCAAGCACATTTCGGCCACTACACTGATCCGGGTTATCAAAGAACCGAATCAGCTTTTTTTCTAACTGATATATGGTTCTTTGCAACCCAGTTTAGTTAATTAATTCCACATTTTGCGACCAAATAACTTGAACTAACGGATCCAATTTCGGGAGAAAATGATCAGTTTATTTGTGTCATTTAAGGATTTTTCCACTCGTGTCAAGTCTTTTGATTATGTGCTCTATATATTTTATCATAGTTTGTGGTTTATTAATCTTATGGTAATTCTTTTATATTTTTTGGTCAATAGTCACTTATATCAATTGGTCACAAAACTGTTTGAATTTGGAGATCATGATGCATCTAAGAGTGATGATTTCAAATTGTTATTAGAATTTTAAATTATTGATCGATTTGCATTGTCTTTGAAGTTAACTTTTCAATATTGACTTTTGTTTAGTTTTAGTGGGCCATGCATGATTAGTTCCAATTTGTTAGACCTTTAATTAAATTTTATGTTTGGTGAAAGTACTTTATTTATATTACGCTGTAAAATTATAAATTAGTCGAAATATTTTCAAATGTGGCGATAATGCTTTAGTAATTCTCTATTGTTTTATAAGAAAGGTAATTTTTGAAAGGAAAGAAGTATTTGTGTATCACAAGGAGTCACTAATAAATTATTTAGAGGAATTGAAGAGTAATATATACATAATATTTAACTTATTTGGTTTAAACAAGGGAAAAACTATAAATTAGGACAAATGTATCAGTAATTACCCTTAATAATTGCATTACAATGATTATGAACTTAGTTGTGGATTTCGGAGGTGAAGGTACAAATCTAGTCATGTACTAAGATTTGCCCATCAACTAAACTCACATAACATTTTTGTTGGACTTCAAATTAATCACATAGGTAAATTTGAAATGCTTTAAGATCGAAAAATATACTAAAATCAAATATTTTCTCATACATAAACGATCTGATTCCGCTAATCACTCGATCAATAACATCATATTACTTAAAATCTATTAGGTTATCTAGATTAATAACAATTGAATTAAATTATTGCAATATATAGAAGAAAAATAGGGAACATATTTTCTTTGAAAAAAGAATAACCCTCAATTATTATGCCTTTTCAAAAGAATATAGTCTGCAGTTGAATGGATTCGAAAGAGCCTTTTCAATTGCAAGTCTTGAGATTATATTGATTTGATTTGAAGAGTGCGTTGAGTTGAGAGTTTAAAAAAATCATGGTTTTGTAATACTTTTAAAGGGAATTACGCTTCTCAAAATACCTCCTATTTTTTATACAAAATCTCCATAATATTTACTCATATTTCCCCATGTTTACGAAAGATGGCATCTCAACAAGGCTGAACATTTCAGTGGTAATAGAAAATGCTCTCGAGTGAAGAAGTGCGAGCGAAAACACTCTCGAGTGAGGAAAATGACCTGCTGCAAAGGTCGAATAAAAAGTTTAAGAGATTGGAGTGTGATTCTCCTACTGAGGGTAATGATGTGTCCATGGTACCGGATACTATGGATACAACATTGAATCTGAACAAGACTATTTCATATAGTCAAGCAGCGAGAGGGTTTGGGGGCTCAAGAAACCCTTTGTTTGAAGGAGAGGTTCCGGACTCAGAAATCATCTCCGAAGATGAACAAGAATCAGATGATGATTCAGGGGATTTGGCTTGCCCTACTATTAGGCTAACGCGAGAGGAAAAAAGGAGAATCAGAGTCCCATGGAAGAACTCGTTGATTATCAAGTTATTTGATAAGAAACTTGGGTATGATGTTCTGATGAGGAGGTTAAAGGCAAAATGGACCTTAAAGGGAGAGATTGCCTTAATTGATGTTGGCCATGCTTACTATGTGGTTCGATTTAGTAATCTCGAAGATTATGATTTTGTCCTCACCCAAGGACCTTGGATGATAGGGGAGAGTTATCTTACGATCAAAAAATGGGTTCCAAACTTCATAGCTGATGAAGCCCCAATCAAGACTCTCACTGCGTGGGTCAGGATCCCCCATCTATCAGTGGAATATTTCGATAAGCAGATTTTACATAAGATCGGATCCAAAATAGGCAACGTGATAAAAATTGACCGCAATACAGCTTCAATGGATAGGGGTCAATATGTAAGATTCTGTATTGAAGTGGATTTATCCAAACCCTTGCTATCAAAGTTTAAACTTAATAAGAGGACATGGATCATTCAGTATGAAGGATTGAAAATGATTTGCTTTAAGTGTGGCCATTTGGGACACAAAGAGGACAATTGTACTTAGTTCCAGATGCGTGATAGTATTGGAGAGGAGGGTAACCAAGAGCCTCGTGCGCAAAATGGAGCTCCATCAGTTGACCAACAGGATAGGTATGGCGCTTGGATGTTGGTGCAAAAACCAGGAAGGAAGTACATTCTAAAAGATAAAGCTCTGGGTAATAATATGGAGGTACGAAAGCTTCAAGAGGGCATTGTTCCCCGTCAACCTAAACCACATATTGGTAGGGATAATGTCAGGGGTGTTCAAGGGATGGAACGCGAGAAGGGTTCGAGATTTGAGATACTCCAGGTTAACGATGAAGTTCCCATGGATACTGAGTTAACGGCTCAGGTAGTCGGCCCAGACCCGGAAACACGTAAGGATAAAAGAAAAATGGAATTGGGCCCCTGGAATGGGTCGGGTTATTACCCAGGGTTTGGGTGACGTGCAAATTTTTGGCGAAACTAGTGGAAAATCAGCTACTATTGTGGAGACAAATTTGGAAAGCGCCCATTTAGCGGAGGAAACAGTTGGAGATAAAATTAAGGAGAACAATATGATACAAATGGAAACAATTAAGGAAGCAGTTGTAATTAGGAAAGATTTCCCTTTAATAAAAGATTCTTCCACCCCGAGATTACGGCCGAAAATATCCTTTAAGGGCGATAGGACTCCGCTATCTTCGAATAGCAAACTTGCTACTCTTCGAGGCCCAAAAATTCGTAAGAGTGGCGTAAAGAAAAACCCAAGACTTCAGGCGAGTGGAAAAGAAAATCTGGGAGACTACCCTACTGTGAACTTGGCGGCGATCAGTCAAAACGGGGTGCAGCCGACAGAAACTCATCGGGATCTCAACTATGATACCAATAACCCTGGTCTCCAAGATTCCTCCTCCCCTGGAATTCTTTGTCGAGACCCCGATGGAAGGTCCATCTCAAATTGAGGTGCACCCGACGGCCAACAAGGCCAAACTGGAATTCAATGCATATCTTCCACCGGAGAATGTGACCCCGTTTCTAATGATGGAAGCAGGAATTCCGTATGTAACGGACGGACCCATGAGGGCATTGCGGGAATTGTTTCTGACATCATTGCCTATGGTACCTCTTCTTGAGTTTGATAGGTATCCTCTTTTCCCAATGTTTAATATGTCTATAAAAATTCTAGTTTGGAACGTTCAGGGAGCAGGCAATAAGGTGCCGATCATTAAAGAATTAGTTAGAATCAATAAGCCATCAGTGGTAGTGCTAGTAGAGACCCACCTGAGTGGCGAGCAAGCCCAAAAAATCTGTGATAAAATTGGATTTCAAGGTCAGCAACGAGTAGAAGCCCAGGGATTCTCCGGAGGTATTTGGCTCCTTTGGGATACAAGCTTTGTATCTATTACCTCGTATGGTTCGCATACTCAACATCTTACTGTGGAAATCCGTAAACTAGGGGAGGACCTGTGGTTGTTTTCTGCAGTGTATGCTAGCCCAGACAGTACTTTGAGGAAAGAGTTGTGGCGAGAGTTAGAAAAAATAAAAGATAGTTATTTTGGTCCATGGCTGTTAGCGGGAGATTTTAATGAAACAATGACAATGAACGAAAGAAATGGAAGTGAAAGCTCGGAGATGTCGCGTCGGTGTCGTGAGTTCTCTAACTGGGTTAGCAACAATGAGTTAATTGATTTGGGGTGCTCTGGGCCCAGTCACACTTGGTTTCGAGGAAATTCGAGTCAGACTTTTAAGTCAGCTAGGTTAGACCGAGGCCTAGTGAATGAAGATTGGAGGATGCGATTTAGTGAAGGCGCGGTTCGAAATTTACCGAAAGCTGCCTCAGACCATTGCCCGATAATCGTGAGTACCAATGGGTTTGCCCCCATTCCTGTCTCGACTAAGCCATTCCGATTTCAAGCAGCCTGGATGAATCAAATTAAGTTCCATGAGTTTGTGTATGAGAACTGGAAAAAAGGAGCTCCGATTGTGCCTTTCCTAAAGGAATTCGCGCTCAAACTTCAGAAGTGGAATAGAGAAGAATTTCACAATATTTTTCGTAAAAAAGCTGAGCTGTGGGCAAGATTAGAGGGAGTGCAATCTATTCTTGCGTCGGGTAGACAGTCCCACCTAGCGAAATTAGAAGCGAAGTTGCGTAGAGAGATGGACGAGGTGTTGAATGAGGAGGAACTACTTTGGTTCCAAAAATCTCGCATGGAGGCGATTAGTGATGGTGATAGAAATACTCGTTACTTTCACCTGTCTACTTTAATTAGGAGAAGGCAAAATCGAATTGAGACTTTAAAAGATGAATCTGATAACTGGACCATGGATGATTCCCAAGTGAAGGCCTTGGTACTCAAATATTGGAGTGAGCTTTTTCAAGAGGAGGAGGGAGTAATGCAAGGGGGTTGACTGCTTTGGGGGTGTTTCCCTGAAATTTCGGCTGATGACCGAGACCTAATATCTCGACCGTTTACTTCGTGTGAGGTAGTAGCAGCACTAAAAGACATGCAGCCGTTTAAGGCCCCGGGACCGGATGGCTTCCAACCGGTGTTTTTTCAAAGGTACTGGGAAGTAGTGCAACCGAATGTAACCCAACTTGTGAAAAATGTGCTGGAGGGAAGAGAATTTCCGGAAGGTCTAAATGATGCATTTTTGGTGTTAATTCCGAAGGTAGATGTTCCACAACGAGCGAATCAATTTCGTCCCATCGGGTTGTGTAACATAGTGTATAAGTTAGTCACGAAGGTGATCGTTAATAGATTAAAGCCGGTTTTGCCCATGTTGATCTCACCAACCCAATGTAGCTTTGTTCCGAAGAGGCAAATTACGGACAACATTCTTATTGTCCAAGAGATGATTCATTCGATGCGGTACAAGCAAGGTCGGATGGGTTACATGGCTATTAAGATTGACTTTGAGAAAGCGTATGATCGCTTGAGGTGGTCCTTTCTTCGAGAATCTTTGTTAGAACTCTCTCTTCCCCAAAAAATGGTCGACGTTGTCATGATGTGTGTTACTTCGGCTAAGCTTCGCATTTTGTGGAATGGAGAACCATTAGAGGCTTTCCAACCCACACGTGGGATTCGGCAGGGAGATCCTTTATCTCCCTACTTGTATGTCATATGTATGGAACGACTAGCCCATTTGATAGAGAGAGAAGTCCAACTTGGGACATGGAAACCAACGCGAGCAAGTCGAAACGGGCCTCATATTTCGAATCTTGCCTTCGCGGATGATCTTATACTCTTTGGTGAGGCCTCGGTAGATCAGGCTGAAGTGATTATGAGTTGTTTAAATAAATTTTGCGAAGCATCTGGGAGCAAAATTAGCCTCGCAAAATCTAGGGTTTTCTTCTCAAAAAATACAAACTTTGAGATCCGAGAAGCAGTAGGTGCGACTTTGGGCATGGAAGAAACAGACGACCTAGGCAAGTATCTTGGAGTTCCGATAATTAATGGTCGAAGCTCTAAGAGGGAGTACCAGTACCTAGTAGACAAAGTTAATGGCAAATTAGCGGGCTGGAAAATGAAAACTCTATCGTTGGCGGGGAGAGCTACTTTGGTGCAATCTACTTTAAGCTCGATTCCGTTTTATACAATGCAGACTGCTAAGTTGCCGAGGTCTACCTGTGACGAGCTTGATCGTAAGTCGCGAGGATTTCTATGGGGGTCATAGGAAGGAGAACGTAATGTTCATATGGTTTCAAGGAACCAAATTTCGAGACCAAAACAACAAGGTGGTTTAGGTATCCGTCAGATGAGACAAGCGAATTCCGCGTTCTTAGCCAAACTTGGATGGAGACTTTTGGCCGAACGTTCAGCTCTTTGGTCGAGAGTTATTCGGGCGAAATATTATGAGGGGCGTTGTGACCTTGACATGTTTAAAGATAAACCGAATGCTTCTAACGCTTGGAGGGGTATCATGAGTAGTGTGGATATTGTTAGAAAGGGAGTCAATATGGCGGTTGGGAATGGGCATAGAACTTTCTTTTGGCATCATAGGTGGGCTATTAACAAGCATTTAATTGAGGTGGCTAGAACGGAACCCCCACTACAACTCCAGGATGTTACAGTTCGTGAAATGTGGGATAATAACACTGGGTGGAAGTGGGAGATTTTCGCTAACTTTCTGAATAAAGAAGAACTGGGTAAAATAGCGGCTCACGACCTAGTGGACGATGACGAGATGGTGGATGAGATTTTCTGGAATGGAGCTCCCGCGGGCGGATTCACACTAGCTTCAGCTCTCAAAATCATTCGGAATGAGTCGGAGCCGGAAATAGATGAAGTGAGAGGGTGGAAAAGTATGTGGGGTGTTAAGGTTCCACAACGAATCCGGTTTTTCATTTGGTTAGCGAGTCAGGATCGTCTCATGACAAATGGTAATAGGTTCATTCGACGGTTGACGGAGGATCCTCGTTGTTTCGTTTGTGGGGAGATTGAGGAGCACTCGCTCCATTTGTTGCGGGATTGTCCAGCTGCGAAACGAGTTTGGAGGCTAATTGGAGTCGATACGGATGATTTGGGATGGAAGCTGCCACTGCGAGATTGGCTTCTAGGGAATTTAGAGAAACGTAACCTCCGAAATGAAGAGGAGTGGCCGCAGATTTTCAGTGTGGCTTGTTGGTGGCTATGGCGTTGGCGCAATGAACGATGCTTTAACACGGAACCCCGCATCCCCTTGGACCAAGTGAGTTTTATATTTGCGAGAGTCAAAGACGTTCGAGAAGCCAGTATGCGAAATCAATGTCAAGGAAATGGGCATGGTAATGTGAGGCAGGAGGTGTATGTGAGGTGGCAGTACCCGAGTCTAGGGTGGGTTCGTCTGAACACGGATGGGGCTTCGAAGGGAAATCCGGGCAAAGCGGGAGCAGGTGGAATAATCCGTGGCCATCGTGGAGAGCTATTTGAGATTTTTTCTGCTAACTGTGGTGAATGCTCGTGCACTAGAGCGGAGTTGATTGCAGTAATGAGAGGTTTAAGTGTGGCTCGAAATGGGGGTCATAGGAAGGTTGTTTTGTCCGTGGATTCGGAGGTTGTTGTTCGCCTGTTGGAAGGGGATCCACCCTCTAACTCTCCATATATTCATATTATCCGTAAGTGCATTGCCCTCATCCGCAATCAAGATTGGGTGGTGAGAGTTGAGCATTGTTATCGTGAAGCTAACCGAGCTGCGGATTGGCTTGCGAATTATGGGGTCGAGCTCGGTGTGAAGTTCGTAGTTCTGGAGGCGGTCCCGCAGGACCTTCGAACCGTTTTATTGGAGGACCTTGGAGGAGTGGCATGGCCTCGGTTGGTGCCGGCGCAGCGTGCTTTAGCTGACACGATCTAGGTGTTGGGTTGTGTCGAATAATGTAGGTGTTAGTGTCTGGAGTCTGTTTTGTTTTGCTTTACTTGTTCCCTTTTTGTTTGGTTTATCTTGCTTTTATTTCTCTTTGTTTTGTTTCCGTTTCATTGTATTGGGTTAGCCCCTCTTTTCACACCAAAAAAAAAAAAAAAACAAAAGATGGCCATATAATATGATATTATTCCAAAGAATAATGATAATTCAAGACAAGCTCGCTGCAATAATATTTCATAAAGTTCAAAAGGGGATCCTAAAAACCACAAAACATAGTTTAAAGCGACATTATAACATATCCTTGTCCTTAACTTTTGCCCCCAATTTCATTGTTCCTTTGCTACTTTTCCCATATGATACTTGGCTCTCTGTAAAAGATTGTAGCTCCGCCCCCTACCACCCTCCTGAAATTAGGAATTTCCATCATCCAATAGTTAGTAATCCCTCAATAATTTTTTTTTATCTTTCCTACTCTTATATATTGTGCGTATTTGTCAATTCACTTTTTTGACCTTTTTCATCACATATTAATTAAAAATGTAACAAATGAATAATTAAGAAAGTACTCATTGAGACAAACCAAACAAGATAACACATGACTATATTTTTATTTCTTATTTATAGAGAAGGAATTAAAAATTTCTCTCTAATTTTGAATGTCAAGATTCCAAGTGAGAAAGTGAAAAATACAAAGGGAGCAACCCTCAATTTATCTTTTTGCAGATATCTCATGATTTATCGAATTCGAAAGAGGATTTTCAATTGAAAGCTAGCATTGACATATAATTTATTTAAATTGAAAAGTGCGGTGAGTTAGTAGATCTCAAAGAATCATAATTCATAGTATATTCTTTCAAAGGGAGTTAGACTTCACAAAACGCTTCCTAGTTTTTCGAATGAAGTCACCAAATACTCATAATCTTTCCCAAATTTACAAAAAATTCCTATTTAATATGCTACTTTTTCAAATCATACTGATAATTTAATGCAAGCTTGCTCCAAAAAAACTCCAAAATTAAAATTATTGGCGTCAAATTTTCATAAAGTCCAAAAAAGGAATTTAAAAAACCACAAAACATAGTTCGAAGTGACCTTAAAATATGCAAGAAATGCCTAAACTAGAACGATTTTAAACTATTTTTGTTGAGAACGATTTTTGATGGTATGATTAATAAAATAATAGTAGATTTGTTACAAAAGGTAGTATATTAATAAACAAAAAAGTGATATATAAGAAGCTATCATGTCAACCTTGTTATAGTTATATTATCATA
This sequence comes from Beta vulgaris subsp. vulgaris, assembly GCF_026745355.1. NCBI lineage: Eukaryota > Viridiplantae > Streptophyta > Magnoliopsida > Caryophyllales > Amaranthaceae > Beta > Beta vulgaris. Next base: position 25,507,424 of record NC_079209.1, read on the forward strand.
ATGGTATTTTTTTATATCAATATACTACTTTATCGATAAAATATATTAATTTATTGATAAAATATACTACTTGTTTATTAGATATACTACTTGTTTTTTAAATATATATTACTTTTCTAAATGATCTGAAAAGGAAAAAAAAAATATAGAAGGATTTTAAATGGGATAAAACTCTACAACATATCCTTGTCCCGAGCTTCCGCCCCCCTAACTTTTATTTTAGCTTTGCTACCTTTCTCATATGCCACATGGCTTCCTATAATAGTTTGGAACTTCACCCCCTACCACACCCACACCCCACACCCCCACCCCACACCCTCCCTGCCCCCGTCTTCTTTTTCATGCAATATCTTTCTCAGTTTTCACCCCATTTGTCAATATAAAGCTGCAGCAACAGCAAAAACAATCTCATTTCTCCATCAGTCAACTTATCCATCTTTTCTCTCTTCCAACTTTCAACTGCAACATTTTTTACCAAAGAAAAAATAATGGTAGTTTTATCTCAACTTGCATTAAACCAATTCATAAACACATGCAAACCAGTTAATACCAAACTGTTCTTCCCCACAATTCCAACTATAGACTTAACAAATCCTGATGCAAAATCATTGATTGTTAAGGCTTGTAAAGAATTTGGTTTTTTTAAGGTAATAAATCATGGTGTTCCACTACAAATGATTTCTCAACTTGAAGATGAAACTAGTAAATTCTTTAGCTTGCCTCAATTTATCAAAGAAGCTGCAGGAATTCCTAAACCTTTTGGTTATGGTAATAAGAACATTGGACCAAACGGTGACGTCGGTTGGCTGGAGTATCTTCTTCTTTCTGCTTCACCCGAGTTTGTTTCTCAAATTTGTCACTCCATTTCCCCCGAAGACCCTGATGTTTTCAGGTAAAAATCTCTCTTTTTTTGTTATCCACTGCCATTCCCCTGCTTTTCTCTAACTTTTTGGGTTAATGCTAACTAATATGATTGGCTTTATTGGCCAGTAAAGTTTGTAGACGTATATCACAGGAAAAAAAAAAAAAACTTATTTCCTACTCATTCCTAATATTACGTGTGCACCTCATTTAATTAGTTGATTTTAGTTATCCATTGCCTTATTTTTTTAATACTCCATCATGTCTTAAAATATAGTTTTCATTTATTTTTGCACAGTTTTCAAAACGTATCTTGTATTTTATATTAAAAGTTAATATTATATATACTTCCTCCGTTTCATAATAAGTGAAACATAGGAATTGTACACAAGATTTAATAAACATCACTTTCAAAAGCCAAAAAGTCATAAAATACCCTTCTTATTATCAAAAGGAGGAGAGAGAAAAGCAAACCACACTAGTTTGTGATGGGTATTCTTGTCATTTTATAACTTTTTTTTTCCATTTAAGGTATGTTTTACTTATTTTGAAAAGTTCTAAAATAGTAAGTGTTTCACTTATTATGGAACGGATGAACATATTGTGGTGAATACAATAAGACTGCATATGAGCATGTAATTTTATACTTCATCCGTTTAAAAATAGTTGCACCGTCTCATGTTTTCACATTTGTCGATGTATGATTTGAATGTTAATATCTTCAATTATTAATTAGTAAAATTATAAAAAGTTAATATTAAAAAAATATATATACATCGAGACGAATCTAACAAAATTTCATTTGGCTCTGTTTTTTCCTAAAGTATAAATCACCAAAGATAATCAAAGTATAAGATGAATATATATATTAGTGACCATATTGATCAAAATTATTAAAGTTTGACTGTCAAAATAAAAACATAAACTAGCTTTTGGAACGAATAAAGACATAAAGTATAAAATGAAAAGCTTGTTTTATAGACCAGTAATATTAAGCCGGACATAAAATGGTAACGAAAAGTGCAAAATTTGAACTCATGACAATGGTATTTTTGTAAATTCTATAAAGTATCTAGAGTCAAACTTTTCAAAACAAGCTTATTTTTGTGCATATTTTTTGCAGCCGCATAATATATTTTTTTACATCATTTGATTTTGTGACACTATTAATTAGTCAATTTTATTAAATTATTTCGTATTATTATATATAAAAACATAGGTAAGTAGAGTCATATTAGACTCGTCTCGATGCGAGGATTTAAAATATTAAATTTTTATAAATGTACTTATACTCCCTTGTATTTTTTTTTTATCTTTCTCACTTATAATCTTGACACTATTCACTATTAGAGAGAATCTTTAGATTTTTCTCAACATATAAGAAAAAAATATAGTCATGTGAGGTATTGTTTGATTCATCTCAATAAGTACTTTATTAATATTGAATTATTATAATTCTTACTAATATGTAATGAAATATATTTAATGTAGAATAAATGCATTGGTAAACGTGCAAAGTCAAAGTAGGAAAGATAAAAAAAATATAGAGCGAGTACTCAATAAAAGATCTTAATATTCAAAGTATAATTTCGACAAATGTGAAAAAATAAATGTTGCAACTAATAGAATATATACTCCATCCGCTTTTATTTATTTGCTACGTTTTGGTTTACACAAGAATTTACGAGATGTCATTTTCATTCTTTTTTAGTGTACTTTTTGACCCTTTTAACATTAAATAGAGTGGGAAAAGGGAAAAAAGTAGTACTTTTTGGTGGAAAAAGTGAGAAACAAATATAATATTATTACTTTTGGTGGGCCAAGTCTCCTAATAAGAAAATATAGCAAATAAAAAAAAACAACCCTTTTTGGAAAATGTAACAAATAAATAAAAGCAAAGAGAGTATATAATAAGGCCTTGTTTGGTTGACAAAACAAATCATGGGAAGTGCAAATTCCTAGGAAGTAGAAGTATATGAAGTTGTTTGGTTGGCAAGATCATGGGAATTTGCACTTCTTAGGAAATTCTACTTCGCACACAATGGGGGAAGTTGCTTACCTAGTTCCCCCTAGGTAAGTGCCACTTCCCATGGGAATTCCATCTTCCCATAGCCTAGCAAACAATTTTCTTTACTTCCTAGGAAGTGAAATTTCATGGGAAGTAAAAAATCAAGGGAAGATCAACTTCCCAAGTGCAACCAAACGATACCTAAGAATAATAATCTCATGCCACAATAACTAATTTTTTATTTAAAAATAAAAATTAGGTAAATTGATTTCAGTGAAAGAAGTGGGAGAAAAATATGACCATAAAGATTTTCTTACCTGAGTAATATACCAGAATTGCTGTTTTAATATTTCATGTTGTATGGTTTTTATGATAATAGTTCTATAAAGTTGTATGTATGACATGTGCAGGTATGCAATAATGAACTATATAGCAAAAATGAAGAAATTGGCGGTGCGAGTGTTGGAAATGATGGCGGAAGGGCTAAATGTGAAAGGAGAAGACAAGAATGTGCTAAGTAAGTTACTCCTTCCGTCTCTTTTTATTTGCTACATTTTGCCATTTAGAGGTGTCTCAATTTATTTGCTACATTTGCCAACATTACTACAAATGATAATAAAACAAACATCAAAAAGTTGAGCCCAAAAAATTAGCCCACTTAATGAAATTCCCTAAACCTACCCAACCCACCTAACTCAATTTATTACCCCACTTACTCCATTTAACACCACCCCAACCCCCCTATAACCACTCCCTCCAAAACCCTAATCTCATAACTTCCGTCATTTTCTTCTCTCTCCTTCTGACTCTCTCTCTCCTTCTGACTGTGACTTTCCTCTCTCTTCTTCTTCTTCAAACCCTCAGATCTAGGGTTTTTTACTCCAAAATTGTTGAAAAAAACAGTAGATTAATTATCTACTCTTCTCTGCGATCATTATAAACCTAGATTTTGTCATTTTGGAGTGATTTCAGAAACGAGTCCCCTGTTTCTTCGGTATTTTGAGTGATTTTGGGTATTTCATGGATGAGTTTACTCCAAAATCAAAGAAACGGCTCTTTGATTTGATGGACGAGTTAGATCGGAGGCTAAAAATTCTAGGGTTGCAAAAAAACGTTGGATTTTGGTTCGTTTTGTTGGTCTTGTGGCGCGCCTTCAAGAAAACCACCAGATCTTGAATTTGGTGGTGTATTTGAGGGCAAAAAACCTGGAAAATTGGAAGATCCACCTCCGGAAGGCTTTAAATCATGGCGAGCTTACCTCTCTTGGTATAAAAACCATCTCGAAATGGTTTCGGAGAGTCCCCTTTCAAATTTTGACTCAGATCGGTCCACTCCTTAACTTAAATCTTTGTTTTTAAAATTTTAGGAAGTTTTTTTTACTTGCTTTGCCTGTGGGGTTGCGTTTGATTAGATTGCATGTTTAGGTTTTTGTGTTTTTTTTCATGTTTTAGCCTCGATTTGTTTATACGCATGTTGTTTATGCCTCGATCTGTTTATGAACTTGTTTATTTTGCCTTGATTTGTTTAATTTCCGTTTATTTTGGCTTGTTTTGTTTAATTTCTGTTTATTTTGCCTTGAGTTGTTCTGTTTATATGTATTTTCACTTGATCTGTTAAAACATGTTAGTTTAAGCCTTGAGTTGTTGTTTTTATGATATTTTGCCTTGATCTGTTATATATGTTGATTTTAGCCTTCCATTAGGTTCTGTTTATATGATATTGTACTTGATCTGTTAAAACATGTTATTTAAGCCTTGAGTTGTTGTGTTTTTATGATATTTTGCCTTGATCTGTTTATATATGTTGATTTTAGCCTCCTTAGGTCTGTTTATATGATATTTTCACTTGATCTGTTAAAACATGTTAATTTAAGCCTTGAGTTGTGCTGTTTATATGAAATTTTGCCTTGAGCTGTATATATATGTTGATTTTAGCCTCCATTAGGTCTGTTTATATGATATTGTCACTTGATCTGTTAAAACATGTTAGTTTAAGCCTTGAGTTGTTGTGTTTTTATGATATTTTGCCTTGATCTGTTTATATATGTTGATTTAGCCTCATTAGGTCTGTTTATATGATATTTTCACTTGATCTGTTAAAACATGTTAGTTTTAAGCCTTGAGTTGTTCTGTTTTTATGATATTTTGCCTTGATCTTGTTTATATATGTTGATTTTAGCCTCCATTAGGTCTGTTTATATGATATTGTCACTTGATCTGTTAAAACATGTTAGTTTAAGCCTTGAGTTGTTGTGTTTTTATGATATTTTGCCTTGATCTGTTTATATATGTTGATTTTAGCCTCCATTAGGTCTGTTTATATGATATTTTCACTTGATCTGTTAAAACATGTTAATTTAAGCCTTGAGTTGTGCTGTTTATATGAAATTTTGCCTTGAGCTGTATATATATGTTGTGTTTATATGATATTTAGCCTTCATTTGTTAAAACATGTTCATTGAATCCTTGAATTGTTCTGTTTATATGATATTTAGCCCTGTTTTGTTAAAACATGTTAAATTTATCCTTGAATTGTTGTTTTATATGATATTTAGCCTTCATTTGTTAAAACATGTTCATTGAATCCTTGAATTGTTCTGTTTATATGATATTTAGCCTTGATTTGTTAAAACTTGTGCATTTGACCCTTGATTTGTTCTGTTTATATGATATTTTGTTATATATATGTTAATTTGTCTTTATTTGTGTGTGTGTTGGTGTGATCCTCTATGATGAAATAGGATGTTACATCCAAATAGTTACTCCATTTTGCATTTAATCAGTGGTCAAATGAATAGAATTGTAGTATAAAGAATTGATGAGGCATTTGTGTTATATTTTGGTTTTTGTTTGGCTGTCCAATTTTGGTTTAATGACATATACAAAGTTTACATGAGAGGTGCACTATGTTCCTCAATGATGAATGAGGTCAGATGATTTATACTAAGGACATTATGCCTTTTAAGACCAGTATACTCATGTTGCCACCAATTTTTTGTGCTCTTCTTTTCATGATTTCCTCTGTTTTAATAGCATGTGTTGAGTAATATGGATGAGTGGGGACTCCCTGAGAGGAACTTAAATCATGCCTTGATCTGTGTTTTATTGAAATTGGCCTTCATTATCATTTTGTCTTAAATATGATCGAGAAAAAAATGAAATCTAATTGAAGTTTTTGTGAAACAATGTTCAATTTGATTTTCTTTTTTTCTCGATCATTTGTTTGATACAATGATACCCTGTTTTTTGTTGTTAACCTCACATGAACTTTTTTTTTTACTAACTGTTTTTTGCACTACAGTTTTTGTAAACCTAACTAAACTTGAACTTTTATTTTTACTAACTGTTTTTTTAATGGATGATATATCAAGTGTTTTATTTTGTTAACTTAACATAACCCAACATGTTTACATATTATAAATGTAAGATTTAGTACAAAATGTTTTTAACTACATATACAAAATGTTTAACAACCTATATGTTGTATTTTACTTACAAAATGTTCTTGCACTCTAATGCCAAAAAAATTGGCCTTCAAATGCCCATTGCTTGCTGTTTTTGCTTTATATTATCCCAAAACCATCATCTGAATCTTCATCCCCATAGTTTGTTTTTGCTTTCCTCAAGTGAAGCTATGAAATCAGAAATGGCTTGTATAAAACTCTATGATGATTTTGCTCTGAGAGTTAATCTACCCAAACCCCCCCCCCCAAGGAATTGGCTACTGCTGGGTGGTTTTTATGGTGGTTAAAGCTGCTGGTTGGTGTCTTTGATGGTGGTGGTGGCTGGCTGCTGCTTGCTCTGTTTGGTTATGTTGATGGAAGTGGTGAAAATAATAAATGCAAGTGTAAAAGTGGTTGTGTATATATAGTCCAGAATTTGTTAGGATTTTTTTCATGTTTTTAGGGGGAAAATTCAATTCCCCCTTAAGTTTGAATTTTTTGGTAAAATTTCAATTGTAACAGAATAGTTTAGGTGGTTTTCATGTTTTGGAGGGAAAATTTTTGTTCCCTTTGGTTGTATAATTGTAACAGAATAGGAGTAGTTTAGTTGTATTGGTTGTATACAAATTTTGGAGGGAAATGAAATCCTCTTTTTATATGTAATTGGCGCCTTCCTTAAAAAAAATGTGGGCCAACTATTTTTTTTGCCTTCTAATCTGATTTTTCACAACTTAATTAACCACCATTATTTTTCTTCAAAACACTCACTGCACACCCACTGTACACACACTGTACAGTGGTCCCCCCCCTTTTCCTTGGTCTTTGTGATAAAGTGTTTGTAGCAAATAAAAAGAGACAGAGGGAGTAATAAAGAAGGATGAAAGCGACTCATATTTCAGGCTAAATCATTATCCACCAAAGCCTGATGCATTTGAAGCGTTAAATGGTACAAATTTGGTTGGTTTTGGAGAGCACACAGATCCTCAGATAATCTCTGTACTCCGATCAAATAATACAGCTGGCTTTCAAATTTCTCTCAAAAATGGAAATTGGGTTTCTGTTCCACCTGATGATAACTCCTTTTTCATACTTGTTGGTGACTCTTTGCAGGTAAACCTTCCCTTTTTTTTTTCTTGATTTTAAGTAATGATTGATTGAAGTGAGACTGAATTTTTCTAATGGTTACAAGTAACACACTAAACATTACATATTTCTCATATTTTCGAAAACCAATTGAGTGACTTATGGGTTGTTAATATCAAAGATGTCTTGGTCTAGTGGTTAAAATTGAGATATTGTGGATAATAGATCACAAGTTTGAATCATCCTTTCATTTCTTTGTATTTTGTACTGCAACCGTGATTCATATGGATAAAAAAAAAACTAAAGGTTATCAATCCTTATAGACACGATTGTAATAGAATATTGTAATATATATGTAATAAATTAGAGAGAAAATTATCACTAAACTAAAATTTTAATGTATGCGTGGCCAATGAAATTTCAATAATTAAAGGGTTGGTTAACTCTCGAAATAGAAGAAATAGAGGGTGAACCAATAAAAGACAACTTGAAAAGAAAAGTGAAACCAACATATTCAATGCGGTCATATATTTGCCAAAGTTAAATTAAATTCTAAATTTTTTGTTTGAAGCTGGGAGCTCTGAAAAAACAAAAAACAAAACATTTATTGATTATTTTTCATTAATTTCCAAATTTAAACCGATTCAAAGAATTAGACTTTGGATTTATGATAAATTTCTTGATTTGACAACTATAAAAATATAAAGTTGTTTCCAAAAGACGGTCGGATTAGGACAACACTGACTTGGGAGTATGACCGTGATGACAATGAGTCTAATTGTGGTCAGGAGTCCAAATTTATCATTAGGCTGATCATTACGGGACTAAAAATTATTTAGGAAATTCTTCATGTTAGTCTTTAAGTTTTTTTTAAGATTTTTTACTTCATCGGTTTCCTAAAAATCTTCCCTTTTTTCGTTTAAATGCGTTTTGAAAAGATCTTCCCAGTTTTAGTTTATTCCTTATTTGGAATTTTTTCCCCCTTTTTACTCCTTCATGTACCTATCATATGGTCCACCATTACATTATTAATTCAATCTTACTCCCTTTCTCTCTCCTATTTTAACCCCTTTTTATTTGTTTATTTATCTTAACCCCTTTCTCTCTCCTACTTTACCCATCCTACACCACACACAAGTGGATTCTCCTTGGTATCTATAGGAACGGTAACAAGAAAAATTTTTAGGAAACGGAAGGTGTACATGTTAACAGTACTTGTTAATTATTTTTATATTTGATAGTCCCGAATTTTTAGGTTTTTAAAATGGTATCATTTATTAAGTGAATTTCGTTAAATCGTCGTTACTTTTGACAATTATTAATCTTACATGCAAATTGAGACTTTTTCGGCACTTAAAATGGGTTTTTTTTTTTATCATTTTTTAACAATGAAAGCGGACTTTTTTGTCCTTTAAGGTTCAATTAATGGTTTGAACTATCGAAAAATTCTTAGTTTGCGTACCAAACTAATAAATGTTAAAAATGCTGACAATTCAACGGAATTCATTTAAGAACCGCTACCATGTAAAAAAGCTAAAAGTCAAGGAGTACCAAGTATAAAAAATTTTTAAGAAGTGCTATCATATAAAAAACATAAAAGTTGGAGACTATCATATGGAATTTCCAAAATTATAACATCTAGTTGAAATTATTTCAATGGACAATGTACTAATGATCCAATAATGGCAGATTCAAAACTATATGTAGGGAGTTTACTAGTGATGCAGATGTCAGATAAATTTTCGATATTATTGTAGCGGCAAATGGTCAAATTTTGAAATAGTATAATACTTGCTCTGTTTATTTTTTATTTGCAACAGTTTAATTTTTACGCTTGTCAATGCATAAGTTCAACCATTAATATCTTTAATTACCGATAATTATAAATTACAAAAAGTAGATTTTTGGAAAATATACATTGATATGAATCTAATAAGATGCTACATGCATGAATATGTCTTTCCTTGACTATAAATCACCAAAGATAAATTAAGTGAAATTTTTGAATAGTGTAAAAGTCAATTCATTGCAAGTAAAAATAAACATAAAAAAAATATAAATTATCGTTTTTTTAACAAAAATGTAAGAACTAAATTTTGAATTGTGTCAAATAATAACACACCTCGATCATAATATAGCTCCCACCTATGGTCACTATCTCTCTTTGCTATAGGTTTTAAATACAAAGTTTAAGATATATAGCCATATAGGGCTATATACAGACCTTCATGTAAGAACCAATTCTGGCGTACATGTATTGGAGGCCAGCATGAGGCGTAACACTTCAAATGGTCAAAAGCTGGAAACGCATTAGATGTAAAACGTACAACAATTCCTCTTTCACACGTAGTTGATTATCATTTATTTTCCTATTTTGATATTTTTCTCTTGAATATAGTACGAATAGATTTAGATAAGCTCCATAAAATCTTAAATAGTGAAAGTGTAAAGTGCTACGATCCTATCCATTTGTGTACTTGTTTAAAAGATATTCCATATAGTATGAGTGTTCCCATGCCATGGTCAAAGTGAACAATTTTATGCGATCCAACTGCGATGAAAGTTTGTGCAAACGTTTAAAATGACGTTTTCTTTTCTATTTTTATCTTCTCTTTTTTTTTTTTGAAAGGAACACTTAATTAAAATGCATCTATTGGTTGCAGGTGATGACTAATGGAAGGTTTAAGAGTGTGAAACATAGGGTTTTCGCAGACAATAATAGATCAAGAATTTCTATGATCTTCTTTGCAGGCCCACCTCTACATGAAAAAATAGCACCTTTACCTTGCATTATGCAACATGGGGAAGAAAGCTTTTACGAGGAGTTCACATGGTATGAATACAAGAAATCAGCCTACAAATCTAGGTTGAGTGATAATAGACTTTTACGTTTTGTAAAGAGAGACCGCACCCGCTAATTTCCTCCTATAGCTACGTTGCTTATGTATTATTATATGTAACATAATGAATGGCCGCCAAGTTTCCACATTATAAATATTATTATCATTTAATTGCACATGCAACCCGTGCTACATTTTTTTTGCGGATTTCTTACCACTTAGTTCTCAAATCAGGAACAATAGAACAATATTATGGTTGGGTAAGTTTGTTTATAAATAAGATCCGACACTATAGTTCAAGAAGATTTTTTAAAGGACGAAGCGCAAACTTTTCGGGAGTGACTTCACACATGGAACATGCATGTGCTAATAATGCAAGGTAGATCGTCCTTATGGTGGCTGGACAATAGCCATGCATATGCAAAACTGTAATATCATTCTAAAGCATAAAAAAAGTATATATCGTATTTTTCAATTTTCACACAATCATTTAAAAATTTAATTTTTAAAACTCCCCAAATGAATTCGCCAAATTATAGGCGTGTTTTTGTTTCGCCTACGCGAGATAAGCGTGTATTAGATTTGACTATCCCATCGTAAAGGTTTTGTATTGAAAATGTTTTGAAGTCGCCAAAATTTTTTTAAAGGAAGACTCGTAAACCTAATTAGATATGAGAAACCGTAGGGGAAAATTAAAGACTTATTCAAAGTAGATTTCCCCATCTATACTCCATAGATAGTCAAAATGAACCCAAGATCGAGTTTGGGGGTGAGGGTACAAACATATAGTCATGAACCATGTTGCCCATTGCTAGCCTCTAAAATATCGATTCATGTCAATGTTTATGCAAAAAAAAAAAAAAACCAAATAATAGACAAAAAAAAAACAAATAAGTTTAATAATTGTCAATAATAAGTTAACCTTTCTCTCGTCCGCTAAAAATAAGTCATCTTTTGATTATTTACCGCATAAGTCTACCTTTAATACATATCAATTTTAAACAACTTAAATTTCAAATAATCTGATTTTTTTTCTTTCTTTTTTGTAATTTTTATGTTCTCTCTCATTCCCTTAAAGAGTTACACATATCATATTTAATTGGTTACATAAGTTAATAACATTCAAGGACTTGTTAAAAATAGATTGGTATTAAAGATTGACTTATTCAATGATAATTAAAAGGTCGCCTTGTTTTTAGTGGATGGCTTAAAGGTTGACTTATTCTTGTCAATATTTCCAAAAATAATTAGTATAGATTGGTTCAGGAAGTTCATAAAAATACTACTCCCTCCGTCCCATAATATAGTGGTTGTTTCTTTTTTACACGGTCTCCAAGACGTAACTTTGACCTTTAATATCTTCAATTCCGTATTAATAAAAAATATAAAAATTGATATTATGAAACTACACATTGAGACGAATCTAACAAGATCCCACATGAATATGTTTTTTTATATATACAAATGAGAATATTCGGTCAAAGATTTTAAAGTTTGACCCAAAAAAGAAGTAGGCACTATATTATGGGACGGAGGGAGTATTCTTTAGTGGTATGTTATTAAATAATCAATATTACTGGATTCTTAGCAGACTGTCCAAATTAATCTGATTAATGTTAGAATAGTTTTTTAGGTTTTTGATTAGCAAAAATAACATTTGGGTGATATAAAAACTAATTGAGGAAAATCGTATAATATGTATAAAACAATTAGGCAAGCATATATAATGTATGAACATAAATAAAAGGAAAGAAGGATTATAATGTACAACCGAAGGATTTTATATCAAAAATCTAAATCCTCAAAGAAACTGTTAGTAACTTCAATATAAAAATAAAATATTACTCAAGTACTCTTAGAATTATATCTTGGCTTGAGTCTATGAGATTGACAATCTTTGGGACGAGTAATCGTGAAACCTGAAAATCTAAATGTCTAAAAGATCTGAAAGTGTTTGTATGTGTTTTGTATAGAGAATATGAATTTTGTAATATAAAGGTCGAGTGTTGTGTGTGGTAAAGACCATATGAAAAAACGTGTTTTAATTCTGGAAAAATCAAAACCTACTCATAGGAAAACGAAATTACGCTTCACGCGCCAGCTCTGCCAGGTGCAGGATGACGTGTCATGCACGAATCCACGTGTCAAGGGCAGATTGGCGCACCTAACGCGACATGCCCAGTAGAAAGCGTACATGTGGTACGCGCTTTGGAAAAGATAAGGAACAAAAAGATGCGTCTCACACAGAGAAGTGCGCTTGGCGCAGGACTCTGTATGACACGGAAGTTTACATGGCAGTCTTGTGCGCTAGACAAACACTTACGTGGCAAAATGGTGTGCTCGGCGCACATTGGTGCGCTCAGCACACCGCTTTGCTTTAAACATGTTTTGTCACCTTTTTTCATAAAACACGTTTTGAAGATTTTCTTTTACCTTTTAAGTTCGAAAATTTAATTTGATAGGATAAAATCCAATTATGAAAATAAATTTGAAAGTATTTTTTTTATTTAAAGAAAACAATTAGTTGGGATTTTTAAAGGATTCAGCACAAAATGCAATTGAGTATCATGAATAAATAATTAGGTTTGAAATAGGACTTTAACAATTGTCGAATATAGTTTTGAGATGACTTTTCAGACTGCTCTGCCCTCGAGTCGGACCAATTAAGATCGCGGTATGTTTGATCATTGGATCCTTATATGTGGAGACACGATTATGTGTCTACATCGTCAAATAGCTTGTCGATGTTCCATACTAGGATAACTAGCGTATCTACTTAATTTCCCCACCGCAAATACGATATCCAATCTAGCTAGTACTCGTCATAGCATACATCAAACAACATATAACCCTCGCATACTCAAGTTGAGACACGATATTGCCATCATTTGGTAACAATGTTTCATTTGGGTCCATGTGAGTTGAAACAAGATAACAATCACTAGCATTATACTTATTGAACACTTTCTCGATATAATGAGATTGTGACAAGATCAACTTACCATTGTCTCTCTTAATCCTTATACCTAGAATGACATCTCCCTCTCCCAAATCTTTCATGGAGAATTTTGAATATATAAAAGATTTTGTCCACTCAACTTGTGACAAATCCGCTCCAAAATCATCATGTCATCTATATATAAACAAATCATGACACCATTACCGTTGTCATCAAATTTGCTAAATACACATTTGTCTAAATTAATAAATTTAAACCATTAGACAACACAACCTCATAAAACTTTTGATGCCATTCCTTTGGTGCTTGTTTTAGCCAATTCAAAGATCTAATCAACTTGAATACTTAATGCTCTTGACCTTTCACAACAAACCCTTCTAATTGTCGCATGTAAACTTCTTCCTCTAGTTCTCCATTCAAAAACGATGTCTTGACAATCATTTAAATGGATCACAAGCTTATGAATAGAAGCAAAAGCTATTAATAACCTTATGACGGATATTCTAGCAACGGGTGCATATGTATCGAAATGATCAATACTCGATTTTTATGAGAACCCTTGAGCCACAGGTCGGGATTTGAGCTTACCAATGGTCCCATCCACTTAAATTTTCTTTTTGAAAATCCATTTACACCCAAATGGTTTACACTTTGGAGGTAAATTAGCTAGAACCCAAGTGTTATCTTCCATAATGGAATCTATCTCATCATCAATTGCCTCTTTTAAAAAAGCGGCATATTGAGACCTCATAGAATCATTGAATGTTAAAGGATCCTCTTCCACATTATATGTATGGAACCGTTATCATTATAGAACTCTTTGATCCTTCAACTAAATACATATGAAAATTTGAGCCGAAAGATATATCTTTTCTCCCCTCCCCCCCTTTTACTTCTCCTAGGCGGTGATGATGTTGATGCAACATTCTCATCAAGAATTTGTTCATCAACTTCTTGATAAATGTTTATTTGATCAATTTCTTGAACATCGGTATTAGAAGTAATATCTTTTAGTCTAGAAATTAATAAATATTTATTTTCATCAAATATTGCATCGCTTGACTCTACAATAGTGCAAATTGACCAAACATCATTTTCTTATATTATAGAGAACCTATAGGATATTCTATGAAGAGATACCCTATCAAGATGCATTCAACTCCTCTTTCACCCAACTTTTTATGTTAGGGTTCCAACACTTTTCACAGTTGCCCTGCATTCCCAAACTTTGAGATAAGTCCAGTTTGGTTTTCTTTTATACCGATGTTCATATGGGGTAACATGGTTCTTTTTTCATTGGAACTCGGTTTAAAATATGATAATCCATTAAAACAACTTCTCCCCAAAAACCATCACTCAAACCCAACTAGAATAACATAGAATTTACCATCTCTTGCAAAGTTCTATTCTTTCTTTCCGTTGTACCATTTTGTTTTGGAGTATAATCCACAATTGTTTCATGTAAAATGCACATAGATTGATAATAATTTGGGTCATAGTATTCACTATCATTATCGGTTCTAAACCGTTTAACCTTGTTACTTAGTTGCAATTCAACTTCAGCTTTATACATCTTAAATTTATCAAGGGATTGATCCTTATTAAATAACAAGTATAGAAAACAAAATCGTTAATAATCATCAATAAATGTTATCATGTACTTCTTGTTCCCTAAGGAGGAGTGCTATGGAAATCACATAAATCACTATGCACTAAATCAATGATGTATTTTTCCACGTCATTTGGAAAATATTTGCTTGTTATCATTATTAACATGCATGTTCATACTTCTCTATACTTGGATCGAATGAGGGAATGAAATCATGTTTCGACATGGAATACAACTTTTTATAGTTAACATGACCAAGTATATTATGCCATACGAAAGAATTATCATTTACAATCAAACAAGTGTCTTTCATAGTATTAGAAATACTAAGTTTAAACATATCATTACAAAGATAATCAAGGCCTACAAATATACCACGCTTAGACAATATGAATTTATTCGCTTCAAATACCATTTTAACACCTAATCAATTCAAGGTAGCACCAGAAACTAAATTTCTCTTAAGTTTCGGAGCATACAACACATCTCTTAAAGAAAGGGGCTTTCGGAACTAAAATCTGATTCTACTTGTCCTATGCCTATAACTTGAATTGTAGAATCATTTCCCGTGTAAAGAACTTCTCCATTTTCATGCTCCTTGAAGGTCTTAAATAAAGAGTGCTCCTTTCATACATGTATTGATGCTCCCGAATCGATCCACCATGAAAAATCATCTGGTACACAAAAGATTTCAAAATTCATACATACAAAATTAATATTTGAATTAAGTAAAACTTGTGTACAAATACCTTCTTTGGCATGTGCTCGGCTAGACTCGCCATTCCCACCATTCTTTTTGTTCATTTTCTTCTTTCAAGTGGTGCAATCCTTGTTGAAGTGACCGGTCTTACCACATTCCCAACAAACTCGTTGAGCCACTCCATCATACTTAGGCTTCTTCCGATTGTTGCGTTCGGTGAAAATTTTAGCCTTCTTCTTAATTAGGATTAGAAGACTCTTTTGATATACCATCCTCTATCATGTTGGTGGTAGAAAAATTAGGATCAACATCTTTTTGTCCATCTTGGACTAGAATGCCCTCTTCAATCGACGATGAGCACCCAATTGATCAACATTCATATAATCCTTCTTATGTTTGAATAAATTTCTAACATCCTTCCAACTTGGTGGCAATCTTTCAA